>NW_024426663.1:83227080-83456738 GCF_017311325.1 Ursus maritimus
AAGAAAGAAAGAAAGAAAGAAAGAAAGAAAGAAAGAAAGAAAGAAAGAAAGAAAGAAAGAAAGATAGATCTTCCTCAAGTTAATAAAGAATATTTACAAAAACCTGCATCCAAAATCATACTTAATGATGTGAAACTTGATGTTTCTCGATTAATATGAAACAAATGATAAGGGTGACCTGTCTCACCACTGCTTTTCAACATCATACTGGAAGTTCTAGTTAATGCAAAGATAGGAAAATAAATGGCAACATATTACAGATTGGGAAGAGGAAATAGAGCTGTCTTTGTTTTCTGATAACATAATCATAATTGTGGTAAATCTGAAAGAATGGACAAAAGCCTCATATTGCTAATAAGTTATAAAAAGTTAGCAGGATACATTATAGTGAACAAAGTCAATCATTTTCCTGTATACCAAAAATAAACAAGTGGGTTTGAAATTTAAAAATATATACAATTTACATTAGCATCCCCAAAATTAATTACTTAGGTATAAATCTAACAAAATATGTACTAGATCTATATGAGAAAATGTACAAAACTCTGATGAATAAAGTCAAAGAACTACATAAATCAAAGGATATTTCATATCCATAAATAGAATGATTCAATAATATCAAGCTGTCAGGTTTTTTTTTTCCAAATCGATCTATAGATTCAATTCAATCCTTATAAAAATTCAAGCAAATTATCTTATGGATATTGACCAGCTGGTTCTAAATTTTATTGGAGAGACAAAGATCCAGAAGATCCAACATAATATTGCAAGAGTTTCAACAAAACTAGAAGACTGAAACAGACTTCAAGACTTAATGTAAAGCTCCCATAATAATCACACTACAGTAAAAGAGTTGGCAAATAGATCAAGGGAACAGAATATAATACCCAGAAGCAGACCCACATAAACATGATCTTTTTTTTTTTTTAAACAAAGGAGCAAAAACAATACAATAGAGAAAAGATAGTCTTTCCAACAAATGGTGCTGGGACATTTGGACAACCACATGCCAGAAACAAAACAAAACAAAACAAATCTAAACATGGAACTTACATCATTCACACAAAAATGAACTCAAGATGGATCAGGGACCTACACATAAAACAGAAAATTATAAATGTCCTAGAAGAAATCATAGGAGATAGTCTAGATGACTTTGAGGTAGTTACAGTTTTTAATGCAAAGACTTGATCTATTATAAAAAATTGACAACCTTCCCTCAATTAAAAAATTGTTTTTGTTGTTCTGTAAAAGAAACAGTCTGGAGAATAAGATAAGGGCTATAGACTGAATATTTGTCTCCCCCAAAAATCCATATGTTGAAAATTAATCTCTAATATGATGTTGTTCAGAGGTTGAGCCTTTGGGAAGTGCTGAGATTATGAGAAAAGAATCATTATTAATGGGATTAGAGTTTTTATAAACAAACAAACAAAACAAAATAAAACCAATATCCCTCACCAGGAATTAAATCTGCCAAATTCTTGATTTTGGACTTTTCAGCCTCCCAAAATGTGACAAATTAATGTTTGTTGCATAAGCCATCCAGGCCATGGTATATTCATTATAGTAAACATGACTAAATTAATAACAGAGCCTGTGAGAAAATATTCGGAAAAGGCATGTCTAAAAAAGGATTGTTATCCAAAATACACAAATATACCTTAAGTCAATTCTAAGAAATTAAACAAATGGTAGAATGATCCAAGGACCTTAGAAAACACCTCACCAAAAAAGATATATGGATAGCAATTAAGCATATTGAAAGAACTTCCACATCTTTTTTCATCAGGGAAATGCAAATATAAACAATGAGGTACCGATACACCTTTGTTAGCATGGTCAACATTTGGAGTAATGGCAACACTAAATGCTGGTGAGTATGTGGATCAACAGCAACTCTCATTCATTGTTGACGGAAGTGCAAAATGGTGCAATCGCTTTGGAAGACAGCCTGATGGTTTATTAAAACAACAACAACAAGCAAAAACAAAAACCTAAATATATGTTTAGTATAAAATCCAGTAATCATATTCCTTAGCATTTACTCAAAGGGATTGAAAACTTATGCTCAAATAAAATCTGACCATAGATATTTATAGCAACTTTATTCATAATTGCCAAAACTTGGAAGCAACCAAGATATCCTTCAGTAAGTGAGTGGACAAATTATGGTATATTTTGGCAATAATACTATTTGGGGCTAAGAAAAATGAGCTATCAAGCAATGAAAAGACATGGATAAAATTTCCATGCTTATTGATAAGTGAAATAACTAAATCTGAAAAGGCTTCAAACTTTATAATCACAGCTATGTGACATTCTGGATAAGGCGATCTATAGAGATAGTAAAAATCTCAGTAATTTCCAGGGGGTTTTTTGGAGTGATAGATTGATAGAGCACAGAGGATTTTTAGAAACTATGAAACTACTCTGTAATACCATAGCGTGGAGACATGTCATACACTTGTCCAAACCCATAGAATATTCAACACCAAAAGTAAATCATAATGTAAATATGGACATTAGTGATGATAATGTTTCAGTGTAGGTTCATTGATCATAAAAATTATAGCACTGTGGTGCAGGAGGTTAATGGAGAAAGGTGCATGTCGATATTGTTGTGAACACTGCTGCCCTACAAAAATAGTGTCTATTAAATACAAAATAAGATAGAAAAATATTTTAAAAAATAGAGATAATCATTAGCTTTTTTTGTTGTTGTTGTTTTGTTTTGTTTTAACAATTGATCTAAACCTCAGTGCTTAGATGCCTTCATTATTTTCTGGCCTTTTCTCTGTAACTTGGTTAAGGGAAAGAATCATGCTGTAAATTGAGTTGCACAACTAAGCAAGAGTGAGTTAAAATGTAGCCCAACACTTACATCTGAAATTATAGAGTTATTAATTTTAAGCCAAAGTCATTAATAAGCAATGTTACTATTACACTTCTTGAGGAAATGCTATTATACTTGCAGAGGAAATTATTATTACTGGTGAACTTTTGCAACCACATTGATGGGACAGTCACATTCAGTCCTGGTATCTCACTATTATTACTATTAATTATGTCAGAGATTCTGCCATTTGCTCAAAGAAGTGATGTTTTCTAGAATTTGGAATAGTCAGCCTTCTGATTATATCTGGTCATCTTTTTTTTACCCTGAAAATCATTCTGAAAACTTGCCATCATTTTTTTCCCCAAGCCCTCTCTATCACCCTCAATTTGGTTCCAGATGTTCAGTGTTTTTGTTTGTTTGTTTTCTTTTCTGTTTTTTCCCCATATCTTCAACCTGATGTAATCTGCAGTCACCCTCGTCCCTAAGCCATCACTCTCCACCTCTTATCATGATGCTAGAAATCAGAACTCTTCCAGAAGTGATTATCACCTGGTAACTGAATCCCAAGTCCCTTAAAATGGGATAGTATTGATGCCAGTATGTTAAATGCTCATCTTGATCCTTCACCTCAATGCCATGTAGCTAAACACTGATCTCTTCCTGGAGTTCCTTGCTCAGTTGCCAGGTCTCATCAAGGGTGTAGACAAATCATGGGAGGGTGCACAAACTATAATTTGTGCAACATTACTTGTTCTCCGACTCACTGGACTGAAAGATTTGTGTAAGTTATTTTATCTTTAATTCTTTCTATGGGTTAATTGTACTGCTCTCATTTTACAGGTAAGAAAGTTACCATTTAAACACTTTAAGAACTTCCCATGATCTAAATAGTTTAGTGATCTATAACGTTTTAGTTATATGAAAAGAATAAATTCTAGAGATTTGCTGTACAACAGCTGACAACACACTACTGTGCATTTATAATTCTGTTGACATGATAGATCACAAGTACTACTGGGGACAAAAAGGGACATAAGGAAACTCTTGGAGATGATGGATGTTTATTACCTTAATTGCAGTGATAATATCATGGGTGTTGGCATAAGAACAAGTGCATCAAATTCTATACGTTAAATGTGTAGGGAGGTCTTGGTATGTCAATTATTCTCTAATGAAGCTCTACTAAAAATCTAATACAATCACATATTTGTCTAATAGTCCAAAAGCTCTAGTTCTTTAGATTCCTTAAATGTTTTACCTCCTTCTTGGTATCTCTTTTCTTAGAAGGATCCTATTTATTATTTATTTATTTATTTATTTATTTATTTATTTTTAGGTGAAACATTTTACAAAGGCAGGATCATGTATATCCTTGAAATTCTCTTTTGGATCCAATCATCCATCATTCTAATTTTTTGATGCAAGTGATTCTGATGTGTAACTTATACATCTGCTCATCTCCTTCCTGGAATTCAGCACCATTTATACTGCCTATAAAGATTGGGCATGTTTGTTTGTTGATTTATTTCTAAGCTTTCTTAATTAAAAGTATGTACTATTGTTTCTGTTGATTAAAATCGTAATTTTCCAGTATTTTATTGTTTCTCCCAATATGACTTACTTTGAGGAATACTATCCACTCTGAATCATACATTTGTACTGTCAACTCTCAGTATGAAAATTTTATTTTATTTTATTTTCTCAAAGCTAGCTCAACGTCTAACAAGAAATAGATGATCTATACCTAACTGTTGAATTAATGGATATTTAGCATCACCAGTTTATTGTTTTAAAAATAAGTTTATAATAATAAATATATTATAGTATATATTATATAATATTACATATATTATATATACTATTAATATTATATATATTTCATACCTTAAGGAAAGAGTTTGACTTGGTTTCAGAAAACATAAGGATCAGGTTTCAGGAGATTCTTTGTTGTGGACCTGAAGGAATTGTCATACTATGTATTCAAGGAACGATCATAAAGGAGCTATGGAATCAAGTGTTGATAAGATTGGTTTTATCTTGAGCTGCTTCAGAATTTAAGTGATAAAGGAGATATGGGAAAGGGTGGGCTTTTGCAGATTTGTTCAGATATCCCCCAGGTACCATCTCTGGTGAGAATAATATACTTTGTTTATACTCCTGAAGAATGTGCAAAGCTCTCTTGCTGCAAATATTCCCCTTGGAACCAGCTAAGACATAGTCCCAGGTGTTATTTCAAGAGATGTATGCATCCTCCATATTGGGTTGTTTTGCATGTAAATGTAATGTTTTTATTAGATTTTCCTAATAATATTAGACCACATAATCAAATAGGTGAAAAAGTATCATATTTTAATGTGCTGACGATTCAAATGGGGAGCTTGTTCAAATGTGGATTTTGTTTAGCAGATCAGAATATGTCCTGAGATTCTGGTTTTCCAAAATCCCCAGTTGATGTTGATGCTGGTGCTGCCAGGGTGTGGATCCACTTAAAGTAACAAGGCAATATAATACACTTTACTTGCTAGATATGTATGTCTGTGTCCTGGATAACAAGGTGTGCTTTCTATATATCCATGCTTTCAAAACTTGAGATAAACCTACTTCAGGAAAATAAATATATGTTGTGCTTTGAAGTGTACCAAATTCTACCTTTAGCTTTGTAGCAGACTAAGTAAGGAACCTCAGATTTATAAGTTGTAAGGACTTCAATGCTTACAAGGTAACATTATTCAATGTTTACTCCATCATCATAAAATGAGGATAGGATATAAAAATGACATGATAATTCCATACATGGATGGGATGTCAAAATGATAATGTGTGGAAGGATGTCTAAGGTACTGCATGGTGACTATAGTTAGTAATCCTGGATGATATAATTGAAAGTTAAGAGAGTAGACTTAACTGCCTCACCACACACACACACACACACACACACACACACACACACACACACAAATCGTAATTACGTGATATGATGGAAGTGTTGGTTAACCTTTGACAACCCTGTTGCAAAATATCCGTAGGTTAAATCATCATGTTGTATACTTCAACCTTACACTTTGTTATAGGACAATTATATCTTAATAAAACTAGAAAAACCACAAATGAAATCGACATAATTGGTTGGTTTCATTTTATTTGCATTATTTTGCAAGTTTTTTAGTGGCAAAGAATGCAGAAATATATCACCACAGACACAGCTACACAAAGCACAGAGCAGAATAATCTGTTACAGGTTCTCTTTCAGCAGTTCTCCCAAAATTCTCACAGAATTGTAATTGATCAGTGGTGTCATTATTTGGTGACATTTCAAACACCTTTATTAGTAACATTTTTTTGACTTCCTAATTATTTTAGTATAGTTTTGGCACTCATGGGTATTTAAGAGACTGCTCCCTAGATTTCCAATCAAGTAGGAGTTATCAGTTAGAAAATAAATTAAAGCATGCTCCTGATCTTTGATTCTGAGTTTGGTAAATCAAAGATCAATTTCCAGAACAAAGCTTGGGTACTCTGAACAAGAGAAATAGTTTATGAAAGATACAAGTCTTTCATTCAAGAAAAATTCAGGCAAGGCAGTGGTAGGTGGGATACCAGGGACAATTTCCTCCATGAGAGGAATCCATCTCTTCACAGGGCCATCTACTTGGTCCACCATATTTCCTAACAATATCCCAGAGGAAGGGAACAAAGATGTTTTACCTCACAAGGTTGTGAACTCTACACTGTGAATTCATGACCGTTCAGCCTACATGCAAACATACACAAAATACTTTTGTTTTCTGATTCTAAAAGCAAAACACTCTCTTTATGAAATTATATGCACGTTAAATTTTAATGAAAATTAATCTATTATTGACTTTTTGTGATATGGATGTTTACGTACACTTGAAAGCAACATTATGCCCTGGCCTTTCTGGAGGGAAATCTTCGATCCCACATTAATATATGGTCCTGTCTTCCTATCCTAGGGGCAACTTTTGATACTTCTTTCTGCAAATTTTCCATATTAAGTAGTATTCTCAACTTAACCGTTGGCTTGCCAGGTGACCACAAAAAGGCACAGCAACTGAATCTTTGAAATAGACATCTGAACACAAAGCCAGATATAATAGTGTATTCTCAGTATGTACTTGATAAATTATTTGAATCATCAACGCAATCCAGAAAAATTTATAGAGTATCATGTGACATTCTGACTGAAACCAAAAGTACAGCAAAATTTTTTGCAGTAAGTTTTTCCATATCATTAGCCCCCAAGGCCTGGACTTCATTGCTCCTGAGCTACATACAGCCCTTCCATAGCCTTGGATCCTTAGATATATCTCCTGCTGAATACTTCTAAAATGTATCATCTCTTTCAGCAAGTCAATGTCACCATGTCCAGAATTCCAACAGATTATTGATAATGGAAAGGTACTATAAGAAATGAAATGGTGTAAATACATATGTAATGTACGAAGTGTAATTAAAACTCCTGGAGAAAGTGTTGAGTGGGTTCAAATTTTGGATGCCTGTTAGGAGTTAAACTGTAAGAGTGAAATTCAAAGCAAGAATAGTAAATCTAATGTCTTTGAGTAATAAGAAGTGTCTCTCTGAAGTAAAAATTATATTTCACTATGATTTTTTTTAAAGATGTATTTATTTTGAGAGAGGGAGGGAGAGAGAGAATGAGACCACACAAGTGGGAAGGGCAGAGGGAGAAGGAGAGATAATCCCAAGGCGACTCCACACTCAGCACAGAGCCTGACAAGGGGCTTGATTTCATGACACTGAGGTCACAACCTGAGTCAAATCCAAGAGTTGAATGCTTAACTGACTATACCACTCAGGCATCCTTATAATTTTAATTTTCTCAAATATAA
The DNA here is from genome assembly GCF_017311325.1 of Ursus maritimus. NCBI lineage: Eukaryota > Metazoa > Chordata > Mammalia > Carnivora > Ursidae > Ursus > Ursus maritimus. The sequence goes on from NW_024426663.1 coordinate 83,234,788, forward strand.
GTCCAGTCCTCCCTCATAGCCTCCAGGAATGAATTTACATTTTTATAGACAAACAATATAAAATAGCAAAAGCCTGCCTTTCTATACACATCCCCTGGGAATTCAGAAAACAAGCCAGATGGAAGGAAATCCTCAGAAATCAGGTAAATTAAGTGAGTCAAAATTGGGAAATTCATGCACATCACTGCCCAGGCCATAGCAAAAACAAAACAAAACAAAACAAAACAAAACAAAATAAAACAAAACAAAACAAAACAACAACCTGGCTAAAAGAAGTTTTTCCTCTGTTAAGAGTGTCACCATCTTCTCAAGAGTAATTATTATAATTATCTGCATCCTCGACCTGCCCAGAAAAGCCTTCAAATATTCAGGTTGCATGTTAAAATCCACTGACTGGAAAAATATAACGGGTGGTGCAAGATTTCGGTCTGGAGAGAGGTTGAATTATTTTTTCACATGTCAATAAGCCATTTCCAACTGTTCAGCAGGTTGTCTAATTGCCCTTGTTGCTTATTTTATTAAATGATTTGAATAAAATTATTCATAATTTTAATGAATATATGTTTATCAGGTATATTGAATACAATTATTTTGAATACCTCAGATGTATTATTTTGAACATACTCATTTAAAAAGCTGACTTATTTTTCTTATGTTTTTTAACATTCATATCTATTATTTAATATCCAGGGTATTGTCTGAACAGATTTGAATGATAATAATGACCATCTTTTGTCCTGATTTTAATGGGGATCCTGGTAATAGACATTTGATTATGTTAACAAAAACATTTTCATAGGAGTAATAATTCATCATATAGGATATACAGGTATTCACAAAGAAGGAATGCAGAAGTTTATAAATATATATTTAGCCTTCCACAAACAATCTTAGCAAATATTTTGAACTTCAATTTCCTGATAAAAGAAACCATACTCCAGTCACTTCCAGGTACATCTGGTAACAAGTGTTCTCAATTTCTTCAATATATGTCGGAGCCCATCAGGATTTGATACCTGCCTTTTCCAAACCTGGGTCTTTGGGCTTATCATTTTTGCCTGGAAAATGGGCACACTGAGGAAGGGGAAAGGAGAGGGAGGAGGCATCAGCCCACAGTCACCCTGGATTAACTTCAGTCGAAGTGTGCAATTACTTTTTCTTATCTTGGAAAACTGGAACTTATAGCCACAGACTTGAGTGTATCTTGCTGACTTCAGCCATTCTTCACCTCCATGGCAAACTGAACATTTATTCTCTGAATGCACAGTCTCTTTATAAGTTCCATCCCATTTTTCTCTAGGAAAATGTGATTGTGTTGATAATGCTTCTGTGATAGTTTCAGAAATCTAGGAAATGTGGGGTTTTTACTAGGCTTTCTATGTCCCTTTATCCCCATATAATCTCTATTTTTATTCCCCTTTCCATTTGATAGGAGGCATATCTGATGTGCTGCAACAGGAACAGCAGGAGGAAATAGTCCCGAAGCCACATCTACACCACTACAAGAGCAGCCATTGAAAGCTTTCCACAAACTTTCCCATTTACCTGGACATTACACAAATTTCTCTGTTCTCAAGAAAATCCCTTTTTATGTTTTTTCCCCCTTAGTTTACTTTTCAAGTGTTTATTTAAATTCCAGTTAGCACACAGTGTAATACTTGTTTCAGGTGTAGAATTTGGTAATTAAACGCTTAACACACAACACCCTGTCCTCATCACAATAAGTGCCCTCCTTAATGCCCATTACCTGTTTAACCTAACCTGGCACCCATCTCCCCACTGGTAATGATCAGTTTCTTCTCTATAGTTAAAAGTCTATTTCTTAGTTTACATCTGTTTTGTTTTGTTTCTGTTTTGTTTCCTAAATCCACATAAGAGTGAAATTATTAGGTATTTGTCTTTCTCTGATTCATTTCATATAGCGTAATAGACTGTAACTCCATCCATGATGCTGTCAATGGCAAGATTCCATTCTTTTTTGTGGCTAATATTCCACTGGGTATATATATTTTCATTCATCAACTGACAACAACTTCTCTATTGTAGATAATGCTGCTATAAACATCAGGGCAAGTGATGTAGTTTTTCATTCTTTGGGTAATTAGCCATAAGTACAATATTGGATCATATCTTACTTATATTTTTTAACTTTCTGAGGACCCTCCATAGTGCACCAGTTTGCATTCCCACCAAAAATGTAAGAAGGTTCCCCTTTTTCCACATCCGTTCCAACACTGGTTGGTTCTTGTGTTGTTGATTTTAGCCATTCTGACAGGTGTGAAGTGGTATTTCATTTTAGTTTGTTTGTCTGTTTGTTTTGGTTTATTTATTTATTTTAGAGAGAGAGAGAGTGCCAGCAGTGGGGAGGGGGAGAGGGAGAGAGAGTCCCAAGCAGACACCAGGCTGAGTGTAGAGCCCAACTAGGGCTTGCTCCCATAACCCCAAGATCATGACCTGAACTGAAAACAAGAGTTGGACACTTAACCAACGGTGCCACCCAGGTGTCCCATCCATTGTGGTTTTGATTTGTATTTCCTTGATCAGTGATACTGAGCATCCTCTCATGTATCTGTTGGCCATCTCAATGTCTTCTATGGAAAAATGTCTATTCATGCCTTCTGCAATTTTTTGTTTAGATTTTATGTATGTATGTATGTATTTAGAGCATGTGAGTGGAGGGAGGGGCAGAGGGCAAGAGAGAATCTCAAGCAGACTCTGCACTGAGCACAGAGCATGACATGGGGTTTGATCCCACAACCCTTAGATCATGACCTGAACAAAAATCAAGAGTCAGACACTCAACCAATTGAGTCACCCAGGCACTGCTACCAATTTTTAATTGTATTATTTGATTTTTGGATATTGAGTTTTATAAATTCTTTATATATTTTGAATACTAACTTTTTATCAAATATTCCATTTTAATTGGATTATTTGGCTTTTGGATGTTGAGTTTTATAATTTCTTTATTTACTTTAGGTACTAACCTTTTATCAAATATGTCATTTGCAAATATCTTCTCTCATTTAATAGGCTGCCTTTTAGGTTTGTCAATTGTTTCCCTTGCTGTGCAGAAGCTTTTAATTTTGTTGAAGTACCGATAGTTTACTCTTTGCTTTGGTGTCCCTTTCCTCAGGAGACACAGGTAGAAATAAATTGCTATGGGCAATATCAAAGAGGTTGCAACCTGTGATCTCCTCTTTTTGATGGTTTCTTATCTCGTATTTAAACACTTAATCCATTTTGAATTTATTTTTGTGTATGGTGTAATAAAGTGACTCAGTTTCATTTTTTTATAAGTTGCTGTCCTGTTTCCCCAACACTATTTTCTGAGACATTTTCCCATTGGATATTCTTCCCTGCTTTGTCAAATATAAATTGACCATATAGTTGTGGGTTCATTTATGGATTTTCTGTTACCATACTGTCTTCATCACTATAGCTTTGTATTAGAATTTTAAGTCTGGAATTGTGATGTCTTTACTTTTGTTTATATTTTTCACAGTTGCTTTGGATATTCATGGACTTTACTGGTTCCATACAAATTTTAAGATTGTTTGTGCTAGCACTCTGAAAAATGCTGTTGATATTTTATAGGGATTGCATTAAATATATAAATTGCTTTGGGTAATACAGACATTTCCACAACATTTGTTCTTCCAATCCATGATTATGGAATGTTTTGTTTTGTTTTGTTTTCCCATTTATTTGTATCATCTTTGATTTCTTCTGTCAGTATTTTATAATTTTCAGAGTGCAAGTATTTCACCTCTTTGGTTAGGTTTATTCCTAGGTATCTTATGTTTTTTGGTACAATTGTAAATGGATTGATTCCTTGATTTCTTTTTCTGCTGCTACATTATCGGTGTATAGCAATGCAACAGATTTCCATACTTTTATTTTGTATTCTGTGACTTTACTCAGTTTGTGTATCAGTTCTACCAATATTTTGGTGAAGGTTTTCAGGTTTTCTATATAGAGTATCATGTCATATACAGCTATTGAAAGTTTTACTTCTTCCTTGCCTATTTGGATGCCTTTTATTTCTTTTTTTAAATTTATTTTATTTTTTACTTTTTTAATGATTTTATTTATTTATTTGACAGAGGGAGAGAAAGAACACAAGCAAGGGGAACAGCAGGCAGATGGAAAGGGAGAAGCAGACTCCCCAGTGTGGGGATCAATCCCAGGATCCTGGGATCATGACCTGAGCTGAAAGGAAATGCCTAACTGACTGAGCCAGCCAGGTGCCCCATTGTTTCGTCTAAAAAAAAATATTTATTTATTCGATATATAGAGAGAACTAGAGAGAGAATACAAGCAATGGGAGGTGCAGAGGGAGAGGGAGAAGCAGCTTCCTTGCTGAGCAGGGAGCCCAACATAGGGCTCAATCCCAGGACCCCAGGGTCATGAATTGAGCCAAAGGCAGACACTTAACTGAACCACCCAGGCACCCCCCTTTTATTTCTTTTTGTTACTCATTGCTGTAGCTACAACTTCCAATATGTTAATTCACAATGGTGAAAGTGGAAATCCCTGTCTTGTTCCTGACCAAAGAGGAATAGCTCTCTGTTATTCTCCATTGAGTACCATATTAGCTGTGGGTTTTTTATAGATGGCCTTTATGATGTTGAGGTATATTTCATATAACCTTACTTTGTAGAGAACATTTATCATGGATGGATATTGTACTGTGTCAAATGCATTTTCTGCATCTATTTAGGGGATAATATGTTTCTTATACTTCCTATTATTAATGTGGTATTTATCATTGATTGATATGTGGATATTGAACCATGCTTGCAGCCCAGGAATAAATCCCACTGGACATGGTGAATGATTTTTTTTAATGTATTGTTGGATTCTATTTGCTAGTATTTTTTTTCCAAATTTTTATTTAAATTCTAGTTACTTAACATATAGTGTAATATTTAGTTTCGGAAGTAGAATTTAGTGACTCATCACTTATATATAACACTCTGTGCTCATCATAACAAGTGCCCTCCTTAATACCCATCATCCATTTAGCCCATCCCCCATCCAGCTCCCTCCATCAACCCTCAGTTTGTTCTCTATAGTTAAGAGTATTTTATGCTTTGCTTCTCTCTCTCTCTTTTCCCTTCCCATATATTCATCTGTTTTGTGTCCTAAATTCCACATGAGTGAAATCATGTGGTATTGATCTTTCTCTGACTCACTTATTTGGCTTAGCATAATACACTCTAGCTCCATCCACCTTGTTTCAATTGGCAAGATTTAATTCTTTTTATGCTGAGTAATATTCCATTGTGTATATCTATATCTGTATCTATCTATGTCTATATCTATATCATCTATATCTATCTATATCAATATCTCACATCTTATTTATCCAAGTCAATGGACACTTGGGCTCTTTCCACAGTTTGGCTATTGTTGATAATGATGCTATAAACATTGGGATGTATGTACCCCTTTAAATCTGTATTTTTGCAACCTTTGCAAAATACCAGGTAATATGGTTTTGGGTTACAGGTAGTTCTATTTTTAATTTTTTGAGGAACCTCAATACTGTTTTCCAGAGTTTCTGCACCAGTTTGCATTCCCAACCACAGTGTGTAAGAGGATTCCCCTTTCTCCACATCCTTGCCAACATCTGCTATTTTCTGCATTGTTAATTTTAGCTCATCTGAAAGGTATGACATGGTATCTCACTTTTGTTTTGATTTGTATTTCCCTGATGATGATTGATGTTGAATATTTTTTCATCTGTTAGCCATCTGAATATCTTCTTTGAGAAATTTCTATTTATGTCTTCTGCCCATTTCTTGGTTGGATTTTTGTTTTTGGGGTCTTGAGTTTGACAAGTTGTTTATAGATTTTTGGATACTAACCCTTTATCAGATATGTCATTTGCAAATATCCCCTCCATTCTGTAGGCTACCTTTTAGTTTTGTTCATTGTTCCCATTGCTGTGCAGATTTTATCTAGATGAAATCCCAATAGTTCATTTTTTTGTTTGTTTCCCTTGCCTCCAGTGATGTATCTCCTTTGATGCTGCTATAGCCAAGGTCATGCTGCCTGTGTTCTCCTCTGGGATTTTCATGGTTTCCTTGTCTCACATTTAGGTCTTTCATCCATTTTCAACGTGTGTGTGTGTGTGTGTGTGTGTGTGTGTGTGTGTGTGTGGTGTAATAATGTGGTTCAGTTTCATTCTTCTGCATGTTGTCCACTTTTCCCCACACCATTTGTTGAAGACTGTCTTTTTTTTCCATTGGATATTCCTTCTTGCTTTGTCAAAGATTAGTTGCCCATATACTTGTGGGTCCATTTCTGGTTTTCCTATTCTGTTCCACTGGTTTATCCGTCTGCTATTTTTTGCCAGTACCATACTGTCTGGGTGACTACAACTTTGTGATATAAGCTTGATATCCTGAATCATGATGCCTCCAGCTATTTCTTTCTTTCTTTCTTTCTTTCTTTCTTTCTTTCTTTCTTTCTTTCTTTCTTTTTCTTTCTCTTCTTTCTTTCTTTCTTTCTTTTCTTTTTCTTTTTTTTTTTTCCAGGATTGGTTTGGCTATTCTGGTCTTTTGTGGTTCCATTACACATTTTAGGACTGTTTGTTCTAGCTTTGTGATAAATGCTCACAGTATTTTGATAGGAATTGCATTGTATGTGCATATTGTTTGAATTTTATAGATATTTTAACAATGCTTGTTCTTCCAATCCATTAGCATGCAATGATTTTCCATTTCTTTTTTTTAAGATTTTATTTATTTATTTGACACAGAGACAGCCAGTGAGAGAGACAGCCAGAGATAGAGAGAGAGAGACAAGCAGGGGGAGTGGGAGAGGAAGAAGCAGGCTCCCAGCAGAGGAGCCTGATGTGGGGCTTGAGCCCAGAATGCCAGGATCACGCCCTGAGCTGAAGGCAGACGCTTAACAACCCAGGTGCCCCTGATTTTCCATTTCTTTGTGCCTTCTTCAATTACTTTCATAAGTTTTCTATAGTTCTCAGAGTACAGGTCTTTTACTTCTTTGGTTAGGTTTGTTCCTACCTATCCTATTGTTTTTGTTTTTCGGTGCAATTTAAAAAGAGATCAATTCCTTCATTTCATTTTCTGCTGCTTATTTATTGGTGTATAGAACTGCATCAGATTTATGTACATTTATTTTATATCCTGCAACTTTACTGAATTTGGATATCAGTTCTAGGATTTTTTTTTGATAGATAATTTCAGGCTTTCTACATAGAGTATCATGCCATCTACAAATAGTAAAATGTTGCCTTCTTCCTGGCAAATTTGGATGCCTTTATTTATTTTTTTTTTTTGTTATCTGGTTGCTGAGGCTAAAAATTCCAGTAGTATGTTAAATAGTAATGGTGAGAGTGGACATGCTTGTCTTGATCCTGACATAGAAGACAAGCTCTCAGTCCTTCCTCATTGAGAATGATATTAGCTGTAGGTCTTTCATATATGGTTTTTATGATGTTGAGTTATATTCCATCTTCCCCTACTTCATTGAGTTTTTTTTTTATCAAGAATGGATGCTGTATTTTGTCAAATGTTTTTTCTGCATATATTGAGAAGTTCATAAGGTTCTTATCCTTTCATTTTTAATGTAATGTGTCACATTGATTGATTGATTTTCCAATATTGAACCAGCCCTGCATCCCAGGGATAAATCCCATTTAATGCAGTGAATAGTTGTTTTAATGTAATTTTGGATTTTATTTTCTAGTATCTTGTTGAGAATTTTTGCATCAATGTTCATCAAGGATATTGGCCTGTAATTCTCCATTTTAGTGAAACCTTTGTTTTTGGAATTAAGGTAATGCTGGCCTAGTAGAATGCATTTAGATGTTTTCCTTCCATTTATATATCTTTTTGGAATAGTTTGAGAAGAATACACATTGAACTCTTCTTTTTATGTCTGGTAGAATTCTTTTGGGAAGCCATCTGGCCGTGGACTTTGTTGGGAGATTTTTGATTACTGACTCAATTTCTTTTCTGATGATGGATCTGTTCAAATTTTCTATTTCTTCCTGTTTCAGATTTAGTAGTTTCTATGTTTCTAGGAATTTATCCAATTCTTCCATATTGAGCAGTTCGTTGGCATATTACTCTTTATAGTATTCTGTTATGATTGTAATTCTGTCGTGTTTGTTGTGATATCTTCTCTTTAATTCATGATTTTATTTATTTGGGTCCTTTCTCTTTTGTTTTTGATAAGTCTGGCTAGGCATTTATCAGTTTTATTCTTTCAAAGAAGCAGCTATCAGTTTCGTTGGTGTGTTCTACTGGTTTGTTGTTTTTCAATCTCATTTATTTCTGCTCTAATCTTTATCATTCCCCTTCTTCTGCTGGCTTTAGGCTTTATTTGCTGTTCCTTTTCTAACTCCTTTAGGTGTAAGGTTAGGTTGAGTATTTGAAAATTTTCTTGCTTCCTGAGGTGGGCCTGAACTGTAATATACTTTCCTCTTAGGACCACATTTGCTGCTTCCCAAAAGTTTTAGATGGTCATGTTTTCATTTTCAATTGCTTCCATGTATTTATAATTTTTTTCTTTAATTTCCTGATTACCCATTAATTCTTTAGTAGGATATCCATTAGGCTCCATGTATTTGTGATCTTTCCTTTTTTTTTTTTTTTGTGGTTGACTTCAAGTTTCACAGCATTGTGGTCTGAAAATATGCATAATATGATCTCAATATTTTTGTATTTGTTGAGGGCTGATTTGTGACTCACTATCTGACCTCTTCTGAGTTGTGACCCAGTATGTGATCTATTCTGGAGAATGTTCCACAGGCACTTGAAGACAATGTGTATCCTCCTGCTCTAGGATGAAATGTTCTCAATATATCTGTTAAGTTCAACTGGTTCAGTGTGTCATCCAAAGTCCTTGTTTTCTTGTTGATTTTCTGCTTAGGTGATCTGTCCATTGCTGTGAGTGGGGTGTTAAAGTCCTGCACTATTATTGTATTATCAATGAATATCTTTGTTTTTATTAATTGATTTATATTTTGGGCTTTCCTCAGTTTGGGACATAAATCTTTATGATACTTAGATCTTCTTGATGGATATACCCCTTATTGTGATGTAATGCCCTTCCTCATCTCTTACTAAGCTTTAAAAATCTAGGGTGTCTGACATAAGTATGCTTACCCCAGCTTTCTTTTGGCATCCATTAGCATGATACATAATTCTCCATCCCCTCACTTTCAATCTGCAGTTATCTTTAGCTCTAAAATTAGTACCTTGTAGGCAGCATATGGATGGATTTTTTTTTAGTAAGTAGTTTTTTTAATGATTTTTTATTATATTATGTTGGGGGGGAATGAAGCATGAGAGCCTATGGACTATGAGAAACAAACTGAGGGCCTCAGTGGATGGATTTTTTTAATCCATTCTGATTTCTTATGTCTTTTGATTAGAGCATCTACTCCATTTACATTCAGAGTGATTATTGATAGAAATGAATTCAATGTCAATATGTAACCTATGAAGTTGGTGTTTCTGGTGTTGTTTTCTGTTCCTTTGTAGTTGTTGGTTTTGGTCTTTTTTTTTTTTTTTTCACCACCTAAAGAGTTCCCTTTAATATTTCTTGCAGGGCTGCTTTAGTGGACCTTAACTCCTTTAGTTTTTCTTTGTCTGGGAAACTCTTTACCTCTCCTTCTATTCTGAAGGACAGACTTGCTGGATAATGTATTCATGGCTGCATATTTGTCCCATTCATCGAGTTCATTATAGCATGCCACTCTCTTCTGGCCTGTCAAGTTTCTTTGGAGAGATGTGCTGTGAACTTTATCTGTCTTCACTTGCAGTTTAGGGACTTTTTTTCCTCTTGCTTCTTTTAGGATTCTTTCCTTGTTCATGTATTTTGTCCATGTCCTGTGAAGGCTGGCTTTTTTTTTTTTTTTAATTTACTGAGAGTTCTCTGTGGCTCTTGGATCTTGATGTCTGTTCCTTTTCCGGATTAGGAAAGTTTTTGGCTATATTTTCTGAAATAAACCTTCTGCTCTTTTTCCTTTCTCTTCTTGTTCTGGGAATCCAATGGTATGAATGTTATTATGCTTTAAGGAGTAACTGAGTTCCCTAAGTCTACATCTGTGTAGACTTACTTGTGTAGACATTGTGCGCCTTACTTTCCCTGTTCTTTTCAGCTTCATTATTTTCTGTATTGTTATCTTCTAGATCACTGATTCATTCCTCTGTTTGTCCATCCTCATTCTCATTGGATCCATTTGGGTTTACATCTTGGTTATAGTATTTCAATTTCAGCTTGTGTAGTTTTTGTTCATTTTCCTTTGCAATAAGGGGTTCTCTAGCATCTTCTGTGCCTTTCTGAAGCCCAGATAGTATCCTTATTATTACTGTTTAAAATTCTGTTTCAGACATCTTACTTGTATCTGTATTGATTAAATCCCATGACTTCTTCCTCTTCTTTCTTTTAAGGTGAATTCTTCCTTCTTGTCATTTTGTCTGGGTCACTGTTTTTTGTGTGTGTGATGATTAGGAAAGCCTGATGTATTCCTGCTCCTGAAAGTAACAATTATATTAAGAAGAGGTAAAAAATAAAGTAAAATAAAATAATTAAATAAGACAGCAGATCCTATTTCACTTACAGCTGAAGCTTTGTAGCACTCTATGATCAGTAGGGTTGGTGTGTGTGAAAGTTTTGTGCTGATGTTCCAGGGGCGGGGCCTGCTGTCTGATTCCCAGGTGGACTTGCCCCAGTGATGTACCTACATAGCATCGAGAGTTGGGGTTTGGTGCAAGCAGCTCTAACGTCCGCTAGGTGGCACTGCTTTGCTCACTGAAGTTAGTGTTGACGAGGAAAGTGCCTTGCCCACCTCTCTTGTCCCTGGAGCTGGGAGTTCCAGCCTGCCAATCTTCAGGAAGCCCTCACAGAAGTGCAAACTATCACCTCTCTTGTATCTTTGGCTTCTGCTAGATCCCTGCTTTCACCCTGCCTGTATCTGAGCTGTCCACCTGCCAAGTGGCACAGTACACCTGATTTATCTCAGGCTTGTGACTGGGTTTCATAACTCCAAATTTTAGAGATCTGTGTGGTGTGAACCTGTGCTCATCCTCTGGGGGAGCGTCTCTCTGCATTCTGGCCAGTGCAGGCTTGTCCCAAAAATCATTTCTGTGACCACATAGTGGTTTGAACTTTATGATAAAGTGCAACAAAAAGCCAGCACCAAGCTTTGCTGCCCTCAGCTGGTGTCTTTGTTCCCAGCTTGTGAAAAGGGTATCACAGTGGTGCTGCCAGGTCTTTCATCCCTAGAGAGGCTGTGCTGCCACTCCCAAACGTACTGCATACGGTGGAACAGTTTCTCCCTGTGTGACCCATGGGATCCTCAGATCACCTTCCGGATTCTGGGTCTCTGCCCTCCTTCCCCACCAAAGCACCACCAAGTCCTCCAGGGCATGACCCTGGTGATAGCACAGACTTCCAAAACATCAGAATTTGCACTCTTCTCCTTATGAAAACTTCATATAGTCAGCCCTCTCCTTTTCCCAATGTTTTGGGGATTTTTTTTTTCCTTACGCAATCCCCTACATGTGCTTTTGCGCGCTCTCTCTCTCTCTCTCTCTCTTTCTCTCTTGCTCTTCCCTTTATGATCAGGGTTGCCTCTCCTTCACAGAACCCACAGTTCTTTCCTTCCCCAAATCAACCTTCTGTGGCTCCTACCTTCTACAATGTGGCTATTTTTCTACCTCTAGTTGTGCAGTTTTGTTCTTTAAGTCTTCAAAAGGATTTCTTGCATCTTCAATATTATCTGATATTTATCTAGCTGTGTTTGAGGGATGAGGTAAGCTTAGGGTTCTCCTACTCCTCCACCATTTAATTCCTCGAATAGTCTGTCTTTTTATTTTTTTACCTTTATTTTTTTAAAGATTTTATTTATTTATTTATTTGTCAGAGAGAGCTAGCAAACACAAGCAGGGGGAGTGGCAGGCAGAGAGAGAAGCCTAATATAGGACTCGATCCCAGGATCCTGGGATCGTGACCTGAGCAGAAGGCAGATGCTTAACTGAGTGAGCCACTCAAGTGTTCCTGTTCTGTCTTTTTAAAAGGAGAAAAAAACAGCCTGCTTAAATGCTGAGGAAATGATCCGGCAGATAGGAACCATTGTTAGTTCAGGCGAGTAAGAAAGTGTAACACGTGAAAAACTTTCCACTGTATGGGAAAGTGCAGGAACTAAAGCATGTGTGGAGGGATTTACCTTAACCCAGGAATAAACTTTTTATTTGGAGTAAGATGTAGGAAACAGATGCAGAGGAATTGAAGGTTTTAGGTGGGGAATTTAGTAGCTTGAGTATCTGGATATTCCCATTGGAGGATTTCAGTTTTGTTTTTTCCTTCAGAAAAATAGATCTTTGTCTGAAGTCATAGATAGACAAGGAAGTGTTGGAAGCTTCCAAAAAGAGAAAAACATATCAAATAGTCACTGAGGAAAATGGAAGAATAAATAGATGAACAAAAGTTTCCACAGCACTAAAGACACACTGGAGTTAATGGTTATGAATTTTAAATGACAACATTATGTGTGTCTCTCATCTCCTTTATTTCAGAGAAGCTCAGTTATCACAGGTGGATGTTGCCTTTAATCAGGACTAGCTCTTAAAATAAATGAAAGGAAAACAAAGAAAGGTGACATGTTGAATGCATACAAGATACATGCTCAGTGGCAGAACATGGTATCCAACAAGACAAGAAAGGATGCCGATGGAGGTACAGGTTCGCTCAGCACAAAAAGCTACAGAGAGAGAGAGAGAGAGAGAGAGCACAAGGTACCCATAATACTGTTTGAGAAGAGAATGAATAAACTTCCCTAAGATGTCATAGGAGATATGGTATGTCTGATTGTTTATCAGACAAACCCATATGTATGGAAAGAAAGTCATTGATTTCATATATGTCTGCTTTTAAAAAGAATTGTTATTATTCTTAGTTTCCAAATTTGGTTTCCATCAGAGGTGTTTTTTGGTATGTTCTTTTCTTTTCTTTCCATTTCTTTTCTTCTTCTCTTCTTTTTTATCTTTGGGCCTGAGACTTCTAAATTTCAGAGAACAAAATCAGTGGAATTTGCTGAGGTTCTTTCTAAGATCTAACATCCACATTCAGCTTGTGATATCAAAATATTTTTTATAAAACCAAGGTGGACTTAACATTTGTTCCTGTAAAGTGTTGTACACAAAGATCTAAACTATTTTTAAAAATTAATCTCTAAACTGCTAAACATCAATAGCTACAAATATTTGGATGCCTTGTGTACAATTTTTCCAAAATATTTTCCCTTCCACAGGCAATGAAGCCCCCAAATATGTCCAGTGTCACTGAGTTTCAGCTTCTAGGATTCCAGAAAAAATTTGAATGGCAGACATTGGCTTTTAGCCATTTCTCTGTTCATCTACTTTCTCATGATCACAGGGAATGTTGTCATTATTGCAGTGGTGAGCCAAGACCAGCGACTACACTCACCTATGAAGATATTTCTCAACTATCTTTCCTTTCTGGAAATGTGATATACATCCACTATTGTGCCCCCTCTCTTAGCCATTTTTTTTTCTCCCATGGCCAAGCAATCTCCTTCCCTGCCTGTACAGATGGCACAGCTTCATTTCTTTGTGTTCTTTGGTGCTACTGAGTTTCTTTATTCTGGCCACGATGACCTATGACTGATATCTGGCCATCTGCAACCCACTCCACTACTCTTTCCTGATGAGTCCTGAGATCTGCACCAGATTGGTGGCAGTCTCCTTGTTGACAGGTGTTGGCACAGGATTTCTGCCCTCCCTAATGATTTCCAAGTTGTATTTCTGTGGTCCTAACCAGATCAATCATTTCTTCTGTGACCCCTCTCCCGTCATGCAGCTCTCATGTTCCAGTGTGTATATCACCAGGATGGCCATCTTTATCCTGTCAACTGCAGTGCTTTGCATTTGATTTCTTCTTACACTTGTGTCCTATGTTTTCATTGTGCCCACAGTATTGAGAATTCCTTCAGCCTCTGGCCTGATGAAGACCTTTCCCACATCTGGCTCCCATGTGGATGTTGTCACTACTCTGGGACCATGATCTCCATGTATGTTTACCACAATGACCACCTGTCACCTGAAATCAACAAGATCATTTTTGTCTTCTACACTGTGGTGACCTCTCTGTTGAACCCTGTTATCTATAGCTTGAGGAACCAAGAATTCAAAGAGGCTGTTAGAAAAGAAATGGGGAAAAAATTGTGGTATCTATGGAATAAGAGTGAAGGGGAGTTTGGTGTGTGTGTGTGTGTGTGTGTGTGTGTGTGTGTGTGTGTGTGTGTATTAAGGAAAATTAGCACAGAATATATAATGGATTAAGTTTGGGAATATGTGAGTGCAGCTTCAGAGCCTTCAAACTATAATGGCATCCTTGATGCTATGTTGAATTTCATAACCCATAATGAAAGAGTTTCTTCATGGCCCCTTTCCAACAACTGCTCAGAAGATAAATTGCCTCTACCAAATAATTTTGGGGGCATTTTTGTCCTTTGGCACTGTTTTCCACCTTCTGGTGAGATTCTAATCATGTGACTCGAGGGCATGATGATTTCACACATTATTTTTAGATTTTACAGGAGAATTTCTCCTGAGTTCATAAAGGATATGTGTAGAAAGTTATACATCTTTTAAATACTGGTAGGAAACTGGCCTTATAGATTCAATTCTTTGTGCTACTGGGACCTTTTACATGCCTGTGGAATAAATAAATGAAAAAAGAAAAGATATATAAACTATTGTTGACATAAACTATCTCCTCATGACAAGAACAAAGGATTTTTGAAGTGCCAAAGGTTGATCTATAGGAACTTAGACATTTTAATGTTTTCTGTTTAATAAAATCCTAGGAACAGAGGAAGGATGGAAGGAGTAAGACAGAGGGAGGGAGTCATAAGTGGAGGGGAGGGACAGATGGAGAGGGAAGGAGAGAAAGGGAGAATGGGAGAGAGAGAAAGACAAAAGACAGAGAGAGAGAGAAAGGGAAAGAGAAAGAGAGAAGGGGAAAAAACAAAGAAATGAAGTAAGGAAACTAGGGAAAGGGAAAAAAAGAAGGGAAAAGGAAGAAAAGGGAAGGGAACAGATAGGAAGACAGGACGGCAGGAAGAAAGGAATAAAAATTTCTTTTATTCAGCCAATGTTTAGAAGACCTCTGGTACTCCTGCCTACTATCTCATTCATTAATTCCACAATTATTTTCAAGCCCTTTACATTTGCCATCCTCTTGCTGCAGTCTGAATTGACCAGGAACACAATGTTAAAGAAATGGCCAAGGAAAATTTTGTCTTAATGGAGCCTCTAGTTTTGAGGGAGAGAGATATATGTAATGACTTATAAAAGGAATAACGGATTTATGTTTATTTGTGGTGTTAGCTGTGAAACAGTAAAGTATAAGCTGGTGTATTTACATGGAACAATAAGGTCTGAATCAACATAGAGCTCTAGGAAAGCTTTCTATGTTGATGTTGTACTTTAACCTACACTTTACAGATGAGAAGAATAAGAATGGAAGTAGTATCCCAGGCAGAGAACATGGTGTGAATGTCAGGAGAAGAAACCTGGGGAGCGTGGGGATGGAGGGAGGAGATGAGTTTGTAGAGAAAGACAAGAGTTAGTTTCTGACGGTCATTAAAAGCCCTACAAAGGATTTTGCATTTTACATTAAGACAGATGATGAATTATCAAAGGATATCAAATAGGAGCTGACATGATATATTCTGCATTTGCAAACCTCACTGCTGTTTAGAGAAAAGAGTGACAGAAAGCAAAAGTTGCTGGTGTCATAGCATTAACCCACATGGGAGAGGAGCCTGGCTTGATTTTAGGTTTGATGATGCCTCAGAGATGGTAAGGCTAAGAGTGAAAATTCTGGACTCATTTACTCACTCCCATGAGTGGGGCCAGTTTTTAGTCTGTTCACAGCTTACTAATACATTTGTGATATGTTCCACATCAATCCCTGAGCTTTAGGGGTAAGTGCACTTTAACTCTTTGGCACATGTTTTTGGTTCTTTTGGTTCTTCTGATTCTTTCAAATGATTCATTGGAATCTGAGCTAGGACAGGAAGTGGATGGCTCTTATGTACAGAGAACAAACTGTGAGTGGTAGAGGTGAGGCAGTAGGGGGATTTGTTAAATTGGTGGTGGGTATTAAGAAAAGAAGTTGTTTTGATGAGCACTGGGTGTCATATGTAAGTGATGAATTTGCTAAACTCCACTTCTGAAACTAAAAACAAACAAATATGTATTTTTAATTTCCTTTATTGTGTTGTGTTTTTTTTTTTTAATCTCTGATTGGTTCTTTTTTATTTCTGTGTTAAGAGTCTCACTGATGGGGTGCTTGGGTGGCTCAGTCAGTTAACCATCTGCCTTTGGCTCAAGTTATGATCCCAGGGTGCTGGGATAGAGTCCTGCATTGGGCTCCTTGCTCAGCAGGAGCTTGCGTTTCCCCTATGCCTGTTGCTCCTCCTGTTTGTGCTCTCTTTCTTTTTTTGTCTTTCTGACAAATAAGGAAAGAAAATCTTTCAAAAAAATAAAAAAAAAAATGAGTCTCACTAATGCCCTTCACTCTTTTCTCAGGTCCTCTGAATATCTTTATGATAATTTAAATAATCTCTCAGGCATATTACTTATTTACATTTTGCTTTGGTCTCTTGCTGTGGTTTGGTCCTGTTCTTTCATTTGGCAGATTTTCCTCTATGTCTTCATTTTGTCTAACTTTTATGTGTCTGTTCCTCTGTGTTAGGAAAGTTAGCTACACCTGGTGCTTCAGGAGTTTCTCCTTATGTGTGTTGTGTGTGCTTTGCTTTTGAGTCTTGGCCTCTTTTTCCTTTAGTCCAATGATCTACAGAGGCCCTATTTGCCTATTATAGGCAAGGGTTATTCCCCAGTAGGGATGGGACATGTTTTAACAAAGTGTGTTGTGGTCTGCTTGGGAAATGAGACCTGCACCACTGCTGCTAGAACTGAGGTCCCACAAAACATGTTGATCAGGAGACACGGTGTTAGCATGGTTTGTGCTGGTGTTTTGAGTCAGGGGCCTGCAGTGCAGGGACTAAAAGGAGCATGGCTTAGAGGGTGGCATCAGAGGTGATGCATGAGTGTGTGTGTGTGTGTGGGGGGCTTGTTGTAAGTAAGTTGTAAACAGTGTAGGCCTAGCGCTGGTTCCTGCAGGAGACCATTGTTTATGTTGGGATTGGGAGAGATCAATGGCACCTGCTACTTCCTTTGATCCTGGAGGGGTCTCCATGTGATCCCTGTCTTTCTGGGCCATTCTCTGAGATGAGAAAATCACTGCCCCTGGAATTTTTCAAACTGCTTGCTCTACAGCATATCTGCAGGGGCTGTTTATAGTGTTGTTTCTTTAAGTGTGAGAATCTGACTTCCTAATGCCCTCTGGGCTCAAAGCCTAACCCACTGATTTTTAAAATTCCAGGCTTTAAGTCCCATTGGTTGTAAACTAATGAGATTCAGTCTGTCTGGCTTTCAAAGTGAAAAATTATGGAGATTCATACCCCCCATTTGTAGGCTCCTTTGTGTGAATGTCTGTTTTCCACCTTTCTCTGTGCCATCAGCCCCCTCCCCGCTGTGAACAACCAGAGTCCGTTTTGCTCCCAGAAGTCATCACCCTTCCTACCTTCTTCAATGAAGATTCCTCTCTACCTTTATTTATGACATTTGTTCTGCCAGTCTTTGGGTTGTTTTCTGAGTTATTTTCACTGCTGTGAAGGTTATCTAATTGTATCTGTGGTACAAGGTAAGTTTAGGGTTCTCCTACTTTGCCATCTGCCCAACAAACCTGAAAGATTGAATTCTTTTATCCGAATGTCAAGAACAAAACAAATTAAGGATGGGTTCACTTTTGTCACTTTTATTCAACATAGTATTGGAAATAGCAGTTGGAGAAATTAAACAAGCAACAGAGAAGATCTATACTCACAGATAACATAATCTTATATATAGAAAACCCCAAATAATATATTAAAAAGTAATAGAATTAATTAATTCAGCAAATCATTTATGGTATAAGATTAATATCTAAAAAACAGTGTGTGACTATGTGCTAGAAATAAATAATCTGAATATGAAATTGCATGGGTAATTTTGTATGTCAACCTGGCTGGGCCACAGTGCCCAGATATGTGGTCAAATATTAATCTAGATGTTTAACAATTAAATGAGATTAACATTTAAGTCAGTGGAGTTTGAGAAAGCAAAATTTTATTCCATGATGTGGGTGGGCTTTATTCAACCATTTGGAGGCTTAAATGGAACAAAAGATTGAACTCTCTTGACCAGGAGAGAATCGCTAGCAGAAGATCTTCAAATATTAACTACAGCAGTAGCTCTCTTTAGTTTTTCAGCACACTGGACCACCTAGCAGATTTTGGACTTTGACTTGCAAGTCTCCATAATCACTTGAGAAAATTCCTTAAAATAAGTTTCAAATGGATGGGACTGGAGGAGATTATGCTAAGTGAAATAAGTCAAGCAGAGAAAGACAATTATCATATGGTTTCACTTATTTATGGAACATAAGGAATATCAGGGAGATCGGTAGGAGAAATGATGAGGGAACAGAAGGCTGGCTGAAGACAAAGTAGAAGCTGACACCCTACAACCCCCATCCCCCATCATGTATGCACCATTCCTCGGCACTCCTGGCTGCCCTAAAACTAAGGAAAGGAAAAAAAATGGTGAACTGATAGAGATCACAGCCCTGCAAGACCCATAAGTCAGTTTTCTGAAGCCCTAACATTACCATCCCCTCCATAAAATTGAGGGAAGCTGAGGCAGAAGGAAATGTAAATAAAATGGAATTTCTTTGGACCTGCAGCTCATTGATAAGATCACAACGATAATGTGGACAGCCTTGGCTTGACCATGGTGGGGCCTCCAGTGTCCTGCGAGTCTTCTTTGACATATGAAAGTGCTTTCTCAGCCTCCCCTTTTCCTCACCTCCCCCAACCCCATGGTATATAATCAGCCACCTCTCACAACCCGGGGCAGCAGTTCTTTCTGCCCACAGGTCCTGTCCCCATGCTTTAATAAACCAACAATTTTGCACCAAAGATGCTTCAAGAATTCTTTCTTGGTCATTGGCTCCAGAAGCCACCCCACTGAACCTCACCTATATTCTACAACCTCATCAGAAGGAAGGGAAGAATGAAGGGGGGGCTAAACAGAAGAGGGAATGAACCACGAAAGACTATGGAATCTGGGAAACAAACTGAGGGCTTCAGAGGGGAGCGTTGTGGGGGATTGGGATCGGCCAGTGATGGGTATTAAGGAGGGCACACACTGCATGGAGCACTGGGTGTTATACGCAAACAATGAATCATGGAACACTACATCAAAAACTAGGGATGGATTATATGGTGACTAACATAACATGATAATTTTTTATTAATAAAATAAATAAAATAAATAAAACTTAATTAGATAAAAAAAATTTTAAAAAGGGAAAAAATTCAAACAAACAGGAAAACAGATACAATAAATATATTTTCCTGAGTAAACATCATTAGTTCTTGATACTGAAGACATTACTTAAAAGACACTAAAATTTATGTTGCCTCCAAATATTCACAATGAATTAAAATTTTACTTGTTTAGATCCTACAACTGTTAATTATAAGCCCATATATTTTAGAAATACACACACACACACACACACACACACACACACACTGCAAGTCTTACCTATTTATAACCTAAAAAGAAAGAACTTAGTGGGCCTATAATTTACTTATGTATTTAACCAGTCAGCTCCTCTCAAATCATCTAACTAATGTGTTTACAGATCCAATATCATGTTCAAATCTCAAAAAAAAAAAGTCTCTTCATTTGTGTTTGAGAAAGTGTATTGAGGCAAAATGAAGAAACTTCTTTTCTTCCCATGATCTCATTAAGACTTGTGGAAGGCCTATGCTAATTACTTGAGCAAGAAGTTTCTCATAATTAAACCTTAGGGAAACTGACTTCCCTCCGCATTGTCTTCTCATAATTGCATGCCCTTGTCCTTTTGTATTCTTGGCTATGGTTTCCAGTAACAGACCTGTTGTTTGCAAAGTTGCTTAAATTACCAAAGTCAACATATCATCAATAGCCAGCACAAAATTTATTTTTGATGTGGGAAAAAAATTTTTGGTTTAACCAAAGATAAGAGTGACTTAATCAGGTATTTACTGGGTTAAGTGGAAAATTTATTCAAAGTCAGATTGTTTCCCAAAGCTTTGAACAGTGATAATAATTTCATAAATTAAATGTATACATTTTATGTTTTTATATGAATCTAGGTGAGTAACAAACAACAGTGATCTCCGGAAAACAGACAAAATTTACATTCTCAGTAAGTTTTCTTTTCTTTTCTTTTTTAAGATTTTATTTATTTATTTGACAGAGACAGCCAGCGAGAGAGGGAACACAAGCAGGGGGAGTGGGAGAGGAAGAAGCAGGCTCACAGCAGAGGAGCCTGATGTGGGGCTCAATCCCAGACCACCAGGATCATGCCCTGAGCCGAAGGCAGATGCTTAACGACTGCGCCACCCAGGCACCCCTAAGTTTTCATTAAGATATAGCTGAACATTCAATATGAAATTAAAATAGAGGGAGTTGGTGGGGAGGTCTGTAAATTTTCTAAGAAAAAAATTACTTGTAATCAAAGTCTTTATTGATCTATAACTACTATTTCCTTTCAGTATGTTCTGCTTGTTGGAGAAATGGTTGTAAAAGCAGGATATGATGCTATCATGTGTTCGGTTTTGATGACAATGTATTGGATCACTACAGTGAGTGCATTGCTTTTAAGTAAAGTCATTAATCTGGAGACACTGCAAAATGAACTTGGTACAAAGAAGACCACACATATGCATTTACACAATGTTTCCATGGAGCCCTAGGTATTGAAAAAAATATTACAAATCAGACAGCTATTGCTTCACTCCACATTAAGATTTGTTTCTCTTTTTTCCCTTATGTATTATACATCAGCATATGATAAAATTTGATGATAGAGACAGAAACTACTCTTTCTTCCATATGTAAGAATTAAATTTTTTTAAAGAAGTCAGAGGCCTGCCATACAGGGATAAGCATCAGTCATTTTCTGGTACTCCGGTATGCAATAGGTTGGTTAATTAGAGACATTAAGTACTTTGGCCCTCATACTTATTAAAGTTGTGGATAGAATCTCTAGATTATTCTATGTGTACTAACTTTGGAATGAGGAATTTCCACTTTCATGAAAACATCAATTTCCAACAGAAATTAGAAAAGAGAGTCTGAAAAGATGTTTATGTAGTGTAATTACTGTACATTTCTTTTCTTTCTATAAAATTGTGGAATCTAGCACAAAGTTCTTTTCTTTTTTTTTCAACAGCATATGGAAAATGATCTTATCTAGTGTGTTTTAAGCCTCTCTTTTATTTTAGGTGTATTTTATGTGTTCACCTTTACACTCCTATACATTGCATTACCTGATTTTTCAAGAGGGAAATTAAAGCACAGAAAACAATTTGATAAAAGACATATAGCAAATAAGTGATTGAACCTAGGATTAATTCTGCTGTTGACCTCCAAATTCAGAAATGTTAAACTATTTAATATATGACTCCTTAAGATACTATAGTGGCAAATCTGTAGCCAATACGTTTAAATATCTAAAAAGTTAATAAATTAAATTACTGTTAGTATTTATTCTTGCAAGCTGCCTTCCATATGGAGATAACTAAAATTTAAGGAATTGAGAAGAGTTTTTCTTTGGTTTTCAAATTCAAAAAATCATACCTTTTCCTAAAATTAGAGGTCACAAAGGTAAAAGTTTAAAGAAAAAATAAAACCAAAAAAATACAGTGTTTTATACTTCTTTAAAAAACTCTCATCAGTAATTTCAAATATATTTCTCTTTTGTAAGAATTAATGATATATGTTTTTCAGAATTTACACTGCCTTTCATTTTATCCAGTAAAGATCTGAGACTCATATATTCAGGCTGAAACCCCGGAAAAGATGGAGCTTATTAGTAAATTAAAGTAAGAATGAGCCACCTTGTCGTAATTTGACACCTTGCAAAATAAATGGAAAAATAGAGAATAAAATATTGTAAAGGCAGTGACTGCAGGGCATGGCAATGTGTTGACCTGGAAGTTCATGGTGCAGTTAACAACATATTTCATTGAGCTGATACAGCAATGTTCTGACACATCATAAACAATTATCCATACATGCTCACTCATAGGAGAAACTTGAACTAGAAACACTTGAAATTTGTAAAAATGTGATGACTGCTTTTATCTGAGAGTCTGCCAAATCCAAATTATTTGGGATGAAGCTTAGTCTCATAGTATTTGGATATGAACACAGGCTAAAAAAAAATGTAAGCATTGCCTTTAACTTCTAAAGATTCTAGTCTGTGATTTGTTATTTTGTTTCATTTTTGTATCTTCCCATGACTCTTCTCATACCCTCTTTGACTTCCTTGTTCCTTAGGCTGTAAATGAAAGGATTCAGCATAGGGATGATGACTGCATAGAGCACAGAGATGAGTTTGTCTCCCTCTGCTGAATAGAGGGACTTGGGTCTCATGTACCGGATCAATCCAGTTCCATAATATATGGTCACCACAATCAGGTGGGAAGTACATGTAGAAAAGGCTTTTTTCTTGCCTTTAACAGAATCTATTTTCATCACAGCCACCAAGATGCGAAGGTAGGAGAGTATAATGAGGAGGAAGGGGAATAACACCGTTCCAGCCCCTCCTATGGCCATCACAGTTTCCTGCAGGGATGTAACAGCACAGAACATGTGAAGAAGAATGGGCAATTCACAGAAAATATAGTCAACAACATATGGACCGCAGAGTGGAAGAATTATGAGGTAGAGAGGCACCACTGAGGCAAAAAAGCCAATGATCCAGGCCCCCAGAGCCAATGTCATGCACACAGGCCAGTTCATGATGAGCAGATATCTCAGTGGGTAACAAATGGCCACATAGCGATCCAGTGCCATCACTGCAAGGAGAAAGCACTCAGTTGACTCCAGGAATAAGGTGATGTAAGTCTGAGCAATACAGAAGTTGTAAGATATGACTTTCCTGCTTGCAAGAAAATTAAAAAGCATCTTGGGGACCACAACTGTGCTAAAAAATATGTTGAGAAAGGCCAGGTGACAAAGGAAGATATACATGGGTGTCTGGAGAGAGGAATCTACGGCGACTAAGATGATAACAGCTGTGTTGCCAAAGAGATTTGCTGAGTAGACCAGAGAGAAGAGAAAAAAGAGTGGAATCTCAGTCTGGGGGTGATTGGAAAATCCTACAAGGACAAGCTCAGTGATCGTGCTGGAATTCTCATGACTCATTTTGACTATTGAAAGTTTCCTGCTAAAATGAGAGGGAAGCAAAAGCCAAAAATGTGCTTATTTTAAAATAATGAGATTAAAACAATTATCTTGTCATATCAACTACAATGCTCAAATTAAATGAATCTTAATAATCTTAACACTTATTTGTGAAATTTCATTGGACAAATATTTTATTCAAAGGAATAAGAACATCAAATTACAGTCTACATCATGCAACTGCCTGTTTTTGATGAATTTCGAGTTTTCAGTTCTAAGCTGAGAATTCCTCCCACGTCTACTCATTGTATCATATGTACGCCACAGCACACCTATCAATTTTACCAATCAAATATTATCCATTTTCTAAAAAGGAACTAGAGGTTCACAAAATAAAGCAATTTGTCCAATATCCAAGGAGAAAATACGAAACTTAACAATAATTCCATTGTCCTTCCACTATAATAAAAATCTGAAATAATAATACATTTTGCATTCAGCAAAACAAAAGATTGATTTGTTTGTTTGTTTTTTCCCAGTACCTATAGAACATGAATTACAATGTCATAAAAGTACAATAATACACAAAATTTAATTATTTTTACTATTTTCAATACCTCAATATTAGTAAGAATAACATAATTAATCCTCTAAACAATTGAAGTTGCAAATTTCTAGGAATGATCTTAGAAAAATAATCAAGTTGTTTCAAAGTTAAGCTTTTGACCATTTTAAGGACAGTGTGAAATTGCTCATGGGTTTATGTCTCACTTATGGGCATATATTTTCAGTGACATATTTATACTCCTTATCAATATCTTTGAATTGAGTTTGCCAGTTTGTGCTGAAATGGAAGATATAGGCTGGTTATCTAATGTGTTGACTACCTTGCATATCATACACACATACAAATGCTAGGAGTTATTAACAAAGTACCACAGCACTAACCAAAAAAAAAAAAAAAGCAAAACAAATGTTTATAAGAATCTTCAACCTTATGAGAATATTTCAACACAAAGAACATAAAAAGTAAAAGATACAGTCTGAAGTTTGCATAGAGTCAATTAACCTCCTTGTACCTTAACATGTCTCCTTTCTCCAGTAACTGATATTTCTAGTGTGAAATACCACCCCCCCCCTTTTTGGTCCTTGTTGACTTCTACATAAAAGATTTTCCTAGTTCTTTCTCCAACTCTATTCAGCTTTCTTTGCTGTTTGCACGATCTAAATCACTAGGTGATCAGATCACAGGACTTACGCAGTAACAAGATAGGAGGTGAGAAGGTAGAAATTCAGGGAGAAAGGAAAAGAAAAACAGAAAGATGAAGAAAGAAACAAAGGGCCAGAGAAAGAGACCCCAGAGGCAGAAACAAAAAGATAGGGACAGAGAAACAGTGTCAGAGAGACAGAGATAGGAGAGAGAGGAAGAGAGATCAAGACAGCCAGAGAAAGAGAGAGTACCCACAGGCAGAAAGTGAGAAAGAAACCCAGAGAAAAGGGCAGAGAAACAGAGACGCACAGAGAGAAACAGTGAAAGGGAAAGACAGAGTGTTTACAGGAGGAATTTTAACTGTACTTGGGGAAGAGAGTGGGCTTAGGGGATAAGAGCAGTTGACATACTTGCCCTGTCTTTTTTGTTAGGAAATAGTTTCTTCCATAGTCTCCTCTGTACTGGCAACTGATAAATGAATTTTCCTGGACAGGGTCAAACTACCAAATCTCCACCTGTAAAGGAGACAGCATGAGAACCACAGCCACTTGTCAACCACTAGAATTCATCATATTTAACAATACTCAGAATTTGCCATTTCTTGGCAATGTGCTTCTCAGTCCCTGGAAGTTTTGTTGAATAGAAAGAGACAACTATGGCTAGTGATATGAAAATCTGTTCTCCTTGTTTTACATTATTAATTTCAGCATATAAGTTCTTCTCATTCTTCTTATTCATTTTCTTATTATCCCAAATTTATACTACAATTAGTGGAAGTAGAGGGTAGAATAAAGAAAAAGAGATTCTTTGCCAGGCATTAAAAATCCAGAGTAGAAACTTCAGTGAGTAAAGTTAGGCTATTTATTAACAGAGGCAAAGTTTTAAGTTGCATCCCAAGGGGAGCTAGTTAACTTCATGTAAGAAAGAAAAACAAAATAATTTATATTCCACTTACTGCTAATGGCAGCCAACCGCTTAATGCAATCTACAGTTTTCTATTTATAGTGATATTAATATCACTGTTAATTACATTACTTCTCCAAGATAAACATCTCAATTTGTCATTTCTAAAAGTAAATGTTAATGGTGTATTTTAAAAATAAATATGGATTTTCTTAACTGAAATTTTGTAAAATCCCTAGAGAATCCAACTGTTTTTCGAAGTTGTCTGCTTACACTTCACCTACTGGAAAAGATAATTTTCATTCTGATAACATAGAAGCAAATTGTATCAACATGTGTGTCTATATGTGTATAAAGTATGACTAATCTACAAAGAAAATTCATAGTTCTAAAATGATTGTCACTATATTTCATTCATAATTTTCATTTCAGGAAGAGTGATAGAGTAATTGAGCACTGTTCTGCATTTCAAGGGGTGATGTTCTGATTTACTAATCAGAATTACAGAAGAGATTCTTCCTTGATTTGGATTGTTGGGTTTTTTTCAAAAAGGTTTTATTTAAATTCCAGTTATATACAGTATAATATTAGTTTCAGGGGTAGAATTTAATGATTCATCATTTATTATACAACACCCAGCAATTATAACAAGTGCCCTCCTTAATACCCATTGCGTATTTAACCCACCCCCTACCACCTCCTCTAGAGTAACTCTCAGTTTGTTCTCTACAGTTAAGAGTCTGATTCTTTGTTTGCCTCTCTTTTTTTTTCCCTGTATGTCCATCTGCTTTATTTTTTAAATGCCACAAATGAGTGAAATCATATGGTATTTGTTTTCTCTATCTTATTTTGCTTAACATAATACTGTCTAGCTTCAACCATACCCTTAAATGGTAAGATTTAATTTTTTTTCATGGCTGAGTAATATTCCATTATGGAGATTATCCATTCATCAGTCAAGGGACTTGGACTTTTTCCATAATTTGGCTATTGTCAATAATGCTGCTATAAAAATTGATGAACATAGATCCCTTTGAATCAGCATTTTTTTTAACCTTAGGGTAAACACTGACTAGTGCAATTGCTAGCTCATAGGGTAGTTCTATTTTTGACATTTTGAGGAACTTACATACTATTTTCTATAGTGGTTGCACCACTTTGTATTCCCATCAACAGTGTAAAAGTGTTCCCTGTTCTCAAAATCCTTGCCAACACCTGTCTGTTCCAGTGTTGTTAATTTTAGCCATTCTGAGTGGTGCTTGGAGAGATACTTCATTTCAGTTTTAATTTGTATTTCCCTCATGATGAATGATGTCGAGCATCTGTTCATGTGTTTGTAAAGCCATCTGGTTGTATACTTTGGAAAAATGTCTATTCATGTCTCCTGCCCATTTTTTAACCAGATTATTTATTTTTGGAGTCTTGAGTCTTATAAGTTCTTCATATATTTTGGATTCTATCTCTCTATCAGATATGCCATTTGCAAATATCTTTTCCAATTTCAAAGTTTGCTGTTTAATTTTGTTGATTGTTCCTTTCACTGTACAGTAGCTTTTTATCGTGATGAAGTCCCAATAGTTGAATTTGCTTCCCCCCTCTTGCCTAGGAGACATATCTAGTAAGAAGTAGTTAAGGCCTATGTCAAAGGAGTTACTTCCTGTGTTCTCCTCTAAGATTTGATGTGCCTAGCTCTCTGCCAGTACCATAATGTCTTGGTCACTACTGCTTTGTGATAGAACTTGAAGTCTGGAATTGGAATGCCTCCAGCTTTTCTTTTCTTTTTCAAGATTCCTTTGGCTTTGTGGGGTCTTTTGTGGTTCCATACAAGTTTTAGGATTGTTTGTCCTAGCTCTGCAAAAAAATGCTGGTAGCATTTTGGTAAGGATTGCATTAAATGTGTAGATTGCTTTGGGTGGTATAGATATTTTAGCAATATTTGTTCTGATCCAAAAGCATGGAATATTTTTCCATTTCTTTGTGTCATCTTAAATTTCTTTCATCAGTCTTTTATAGTTTTCAGGCTACAGATCTTTTATCTCTTTGGTTAGGTTTATTCCTAGGTATCTTATTGTTTTTGGTGCAGTTGTAAACGGGATCAACTTCTTGATTTCTCTTTCTGCTGTTTCATTCTTGGTGTATGGAAATGCAACAGATTTCTGTACATTGATTTTGTATCCTGCAACTATACTGAATTTGTGTATCAGTTACAGCAATTTTGGGACGGGAAGTCTTTTGGGTCTTCTATATAGAGCATCATGTCATCCGACAAAGATATAGAAACAAACAAACAAAACAAACAACAAAAAAACCCAAAACAGGAGAACTGATCAACGAAACCAGAGATGGTTCTTTGGAAAGATCAACAAAAGTGATAAACTTTTAATCACAATTATCAAGAATAAAAGACAGAGAATACAAATGAATAAAATCACGAGACAGGAGAAGTAATAGCCAAAGCCCCAGAAATACAAACGTTTATTGGAGAATATTATGAAAAACTTTATGCCAACAAATTTGACAACCTAAAAGAAATGGATAAATTCCTAGAAGCATATGAACTATCAAAACTGAAAAAAGGAAGAAATAGAATATTTGAACAGACCAATTATCAGTAAAGGATTTTTAACAGTAATAAAAGAATAAAACTCCCAATAAACAAAAGTCAAGGGCTAGATGGCTTCACATGTGAATTCTACCAAATATTTAAAGAGCAAATATCTATTTTTTCTCAACTTATTCAAAATATATAAAAGGTAGGAAAACTTTCAAATTCATCCTTTGAAGCCAGCATCACACTGATACATAAAACCAGATAAAGACACCACTACGAAAGAGAACTACAGACCGAATTCCCTGATAAATACAGATGGAAAAGTGTTCCACAAAATACTAGCAAACATTATCAAAAATTCACTGAAAAAGTATTTACCACAATAAAGTGGGATTTATTCTGGAGATGCAGAGATGGTTCAATGTTTACAAACAAATAAACATGATATATCACCTTTGAAGAGAAAAGATTAGAAACCATAAGATCATTTCAATAGATGCAGTAAAGGCATTTGATAAAGAACAACAGGGTGCCTGGGTGGCTGAGGTGATTAACCATCTGCCTTTGGCTCAGGTCATGATCTCAGGGTCCTGGAATCAAGCCCCACATTGGGCTCTTTGCTCAGCAGAGAGTGTTCTTCTCCCTCTCACTCTCTCTCTGTGCTCTCTCTTTCTCTCAAATAAATAAATAATTAATTAAAATCTTAAAAAAAAAAAGTGTAACACCCACCCATGATAAAAACTATCAATAAAGTAGATTTATAAGAAACATACCTCAACATGTAAAAGCCATTAAAAAAAAAAACACAATTAACATCATCTTAAGTGATGGAGACCTGAGAGATTTTCCTCTAACAATAGGAAAAAGACAAGGATATATTTTCTCATCACTTTTATTCAACATGGTACTGGAAGTCCAAGTCACAGCAATCAGAAAACAAAAAGAAATAAAAGACATCCAAATTGTAAATAGCAATAATTTCACTATTTGCAAATAGCATGACACTATGTATAGAAAACCTGAAAAACTCCACCAAAAAATGTTAGAACTGATAAATTCAATAAAGTTGCAGGATACAAAATCAATACACAGTTTCTTTTTCTTTTCTGTTGCATTTCTATACACTAATAATGAATCATCAGAAAGGGAAATTAGGAAAAGAGCCCCTTTTAGAATTGTACCCCAAATAATAAAATACCTAGGAATAAACCTAGCCAAAGAGATGAAAGGTCTGTACACAGAAAACTATAAAACACTTGTGAAAGAAACTTAAGATGGCATAAAGAAATGGCAAAACATTCAAATGAATGAAAGAGGGAAGGGAAGAGGGAGGGAAGAGTTTAGATGGTGGAGGAATAGGGGGACCCTAAGCTTGCCTCATCTCTTGAGCGGAGCTAGATAAATATCAAATCATTCTGAACACCCAATAAATCAATCTGAGTATTGACAGAACAAACCTTTACATCTACAAGTAGAAGAATGGCCACCTTGTGGGAGGTAGGAGCTGCCAAAGGTTGATTTGGGGGAGAAAATAACTGCAGGTGAAGTGGGGGAGACAGAGCCCTGATCACAGAGAGATCAAGCCCCTTCTCCCTGAGGAGAGAAGGAGAGGGGGGTAGAGAAAGAGAGATATCAGAAGCATGCACAGGGGAGTGCACAGGAAAAAAAAAACTTCACCAAAAATATTGACAGGGAAAAGGTGAGAGGCTGACTATCTCAAGTCTTTATAAGCAGCGGAGCTCAATGTCTGAAGTCTTAGAAGTCTGCTCCATCACAAAGTTCATCTCTGATGGACTTGGAAGTGCTCTGGTAAGGAAGGAGAGTGGAGGGTCAGGAACAGGCATCATGTTCTGAGGATCCTCTAAGTCACACAGGAAGAAACAGTTTCCCTTCTTGGAATGCATTTGGGAGTGGTGGCCTGGACTCCACTGGCAAGAACTGGCAGTACCAATACACTGACCTGTTCACAAGCATAGGAATAACGACACCAGCTGAAGGCAGAAAAACTTGGTGCTGGCTTTTTGCTGGTTTTACCATAAACTCTGAAATCTGTGTAGTTATATGACTGTTTTCTGGTATAGACCAGCACTGGCACAGTGTGGTGAGACACCCCTTAGAGGATCAGCATGGGTCTGTTCTGTGTTGGTCCCCAACATTTGGAGTTTTGAAACCCAGTCCCACACCTGATATAAAACACAGGAGTACTGTGCTACCTGGCAGGCAGCCAGCTCAAATACAGACAGGGTGAAGGCAGGGATCTGAAGGAAATCAGGGATATACGAGGAATCATTGTTTGCTCTTCTGTGAGGGCTTTCTGAAGATTAACAGGCATGAACTCCATGATCCAGAGACAATGAAGCAATGCCATTTTCACCCACACCCATCAGAACTGACCCATTTGGGTGAGCAACACAGCACCACCAAGTGAGGCTGGAGTCTCTTATACCAAGCCCTGCAACCTGCAGGTGCATTTAAACTAAGGCAAGTCCACCTAGGAATCAGTGCAACAGCCCCTTCCCCTGAAGACCCACACAAATCACTCCCATGCATGAAGTCTACTGCTCACAGAGTGCTGCAAATCTTCAGCTCTAGGGGAAATAGGATCTAGCTTCTTTCCCCCCCCCTTTTTATAACCTAGCTTCTTTTAACAAGTAGACTAAACCACAAATAGTGAAAACTTACCACGGAGTTGACAAGCTCCAAACACCCCACACAGGGGCAAGGAGAATCTGCAGAGGACTGACTTGTGGGAAAGAGCAGCGAAAACAATGGCAGAGTGCAACGCTGTACAAGCTCATGAAGCACTAGGCCCAAAACAGAATAGGAGCTCCTTTTTTCCCCCTTTTCTTTTCTTTTTTTGGACATCTTCTTCTGTAGCCATTACTCTGAATAGCAGAAATGTAATAGGCTTTCTCAAAAGTCACACACACACACACACACACAGATTAAACAAAGTGACAAGACAGGAATTCACCCAAAAAGAAAGAAACAAAAGAAGTCATGTCCAGGGATTTAATCAATACAGACATAAGTAAGATGCCTGAAAAAGAGTTTAAAACAACAATTATAAGCATACTAGCTGGCCTTGAGAAAAGCATGGAAGACACTAGAGAATTTCTCACTGTGGAGATGAAAGAACTAAAAAGTAGTCAGGGCAAAATAAAAAAAGAAAATGCTATAACTGAGATGCAAAAACAACTGGATGCAATGACAATAAGAATGGACGAAGCAGAGGAATGAATCAGTGATACAGAAGATAAAATTATGGGAAATAATGAAGCTGAAAATAAAGGGAAAGTTATTGGATGATAAATGTAGGTTTAGAGGACTCAGTGACTCCTTAAAGCATAATAACATTCTTACTATAGAAGTCTCAGAAAAAGAAGAGAGAGAAAAAAGGGAAGAAGTTTTATTTATCTGAGCAAATTATAGCTGAAAACTTTCCTAATCTGGGCAAGGAAAAAACATTGAAATCCAAGAAGAACAGAGAATTCCCATCAAATTAAACAAAAAGGAGCCATCACCAAGACATATCATAGTCACATTCACCAAAAACACAGTCAAGGAAAGAATCCTGGAAATAACAATGGAAAAAAAAAAAAAGTCAACTTACAAGGGAAGCCAGATCTGGTAAGCTGCATATCTGAGCACAGAATGTTGGCAGGCCAGATGAAAGTGGCATGAAATATTGAATGTGCTGAATGGGAAAAATAAGCAGTCAATAATACTTTATTTAGAAAGGCTGTCATTAAGAATAGAAGGAGAGAGAGAGTTTCCCAGACAAAGAGAAAATAAGGAGTTCATGACCACTAAACTGGCCCTGCAAGGAATATTAAAGGGGACACTTTGGGAAGAGAAATAACCTAAAGCAACAAAAACCAGAAACACCAAATTTAGAGGTAACACAATGGCACTAAAGTCACATCTATCAATAATCACACTGAATGTAAATGGAATGAATGCTCCAATCAAAATATATGGGGTGTCAGAATGGATAAAACAAGACACATCTATATGCTGCATACGAGACTCATTTTAGACCTAAAGACACCTGCAGATTGAAAGTGAGGGGATGGAGAACCATTTTTAATGCTAATGGATTCCAAAGGAAAGCCGGGGTAGCCATACTTATATCAGACAAACTAGAGTTTAAAGCAAAGATTGTAACAAGAGATGAAGAAGAGCATTACATCATAATTAAGGGGTCTAAATATCAAGACAATTTAACAATGGTAAATATTTATGCCCCCAACATGGGAGCACCCAAATATATAAAACTATTTATAACAAACATAAAGAAATTCATTGATAATAATATGATAACATTAGGGGATTTAGCACCCCACTTATAGCAATGCACAGATTATTTAAGCAGAAAATCATAAGAAATAGTGCAGAGGACAATAGGGGAAAGGAGGGAAAAGTGAAGGGAAGAAATTGGAGAGGGAAGACAAACAGTATGAAACACTTGATGCCGGGAAACAAACCGATGATTCCAGAAAAAGAGATGGAGGGGAGGATGTGGTAATTGGGTGATGGGCACTAAGGAGGGTACTGGATGTGATGAGCACTGGATGTTATACACATCTAATGACTCTTTGAACATTATATCAAAAATTAATAATATACTATATGTTGGCTAATTGAATTTAAATTTAAAAAAGGGGAAGAAAAAGAGAAAGAAAATCAACAAGGGGATTATAGTTTTGAGAGACACATTGGACCAGATGGACTTAACAGATATATTCAGAATATTTTATCCTAAAACAGCAAAATATACATTCTTTTTGAATGCATATGGAAATTCTCTAGAATATGCCACATGCTGCATCATAAATCAGGCCTCAACAAGTACAAAAGATTGAGATCATCCCATGCATATTTTCAGACCACAGCGCTATGAAACTCAAAGCCAACCACAAGAAATACTTTTGGAAAGACCACAAATACATGGAGGTTAAAGAACATCTTATTAAAGTATGAATGGGATAACCAGTAATTTAAACCAAGAATTTAAAAAGTAGTAAAAACAAAACAACAACAAACAAACAAGCAAACATACAAACAAAAGCCCCACATGGGGACAAAAGAAAATGAAAATGTGACAGTCCAAAGTCTTTGGGTCCAGCTAAAGCCATCCTAACAGGGAAGTATATTACAATACAGGCCTGCCTCTAGAAGCAAGAAAAGTTTCAAGTATACAACCTAAGCTTGCAATGAAAGAGGCAAGAAAAGGAACAGCAAATAAAAACCTAAAGCCAGCAGAAGGAAAATAAAGATTATAGCAAAAATAAAGGGTACAGAAACAAATCAACAAACAAAAAACAAATCAGAACAAACCAACAAAAATAAGAGATGCTTCTTTGAAAGAATTAATAAGATTCATAAACCCCTAACAGACTTGTCAAAAAGAAAAGAGAAAGGACATAAATAAATAAAATCCAGAAATGCAAACATTTGTAATTGAATACTATGAAAAATTATTTGCCCACAAACCAGGTAATCTGGAAGAAATGAAAAAATTTCTAGAAATATATAAACTACTAAAGCTTAAACAGGAAGATATAGAAAATTTGAACAGATCCATAACCAGCAAAGAAATTGAATCAGTAGTAAAAAGTTAAAAAAAAAAAAAATCTTGGGCCAGATGGCTTCCCTGGGGAATTCTTCCTAACATTTAAAGAAGAGTTACCGCCTATTCTTCTCAACCTATTCCAAAAAATATAAAAGGAAGGAAAACTTCCAATTTTATTCTATAAGGACAGCATTACCTTGATTCCAAAACCAGATGAAGACCCCAATAAAAGAAAAGAAAGAAAGAAAGAAAGAAAGAAAGAAAGAAAGAAAGAAAGAAACTACTGAAAAAGTAGAATTACAGGCGAATATCCTGATGAACATGGATGCAAAAATTCTCATCACAATACTAGAAAATTGAATCCAAGAATACATTAAAATAGCTATTCACCACCGTCAAGTGGTATTTATTCGGAGCTTGCAGGGCTGGTTTAATATTTGCAAATCAAACCACAGGATATACCATATTAATAAAAGGAAGGATAAAAATCATATGATCGTCTCAATAGCTGCAGAAAAAGTATTTGACAAAATTCAGCATCAATTGTTGATAAAAAACCCTCAACAAGTAGGTAGAGATGGAACATATCTCAACATCATAAAAGCTGTATACGAAAGAACCACAGCTAATATTATCTTCATGGAGAAAAACAGAGCTTTTCCTCTATGTTCAGGGAAAAGACAGGGAGGTCCACTCTCACCATTACTATTTAACATAGTATTGGAACTCTTAGCCTCAGCAATCAGACAACAAAAAGAAAGTGCATTCAAATTGGCAAGGAAGAAGCTAAACTTTCACTGTTTGTAGATGACAAGATACACTATGTAGAAAATTTGAAAGATTCCATTAAGAATTGCTAAAATTAATACATGAATTCAGCAAAGTCACAAGATATAAAATCAAAGTACAGAAATCTGTTGCATTTCTATACATCAATAATGAGGCAGCAGAAAAAGAAATGAAGAAATTGATCCCATTTACAATTTCACCAGAACAGTAAGATACCTAGAAATAAACCTAACCAAAGAGGTAAATGATCTGTACTCTGAAAACTATAGACCACTTATGAAAGAAATTAATGAGGACACAAAGAAATGGAAAAAAAAATCCATGCTCATGGATTGAAAGAACAAATATTGTTAAAATGTCTATACTGCCCAAAGCAATCTTAGCATTTAATGCAATCCCTATCAAAACGCCACCAGCATTTTTCACAGAGGTAGTACAAACAATCCTAAAATGTATGGCACCACAAAAGACAACAAATAGTCAAAACAATCTTATAAAAGAAAAAAAAAGCTGGAGGCATTAGGATTCTGGACTTCAAGGTATATTACAATGTTGTAGTCATCAACAGTAAGGGAATGACACACAAACAGACACATAGGTCAATGCAACAGAATGAAAATCCATAAAAGGACTCACAACTATATGTTCAACTAATCTTTGACAAAGAAGGAAACAATATATGATGGAAAAAAGTCTCTTCAACAAATGTTGGAAACATTGGACAGCCACATGCAAAAGAATGAAACTGGACCACTGTCTTACACCACACACAAAAATAAACTGAAAATGGATGAAAGACCTAAGTGTGAGAGGGGAAACCATCAAACTCCTAGAGAAGAACACAGGCAACAACCTTTTTGGCATCAGGTGCAGCAGCTTCTTGACCACACACATCACCAGAGGCAAGGGAAACAAAAAAAGAACTATTGGGACTTTGTTAAGATTAAAAGCTTCTGCACAATGAAGGAAACGATCAGCAAACTAAAAGGCAGTTTATTGAATAGGAAAACATATTTGTGAATAACATCTAAAAAAGGGTTAGTATCCAAAAATCCATGAAGAACTTATCAATCTCAACACCCATAAAACGAATGATCCTGTTAAGAAATGGTCACAAGATATGAACAGACATTTTTTCAAAGAAGACATCTCAGTGGCTAATGGACACATGAAAATGTGCTCAACATCAATCATTATTAGGGAATCACAAATCAAAACCACGATGAGATACCACCTCACATCTGCCAGAATGGCTGTAATTAACAACATGGGAAACATCAGATGTTGGTTAGGGTGTGGAGAAAGGGGAACACTTTTACACTGTCAATGTGAATGTAAACTGGTGCAGCCACTCTGGAGAACAGTATGGAGGTTCCTCAAAAAGTTAAAAATAGAACTACCCAATGACCCAGCAATTGCATGACCAGGTATTTACACAAAGGATACAAAAATACAGATTTTAAGAAGCCCAGGGACCCCAAAATTTATACCAGTATTATCAACAACAGCCAAACTATGGAAAAAGCCCAAATGCCCACTGACTAAGGAATGGAATAAAGAAGATGTGAGATATATATATATATATATATACACACACACACACACACACACACACACACACACACAGAGCATCAAAAAGAATGAAATCTTGCCATTTGAAATAACATGGACTTAGCTAGAGTGTATTAGGTTAAGCAAAGTCAGTCAGAGAGCAATACCATATGATTTCACTCATATGCAGAATTCACCAAAACAAACAAAAAAAAAGAACTACTATTATCTTAAAAAAAAAAGAATTTACCAAAAAAACAAAAACAAACAAACAAAAACAGATAAACTTATGGGAAGGGAGAAAAAAAAAGAGAGAGAAGTAAACAAGCCATAAGAAACTCTTAACAATAGAGAACAAACAGGGTTGATGGAAGGAGGTGGGTGAAGGATGGGCTAAATGCATGATGGGTACTAAAGAGGGCACTTCTCATGATGAGCACTGGTTGTTATACGTAAGTTACAAATCACTAAATTCTACTCCTGAAACAATTATTACACTGTATGTGACTATATACTAACTAGATACTATTTTCTATAGTATATATACTATGTACTATAAACTAAGCTTTAACTAATCAGAATTTAAATTAAAATTAAAAAAGAAAAAAAATGGATGAAAGACCTAATTGAGATACCTGAAACCATAACAAAATGACCTATAGGTGAGAACAGGCAGTAATATCTCTGAAATTGCCATAGCAATATTTTTCTAGATATGTCTCCTGAGGCAAAGCAAACAAGAGCAGAAATAAACTATTGGGAATGCATCAAAATAAAATGTTTCTACACAGCAAAAGAAAAGATTAACAAAACTAAAATGCAACCTATTTAATGGAGAAGATATTTTCAGATGATATATCTGATAAAGAGTTAGTATCCAAAATCTATAAAGAAGTTATAAATTTCAATAGTCAAAAAATAATCTAATTAAAATGGGTAGAAGACGTGAACAGAGATTTCTTCAAAGAAGACATCCAAATGGCCAACAGACACATGAAAATATGTTCAATATCACTCAGCACTAGGGAAATGCAAATCAAAACTGCAATGAGATATCACCTCACACCAGTCAGAATGGATAAAATCTACAACACAAGAAACAACACATGTTGGTGAGGATGTGGAGAAAAACAAACTCTTGTGCACTGTTGCTGGGAATGCAAACAGTGCTGTTACTGTGAAAAATAGTATGGACATTCTTCAAAATGCTAAAAAGATCAAACTCTCTTATGTTTCAGCAATCACACTACTGGGTATTTACCCAAGAATACAAACACACTAATCTAATGAGATACATGCATCCTATCATTATAACAATATTTACAAAAGCCAAGAAATGGATGTAGCCCAAGTGCCCACTGGTTGATGAATGGTTAAAGAAGATGAGGTATACATATTCAATGGAATATTACTCAGCCATAGAAGAATGAAATCTTCCATTTGCAATGACATGGTTGGAGCTAGACAGTATAATGAAAAGTGAAGTATGGCCTTCAGAGAAAGTCAAATACTCTATGATTTCCCTCATATGTGGAATTTCAGAAAGAATATTAATGAGCAAAAGAAAAAAAGAGAGAAAGCGAGATGACAAATCAAGAAACAGAGCAAACTGATTACCAGAGCGGAGGTGGTGGGGGATGGGTTCAACAGGTGATGGGGATTAAGGAGGCAATTGTAATGAACACTGGGTGTGTATTTAAGTGTTGAATCACTATACGCTGTACACCTGAAACTAATATGTATATATATAACTATATGTTAACTAATTGGAATTAAATTATAAACAAAGTTAAAAAATAATAAAGAGCTAGAGGATATTATGCAAAGTGAAATAAGTCAGAGAAAGACAAATATATTATTTCACTGATATGTGGAATTTAAGAAACAAAACAGATGGACATAGGGGAAGGGAGGGAAAAATAAAATAAGATGAAATCAGAGAGGGAGACAAACCATGAGACTCAATTATAGGACACAAACTGAGGGTTATTGGAGGGAAGGTTGGTGGGGTATGGGGTAACTAGGTAATGGGCATTAAGGAGGGCACTTGATGGAATGAGTACTGGGAGTTATATGCAACTGAGAATCATTAAACTCTAACTCTGAAATTAATAATACAGTATGCATTAATTAATTGATTTTGAAAAAAATAAAAAAGTTAAATAATAATAAAGAAAAAAGAGAAAAGAAAATAGAGACCTGTACTTCAAAGAAAACTTCTTCAAAAAGAAATACTTGGTACTTTTACTTGTAAGAGGAAATAATTAAAAGGTATGGGAAAATTAAAAAAAAAATGTAGTCTAACATATTAACAACTTTGGAGAATATTCCGTGTGGACTTGAGAAGAAATTGTATTTTGCCATTGCGTTTATATAGGGAAAAACTTTCACTCATCAGCCTGGCTAGAGTTTCTGGGAGCCTCTGAAAACTTTTATGGACAAATCTTCTCTAGTATTCTGCCTGCAATTTCCAGTTAAAGATGATTTTCAGCATCTTTTTCAGGAAACTTGCTCCCATTGGTGTTTGTCTGTGGCAATGCAAATTCTCTGGTAGTGCCATGAACCTTTGACATCTCCTTTATCTCAGCAGTCGCCTGCTGTCCAATTCCCCATCTGTCAGTTCCCCATCAGAACTCCAAGTCATGAAAGACAGAAACCAATCCCTCAGGCAAACCCCTGAAAAGCTGGAACATTTTCCCACTCTTCTACTTTTCTTCCAAAGGAAAAACTTCAAATCAGATATTTTGTCCAAATTTTGCCAATCTGTGCTGACTTGGGGAAGGGATTTTGTAGATGAAATGTAACAGCTTTTCTTACAGGTGTGATTGTGCTATTCTTAACTGCTTTCTTGGGGTATTGTAACTTCTTAATTGATTTCTGGCATTCTCATAAAGATTTTTTTTTCATTGTATAATGTGAAGTTAGTGTCTCTGTGGGAGAACAGGTATGGTGGGGCTTCTTATTCCACCATTTTGACCCTCTTTTGACACTTTTGATATGATATTAATGCCCCACTCTTCCTTAGAAGAATAAGTAAGGTGTCATATTAATGATTATACAATGTTCAAATTGTCAAATAGTAAACAGTGCCTGCATTCCTATCAGAAGTTTCTTTGTGTTGTCCCAATGTCTTCATTCCCATTCCTTATGGGGAGCTTACCAGTATTGCAACAGTGCTTCCTCATTATAAATGTTTAAATATTTATCCATTGCCTGTATTAGTCATCAAAATTTTCCCAATATTATACTACTGACTGAACAGAATTTCTCCTGTAATAAACTAGACCCCCATTCCTGTCAGAAGTATGATGGTTACTTTCATTTGTCAACATGATTTGGGTAGAGTGTGCCCAGACATCTGGAAAAATATTTTTTTCTTGGTGTGCCTGTGGGGTTGCTTCGTCATGCAATTACTATTTGAACTGGTAGACTGAATAAAGCACATTGCTCTCTCTATTGTGGTTAAGCCTCATTCAATCAGTTAAATACCTGAATAGAAGAAAAATCTAAGAAGGAAACATCTCCTGCCTGAATATTGACTGAAACATTGATCTCCTCTTGTTCTTAGACTGAAATGTCCACCACTGGCTCTTCTTATTCCCAAGCCTTTGGACTCAGAGTGGAACTATGCCATCAACTCTCCTGATCTCCAGCTTGATATCTGTAGATCTTGGGATTTCTTAGCCTCCCTTATTGTATAAGTAGATGCCTTATAATAATTCCCTTTTTATCTCTGTCTTTCTTCTTCTGTCTCTTTCTGTATTTGTGTGTGTGTGTGTGTGTGTGTGTGTGTATCTATCTATCATCTATCAATTATTTGGATAGATGGACAAATCACACTTTTAGTTAGAGAATTCAGTACCCCCTTCTCAGCACTGGTAGAACTACTAGACAGAAAATCAACAAGAAAACAGAAGAACTAGGGGAAAAAACTCACCAATAGGAACTACATGGATATATGTAGAACATTATATTCTGAACTGAATTGGACAGTGTTCTCCAGAGATTCCGTCTGTCTATCTATCTATCTATCTATCTATCTATCTATCTATCATCTATCTATCATCTATCTCTCCAAATCCAGCTAGATTTAATCTCTGGAGAGATTATAAATTATATCTATCACTTTGTTTTTTGCTAAAAATCATGTTTGCATGATATATTTTTCCATCATCTTAATTTCAACCTACCAGAGTTTTTATATTTGAAGTTGATATCTTTTAGACAATATATTGCAGGATGTTTTGTTAAATGCATTCTGTCAGTATTCGACACCATTAAATTGGCTCAGGAGGTTTTGATGAAATGCCTTATTCTGTGAGCACTATTAGTTTATCAACTATAGGAATGAGTTAATGTACTCTTAAAAATCTCTTTACTGGGGGGTGGGGGAGGCACCCCTTACACTTATATTATTGTGATCTTTCCCCTTCAGTAAATTGCTGTAAAATGGAAAATAAAAAGTTAAAAGTTGAATCACTATGTTGTACACCTGAAACTAATGTAAAGTCGTGTGTCAACTATAACCAGATTTTAAAAAAATGAACATCATATGCTCCTTCTTTTCACTACATCTGTATCTTTGGGTTAAATACGGACTGAGGGTTTCAGAGGGGAGGGTGGTGGGGGATGGGTTGGCCCAGTGAAGGGTATTAAGGAGGGCACGTATGTAATGAGCACTTGGGTGTTATACGCAAACAATGAATCATGCAACACCATGTCAAAAGCTAATTAAGAACTGTATGGTGACTAACGTAACATAATAAAAATAAATAAGTAAATAAATAAATAAACATCAATAAAAACAAATATAACTTGACTGAAGAGAAAAAAATAATATGTGGAAATACAAATAATATCATTAACCTTCTCCCCCACAGAATGAAGAGTATGAAAGCCAGAAGTCTCAAATAAATTTAAAATTATTTATCAGTCATGATTTTATCAAAGCTATCACTACTTTCATAATAAGCCATATTAACTGATGATGATTTAATAAATATAGAAAAAATCATGGACAACTAATATATTCAAAAGATGTAAAAACAAAATG
Source organism: Ursus maritimus (assembly GCF_017311325.1). Classification (NCBI taxonomy): domain Eukaryota; kingdom Metazoa; phylum Chordata; class Mammalia; order Carnivora; family Ursidae; genus Ursus; species Ursus maritimus. The sequence goes on from NW_024426663.1 coordinate 83,275,783, forward strand.
GAAAAGCTGTCCTGTTTGCCTAAGGCTGAAACATTGCCCAGGGACAGATTCTTGATCCAGTAGGCCAGGGAAATCTTGTCAATAAACTATATTGGACCTTTCATCCCACCCAAAATATTCCACTGGGTTCTGAATGAACTTGACATTTTTATTGGGTTTGGCATAGCCATCTTCATGTGTTCTACTTGGGTCATGCAAGCCAAACTCTACAAGACCACATTTATTTCCTGTTTGGGTGTCCTGAGCACATTGCATATGACAACAGCCCAGTATTTGGGGCTGAGGCTACACATTCATGGACCAAATCATGGGCATACTATGAATTATTTATATTCCATATTTCCACCAAGCTGCAGAGATGATGAAATGTTTTAATGAAAAACTGAAGGACAGGCTTAAGTGGTTTATGGGAGGAGAAGAGAAAGTAACCTCAACCTGCAATAGACATCTTTAAAGAGCAAACTGCGGTTATAATGCAGCTATTTCTTGAAGGAGCATTTCTTATTTGTGTTGTATGTTTGATCAAGTTATCCATGCACTTCCTGCAATATGCATTCTTCTTTTATAGTGGACACATCAGTTTCTGTGGGGGACACAAATAGGGCCTTTTGAAAATGTGATTTATAATAAATAGCATATACATTGTCCTAGTTTCTGGCACAGAACTCCTGATACCCTTAGAATTTCTTAAGTGATAGGAGTGATAAAAGTAAAAAGAGTATCTTGTTATTTATAACAAGCCCCTTTCACCATACCTGAGTTTATATCAATGAAGTACCTTTGGAAAATCCCTAAGGATGCAACATGCTTCCAGGTGAATCAATCATGTGATTACATGGTTGGAACATTCAACACCCCCCCCTTACAACTGGGAAGGGGAGAGAGGTAGGAAGTTCATTTAATAATTAATGACCAGTGATTTAATGAGTTATGACTATGTAATGAAGTCTTCATAAAAATCCCCAAAGTATGGGGTTCAGAGAGCTTCTAGGTCAGTAACATTTGGAGGTGCTAGGAGTGTGAGGCTCTTGAAGAGGATATGAAAACTCCAACGAATGCATTTGTTGCATTTGACTATTCTTGGGTTGTATCCTTTTATAATAAACCAATAACCTAGAAGGTAAACTCAGCCTCAAGGAAGAGATCATGGGAATCTCGGGTATATAGCCAGTGGTCAGAGGTACAGTTGACCACCTGGACTATAGATGTGTGTGTGTGTGTGTGTGTGTGTGTGTGTGTGTGTGTGTGTGAGAGAGAGAGAGAGAGAGAGAGAGAGAGAGAGAGAGAGAGAGATGGGACAGTCTTGTGGGACTGAGCCCTTAACCTGTGGGTACTGACAGTATCTTCAGGTAGAGAGTGTGAGAATTGAATTGAATTATAGGACACCCAATTGGTGTCCACAGAAATTTGGAGAATCTCTTGATGTGGAAATCCTACACAGTTAGTAGCCAAAAGTATTGACAACACTAATAGTGTAAAAGAAAAGACAAAAGTTTGCTTTGTTTCTGTTCTGTTGTTGTTGTTTTCCCTTATAGCCTCCCTCCCCTTCAGCCCCTTGCTAAAAATTTGATATCTATAAAGAACTTCTCAAAATCAATACCCCCCAACAAACAAATAATCCAGTCAAGAAATGGGCAGAAGACAAGAATGGACACTTCTCCAAAGGAGACATACAAAAATATTCAATGTCACTAATCATCGGGGAAATTCAAATCAAAACCACAATGAGATACCACCTTACACCAGTTAGAATGGCAAAATTGACAAGACAGGAAACAACAAATGTTGGTGAGGATGTGGAGAAAGTGGAACCCTGTTACACTGTTAGTGACAATGCAAGCTGGTACAGCCACTCTGGAAAACATATGGAGTTTCCTCAAAAAGTTAAAAATAGAGCTACCCTATGACCCAGTGATTGCACTACTAAGCATTTACTCCAAAGATACAGATGTAGTGAAAAGAAGGACACATGAATCCCAATGTTCATAGCAGCAATGTCCACAATAGCCAAATTGTAGAAGGAGCCAAGATGTCCTTCAACAGATGAATTGATAAAGAAGATGTGGTTCCTATATACAATGGAATATTACTCAGCCATCAGGAAGGATGAATACCAGCCATTTGCATCAATGTGGATGGAACTGGAGGGGATTATGCTAAGTGAAAAAAGTCAAACGGAGAAAGACAATTATCATACTCATACGTGGAACATAAGGAATAGTGTGGAGGACCACAGGGGAAGGTGGGGGCACTGAATGGGGAGAGATCAGAGAGGGAGACAAACCATGAAAGACTCTGCACTCTTGGAAATGAACTGAAGGTTATAGAAGGGAGGGGGTTGGGGGTAGCCAGGGGATGGGTATTAAGGAGGGCACTTATTGTTTTGAGAACTGGGTGTTAAATGCAACTAATGAATAGTTGAACACTACATCAAAAACTAGTGATGTACTATATATTGGCTAATTGAACACAATAATAAAAAAAAGAAAAAAGAAAATTAAAAAATGAAAATTTGAATAGATAAAGGGATTAGAATAGTTAATGGAGTTTTGCCTAGAAAGACTTTGAAAGTAATGACTATTAATTTGCGGTCTCTAGTTCAACATTTTCCTTAAAGTGACCTTCCTGCTTTCCTCTGAATAACCCCTTGTGATGGTTCTCAGTATTTAGAATAGAAAATGTTTCTGAGCCTCAAGAGGATCCATATGTGAAGATTTGTGTTCCTCACACTGGGGCTGCATGAAAGGTGGTTTCCTTACTCATGGTACAGGAAAGACTGCCTGTGTCTCAGTTGATTGGGAAATTTCCCCCAACAGATAGAATACAATCATCTTCAACGCAGTGAGCCTGGTTATGGTTGAGGGAGACATGCGGATCTAATGCCTCTTCTCTTTCTCCCACAGAGTAACCTGTGTGACTCCCACCTCACCAAACTTAACTGATATACCTCTCCCAGGCAATTGTCACTGCCCAGAACTTGACAAACTAATGGATATTTCACTCTTTGTCCAACTCCACAGATAAAAATGGCTGCTGTGTCACTATATATTATGAATCAACATTTATCTAAAAATGGAACATTCTCATATGTCATGTACCCCACATTTAGTAATCTGGATCCTGATTTGCCACAGCTGAACTCTTAGACTTCAGGAACAAAACACTACCCTAGATGTCAGCTCACTCCCACCAAAGATGGAGACAATTAGAATGTATTGGAAAAGGATGAAAAACTTCAGGGTTATTTTGGCTTTGGTAGTGGCAGTCTTTTCTTCCTCCATTCTTGCTCCTGCTGTACATAGACTCTTTATTTCCACGTAAGGGATCTTCCTATTGGCAGGGCTTGTGATCAGTTGATCCCCATGGTAGTCAAGGATTATTACACTCAACACTGTGAGTGCCCCCTTGGGATATTATTTCTTTTTATGAAGGTCAGACTTTCACCTACCTTTTTCATATGCTCATATAGATCATTAAGAAATTTCCAAATAATCAAAATAGTCTCTCTAATTAAGAGAGACCTGTCACACAAAGACATGTAAGGCAGGAACACAAAAACCAGGCAGATGCTGATTAATGAAGGAAAGGTCAGGTGGCATTATTGATTTTCTGCTCACATAAATGATCCAGAGAATTATTCCCACTATCAGGGTCCTTCAGTGAGAAAAGTTTATATAAAGTGTGTCCTTGATTGTTGCTGAAGTCATCAATTAGACCACCTTAATTTGGGAGGCACAATGAGTGAGACTCAATTCTTTGGCCCCAGGATTTTTGAATAAACACATAGTCCTCAACTTCCTGATGGCTAGCCAAGACATGTCTCTGCAACTGCCAACACTTTCTGCTGCACTTGGGTCAATGGGATGGCAAAATAGAACAGTCCATTGTGTGGCTTATAAAAGAAGCCTTCGGTTCTCTGAAGAAAAGCTTTGTCATGGGAGACCTTTTCCTGGATTGGTGATGATTGGAGCTCATGGTTAAGTTCAATCCTACAAGTAGGCTGGATCATACTGCTTCAGGTGATCTTGATTGTGACTTTCTTCTCTCTGTGGTCTCGGACTAATCACACAGTTTTTGGCACAGCTTTTCAAAGTCAAACCCATTTGCCTCAAGGTTGAGTTAGCCTGTATCTTGTTTGAGCCCAAGAAATTAAAGAGGTAAATTAAAGTTGAAAGAAAACCCTATGTGTGATTTTATAGGCCTAACTACAGGGTATTACAAATGCTTTGCCTGGTGGATCTCATAGGGATAAACTGTCCTCCCTACTCCAGACTTGGTGCATAGTCAATGCACTGCAGAATAAGGAGGAAGTTATAGTTAAGTACTCTGGCCCTCCAGCCAGCACAGTCTTATAAATATTCATGATCTTAGTATAGGTGTCTTCATTCAGAGGCCTCCTAATCAGATCCTTGGCTAAACCCTTTCTCAGGTACCTCTGAGATACCTACTCATCAGGAGCTCTAAAAGACCCCTTTCTCCAATGTAATTCATCCTCCAGCCCTTCACAGCTCCTAACACTTCACACTGCCCCCCCCCCTTGCACTGGGGCTCATAGAAAAAATAAAGCCTTTGATTAAGGGTGAGAGGAGGTTCACAACCCTCTTGTTAACCCAATTGTTAGAGCAACCCATGAAAGGATTCTAATAATTTGGTTAGTTGGCTGAAACAAGGGCCCAGGGATGGGCTACATTAAATGATGCTGAAACTCCAGGACTGCATTGGTTTGTATGGAGTTATTCTTAGAAAATATATTTTAAGCCCTTAGGGGTGACTGTGGAAGCAGCTGAAACATGAGCAATGTTTCTGTTCTTGGGCTATTGAACACAATGGCCCAGTAGGAGCAGGATTCCATGATACCCAGGGACAGGGCATAAGTTAGGAGCTATGAAAGAATGTAACCCTCAGCTCCCCATTCCTGCACCTGGTGATTGCTAGTAGAAACATCCCTTTCCTCCCTATCCCATGACTGACTCCCTGAATGCCTATGCATAGGGGAGAATGTAAACCTGCTTTAAGGCCTCAAGATATTTGCCATCCCTTTGTACTCCTCTCCCATGCTTTGAAACATATGTCCTTGTTTTTCTGATATAAATCAATCAATCAATCAATCAATAAATAAACAAACAAATAAATAAATAAAATAAAAGCTATGTGCAGGATTCAGCTGCTGCTGTCTCTCCCTTGCAGAGTCAGCCTTGCATGGCCACTCAGGTTGGTGTCTGAGAACTTTATTTCAGTGTGTGTTGACAGGTGTGGCCTTAGAGTAACAATCCAAGTGGTGAAGGAGAATGAAATATTGAGTGGACTTCATTATGTGAGAACAACTCACCTGATGAAGGAGAATCCAATGGACATACATTTCATCATGATTGTGAGTAATTAATTTGAGAGGGGGAGCCCCAGTGTACTTGAAAATCTCTGCAGTCCTTTTTTCTCTAGGTCAGAAATTACAGTGGGAAATGCTACCACTGTACTGGGATCCCGAAACATAAAGGAGCCAATGGGACATATGGCTTTAACGAGCTAATCATAGCATACTCATGAAAAGAATTAGATAGGCAGTTCCTAAATTCTTACTTGATTTGAAAAAGTCAAAGTTATGTAGATCAAGGGAACTAAAGTCTAACTTGAGACTCCAAAACAGAAAGTCATAATTCATCAATCAAATCCCAGGCTTAATCCAGTTTTCAAACCCAGGATGCTTTGAATGAAGGGGAATCCATGTCCCCTTGAGGCAAGATTGCAGTATAGTACCAAAATATTGCAATGTTAATATTCCTCCCAGCTTTCTCCAAAAGAACCTGTGCCACTTATCAGTATAAATCTATATGGGAATTCACAATGTCTGGCTAAATAAGATTTAATAAACACATGCCTCCCAGTGTCCAGAAAACTGGGCCTCCTTTGTAGTTTCTGGGCTGAAAATAGTCAGATCCTCATTGCAGCTCAATGCACTCACCCAAGGAGTAAATGCTTTGCTTAGAAGATAACAGTTACCTTTGGCTGTCATGTACTCCATATACTTCCTGTCTGAACATGCATGATGAGGACAACTTGTTCTAATTACACAATACTCCCTCTGTCACTGTCCTGATTATTAAGTTCTCTCACTTCTTTTTAGTTTGTTTTTCTTAATCTCTTGTTGTATTGATAACATTCACAATAAAAGTGGAGGCAAATTTGGCCTGGGACCTTTCGCCACTAGAGTGTCTGGTCCCCTCACCGTCTCTTTTCTCCTGCTTAAGTATCTGGAGTAATCTTTCATTTGTCACCTCAGGGTTTGCTGGCCAAACACTGAAGAAAGGGGAATAATCAGATTTTGGGGGGATGAATGGACATTGACACTAATTCAAGAAATGTAACATATCTCTGTGGTTCATCAGTCAAAGTAGGGGTTTATGGAGGTCAGATATTTAATGGAATTTTAGCCTACATCTACCTCACAATGGGTCCATTGGTTCTCTGAACCCACCCTGTGGTTATTTCCCAAGTTCTGAGAAGCACAACTCAAATTGGGTGCTGTTTGGGTGATTGGCCTTTAACAAAAGTCTGAGGTGATTCTTAACAGAGTCATTTATTCCAGTTTTTGTTTTTGTAATTACAAACATACAGGTGAAAATGAGTGTATAGTGAGAAGATAAAATTTCTAAGAATATAATTCTGAAAAATATCACATCTTAGGGTAAAAGGGAGGGTGAAGAAAAGACAGAAAGAACATTCTAAAGATGAGGAAAAGGAAAAATTTTAAAAAAATAAGAAACTAGGGGTGTCATTAGGATGTGGGGAAATACATTAGAAGACACGTTCAATTCAATCTAAATTTTATGTGTCCATTCCCTCAGTGAAACAACTGACATACTTCCATAGGTCTCACTTTCTCCAATGCAGAGTGAATGCTTTATGCTTTCTAGTTTGATGTTTCATTTGTTTCTAAAAGTTAATTCTACAAATTCTGTTTCAAGTATTAGAAAATGACTATAATCAATGAAGAATAATCTACTCAAAAAACTTATGAAAACAATCTTATAACTTTGGCTCTTAAAAAGAAAACAGAAATAATGACAGAAAGGAAAAAAAAAAAGAATGAGAAAAGCGAGAAAAGTTTTCTCTTTCACTGTTTAAACTTGCTCCCTTATAATACTTGAGGTATGGAAAATATTGATTTGTACTGTGTAGCCAGTATCCCTGTTGCCCCCTCCCCCATGATATTAACTCCTGGTATGACAATCTGTATAATTTCCTTCCTTGTTGTACCAGAGTTTGTCTATGTGACCGATAGACTGAGGAAGATGTCCTGCTATATCATGGTATGTCACTATCTAGTTTAGGTTATAAAAAACTATCTAGAGTTCCCTGGTCTCCCAGACAAACGCACACACTTGAAAAGCCTGATGACATAATGTGAAAAGTCCTATAGAGAGGTCAACATGACTAGGGACAGAGATCACTAAGCAGAGGTGACAAGTAACTCAGTCTAGCGAAGCATCATGCAAGGACCCCTATATGTAGATCCTCCACCATGAGCCAAGCCTTCAGATGGCTGCAGTCCTGGCCAATATCTTGTCTAGACCTTGTAATACATCATTGACCTAAAAGACCCAGGCAAGTTGTTCCCAGCATCCTGAATCTCAGGAACTGTGTGCAGTTGTGTTTATTGTTTTATAAGCTAAGATTTGATGAAATTTTCTACTCAGCAATAGATCATAAACAAACAAAATGGAATAGCTCATTTTTAAAGGATTTTATTTACTTATTTTTAGAACAAACTCTACACCCAATGTGGGAATTAAATTAATAACCTTGAGATCAAGAGTCACATGCTCCACCAACTGAGCCAATCAGGCACCCCTGAATTAGCTCATTAACAACCACAAGATGGTATAAACTGTAAGTTGGGAGAGTTAGTTATATACTAAAGAAAATTGGAAATGTATCACAAATAACAAAACTTAAGGTTTTATTGAATGGAAGGAATTTAGATGCATAAGACACAAAAAAGTGCATAGGTGAAAAAATAATTTGGACAATTTTATATCAGTAGAAATAAATATGTTGCTTATTTTGCTTTTAAATTGATCTTTTTGATCTTCAGCACGGTCCACTGGTTCTGCAATTTGTTACCAGTTTATTTGCAAAAAAATTATAATTTGTAGGTATCTTATGTTTTTAGAAATGGACATTGTGGTTCACCATATATACTAAGTTGGGAAAGTTCAATTTGGGCAAAAAGGACTAATGGCTCATTTAGTCCATGGTCCATGTTATGACCACACATCATGGCTGTTCTACCAATAGAATTAAAGGTTTTGCATGGTGCACTGGGTGTTATACACAACTAATGAATCATCGAGCCTTACATCGAAAACCGGGGATGTACTGTATGGTGACTAACATAATAAAAAATCATTATTTAAAAAAAAAAGAATTAAAGGTTTTGGCTTTCATATTATTTCTGTGTATCAATCGATTTACAAATTCTGCTGAGAATCCTGTTATAAAAAGATGTTTTGATTATGCATGAAGAGACAATATGAGTCTTCATATGATAACCAAGGGGTCTTGCATTCTGTGAGCTTTGTGCTTGTTGATGAACTGTCCATCTTCTTGATCTAGTTAGTGTCTTCTCACTCAAACATTTTACCTGCATGGACGTTTATGTATTTCTCATTGACGAATACCAAATATCTACTAATTTTTACCTCAGTTTCCTAAAGTTTATCCAGCACTGTGTCTATATCCTGCTTACAAACACCAATGCATCCCATTATTTGAAATATGGTCAAGAAACTAAATTTATAGAGTAAATATAGGTTGCAATCCAGCTCATGAAAGTAGTTTGCAAAATATTAGTTTTCTTTCATATATTATAGATAAAGAGAGAGAATTCAAAGTGACATATACATGTACACTGGGATTGAAAAGTTGACTTTTCCTCGTTTGAGCAGCACCTAATTGTGTTTTTTTCTCTCCCTTTCTCACCCTTCCCTGCACCCAGCACATATCCTTAAAGCTAACAAGTTTCCCTAGGGATTGGGAACTTAATTTTTTGTTGACATCTTCAAATACAGAGATGTGTTAAATGCTCTGAACTCTATATAATACACAAGGAGTTGCACTTATTTCTACACCATCTTACCCCAACCTCCTACTGCACCTCAGAGAAGGAAGCAGCCAGCAAAAGTGGTTCGAATGTGAGGCAAAGAAAATGGAGCCCAGTCATCATTGACTCCAGCGAGAGCCAGGGCACATTCCTCTCTTCAATGAAGTTTGTGGAGAGAAAGGTGAAATCAGGATATTAAGACAATCCTGAATCATTAAATATAGGTGAATTGGACTAATTAAGAAATATATCTTAGTGGATTTTTAAATTAATTCTCCTTGAAGGCTCAAGTTATTATCTTTATGAAATGTCTTTTTTTTTCTTTTTTTTTTTTTTAAAGATTTTATTTATTTATGTGACAGAGAGACAGCCAGTGAGAGAGGGAACACAGCAGGCGAGTGAGAGAGGAAGAAGCAGGCTCCCAGCAGAGGAGCCCGATGTGGGACTCGATCCAGGAACGCCGGGATCACGCCCTGAGCCGAAGGCAGACGCTTTAACGACTGCGCTACCCAGGCGCCCCTATGAAATGTCTTTAACTACATGTCAGGACAGACTCCAATATCCAAATGGTAATTTTCTTCCTAGATTTTGGACAAGTTTACCTGATTTTTCTTCCTTTTGTAAGGGTGTGATGACATTTTTTTTAATTGAAAAACACTTTTATTATATAATGACCTTGGAAAAATATTGTAGCTTGATATTATGCTTATTTTTAACTGGGCTTTTTGCACAGCATTTTCATAATCCTGAAGAAGGGATGAAAGCTATATGATATTGCCATTTCTAGAAATGTCATCTCTTGTATTTTTTGAATGAGTGCCTATGAGTGCTAAGAGTGATATGTCAGAAGACTCAATAGTGATGATGTAGTTATTTTGCTGTGATCCTCTGTGTTAATCAAAGCTATGACCCAAAACCCATCCCAGAAGGTCATTGCATAATTCAGATAAAATAATTCCAATAAAAAATTATAATGCTGTCCAAAATAAAAAATACAACTATTAGATATGCTACTATGCCATTAGAACTGTCCTTATTAGATGCCAAGATGAAATGGCTTCCCAAGAACGAATTTATCTTATTATACCAAGAATACTTATCAGGTTATAAATTTCCACATTCAAAAGACACAATTTGGAGGAAACAAGGGGAATACATGAAAACACAGTGGGTATTGGGTGTGTGCTGGTGTAGAACCTGGTCCATATTTATACAACTCTGAGAAGAGGGAAGAATGAAATTGTTAAAGAAAAAAGAATACATTTTTTACACATTTTTTGGAAGAGACTGGAGAGCCCATTATCTGACACAGAAAGTTTTTATTCCTGCCTGAGATTCAGTGCTTTAAAAATGTAAAGTGGTGAAGATTAAGATAAATGGAAGAGCTTATTCCTCATGTCTATATCTGTGACTTGGTTTTGGAGATTGGATCATATAAGTCTAAACTAATATATACCTATATTTTTCTCTAAATTTCAAAGCTACACACCATATCCCTATAAATGAACAAATGTATGCATTCAAATGAGCCTCTCACTTCTAAATGGAAACATGAACAGTGGTAAATATGTGGATTATACTAAGATCATCAGATTTATTTTAGTTCTACATCCATGTCTGCCACATATTGATATTGCAAATTGAACAGATATGTGCATATGTACATTTGTATGTGTTTATGGCTATTCTGGGATTAAAATTAGAATTTGCTTTACCCTGATATAACAATCAAATGGAAATTTGTTTTATTCTAGTACCTGTGATTATGTTTTTCAAATTTCAGTTAAAGGGAATATTTTTTTTAAAGGAAAATTTGGTCGGGAAGTTACTGAATATAATCTCCTCAATAACGTTTTAATGTTAAAGTAATAGAGTTTCTTTGATATTTGACGATGATTCTATGTCCATAAGGAACATTTTTTCTTCTGCTTATATCATTAGTTATCACTGGAAGCCAAAATGGCTCAGGAAAATTCCAGCACCATCACCGAGTTGGTCCTTGTTGGATTTTCCAATCATCCCCAGGCTGAGATCCCCCTCTTCTTCCTCTTCTCTGGGGTCTACCTGATCAATCTCTTTGGAAACACAGCTGTCATCGTCTTGGTGGTAATTGATTCCTGCCTCAAGACACCCATGTATTTTTTCCTCTGCCACTTGGCCTTTCTCAACATATTTTACACCACAGCTGTGGTCCCCAAGATGCTCTTCAACCTCCTTGCTTCTAAGAAAGTTATCTCTTATGAACTCTGCATTGCCCAGACCTACATCTCCCTGTTAATGGGAGCAGCTGAGTGCATTATATTGGCAATCATGGCTTTGGACCGTTATGTGGCCATTTGTTACCCTCTACGATACCTGCTCATCATGAACTGGTCTGTGTGTGTGCAGCTTTCTGTGGGGGCATGGACCATCAGCTTCTTTGTCTCAGTGGTGCCCCTCTACTTCACCATGCTTCCCTTATGTAGCCCTTACACTGTTGACCATATTTTTTGTGAAGTACCTGTTCTTCTTCATATGGTCTGTGCTGATACATCCCTACAGGAGACAATGATGGTGATAGGTGCATCCGGGACCGTCTTGCTCCCCTTCCTCCTTATTACTCTATCTTACCTTTGCATACTGGTGGCTGTGATGAGGATGCACTCAGCAGAGGGTAGGAAAAAGCATTCTCTGTCTGTAGCTCTCACCTGACTGTGGTGACCATTTATTATGGGACAGGTATGTTCATGTACGTGAGGCCCAAATCTCTATATTCAGCCGAGGGTGATAAACCAATCTCCTTATTCTATGCTGTCATCAATCCTGCTTTGAACCCACTAATCTAGAGCCTGAGGAATAAGGAGGTGACTGGAGCCTTGAAGAGACTTTTAGAGAGATGGAGAGTTTCCCAAAATCAAAAGATACTCCCTTAAAATGTCAGTAAAGAGAATTTGCATTTACACACTTTAATCCTAATGACATATTACCTAAAAATACATGTAACTCTATGTCAAAAGTATTGAAAATATATCAGGTTATTTTTCTCTGACAGCACTGTATCCTTTTCATGACTAGTGTTAGGAGATTATACTATTTTATTGAATATGTCTGCATATTAGTAAATTAATCCTAACACTGGGAAAGGTACACCTAATAAAGAAAGTGGCATTGAGATTTCAGGTCAGTTTTCTGACTCCATAATGTCACATGCCTCATTTAATTGTTCTCCCCTACAATATTGATGTTCTTATTCTTTTTTCTTTATTAATCAAGTGTCATAGCATCCTTCTTGATTACACTGTATTCCATCCATATGTACTTGAAACATCAATTTCAGGCTGGGAGTGAATCTATAGCATAGTAAATATAATCAAACTAAACAAATACTGAAACTTATGGGGAAAAGCCTTCAATGGTTCTCATCAGACTATTTCTCAAATATTGTGAAATATGATTCAGCTTTTCCTCTCTAAATTGATCAATGTTATCATAAAACAGTGTTTTCAAAATGTCACTGCATCCCTTCAAACTTGTGCTTTTACTCAACTAATGCTTTTCTCAGACAGTGTTTTATATCTGTATTGCAAAGCTCAACTCAGTTTTCACCTTTTCCCAGAAATATTTCCCTAAAAAACAACTTCTCTCACCTTACTGTGAATTCTCCTTTCTTTGACTGAGGACTTTAAACCACAGCTTGTTTCATTGCATGTTTTATTTTGTTAAATTCCCACATTTTTCAACAACCATGAAATGATCCATTTGGGCTACACAGGAAACATTCACTCTTCCCAGAAACCTCATAATCTAATGCAAGAGAAAGTACATGCTGACTTTTAACTGCACTAGAGGGGAAGAAAACTCTACAGCACACTGTAGAGACTTGAAGAAAGTCTTCTTTTTAAAAGTGGGTTAACCTGAGTCATGAAGAATGATAATTCATCAAAAGCACATGTCAAAAGAGAAATTTCAAGTGGAAGTGCAGAATGGAAAAAACAAAAAACAAAGCAACAACAACAAAAAAACACCAAAAATTAAATGTTAATAATTCCCTGTGGCTTGGCTGGATTTCACACTACCCTCAAGGAATATATGCATTTTATTTGGGCTGATACTAAATAGAAGAAAGTTGTCTTCTTCTTCCTCTTCTCCTTCCTCCTCTTCTTCTTCTTCTCCTTCCTCCCCTTCTTCTTCTTCTTCTTCTTCTTCTTCTTCTTCTTCTTCTTCTTCTTCTTCTTCTTCTTCTTCTTCTTCTTCTTCTTCTTCTTCTTCTTCTTCCTTTTTAACTCTCCTTAGTGTCTAGCACCTTGTGCACACTTGATTTGTTGAATTTAATCATATCACTTTATGTGTAATTTAAATATATTTAATTGATGGTGTTTCTGGTGTTCTAATTTTTAAATGACATATCACATTATTTCATATAATTTCTCTTTCTTTTTCAATATTGTATGCCTTTCATTTTCTATTAATGTGGAAAGGTGGTGATTTTTTTTTTTACAAAGTTTACAGCTAGAGCAGCTAATACCATATGTGAAAGTCATTTATGCCTCATTTTCTGGATATGCAATTTAAAACAAAACTTTAATCACACAACTATTAGAGAGTTACAAAATGGTTTTCTGTGCATAGAATTTTAATAGGTCTTTAGAGAATTAAATTCCTTCCTTCTTTTTAAGACTGAATTTTTAAAGTATTTATTTTTTTTCCTTAAGCCATATACTACATCATAAATATTTTTGGCAACATCTACAACATTACTGTCAATAGTTTTTATCTAAGGATATTGAAATGTGCCTGGGTGCCTGGGTGGCTGAGTTGGTTAAGTGTCTGCCTTCAGCTCAGGTCATGATCCCAGGGTTCTGGGATTGAACCCCATATGGGGCTCCCAGCTCAGCCAGGGGTCTGCTTCTCCCTCTTCCATTCCCCCCTGCTTGTGCTCTCTCTCGCTGTCTCTGTCTCTGTCAAATAAATACGTAAAATTAAAAAAAAGAAAGAAAGAAATGTCCCTATTTTTATGTTCATGGTGGTGAGTTTGTTGTGTGATGCAATGTAACTCTTGTCTGGTAGTTCATGTCTATAGACATTATTTCTTCATTGTGGAGAATCTGACTCCATGGGACAAATAGCTACCCAACTGAGGTTCCTGAAATAAGATTAGCTTGCCACAGCCTCCTTCCACTTCTGTGATAGTTTCTGGGCATTCATGAGTGTGATTCTTTTAATGAGTATATTTTACTCTGAGAACAAATATTGATAATAAAGTAAGGTTTAAGATAAGTGACATAAGTTAGTTCCTATGAGGCTCAGTATATTTATTGAATAAACACTAAGAATTTAGAAAGGAGGGTAATTATGTGAGGTAAAGTATGTTGTTAACTAAAATTACTGTTTTGCAATATATAAGTAAATCAAATAATCACACTATACACCTTAAGCTTACACAATGTTATATGTCAGTTATATCTCAGTAAAACTGGGAACAGCAAAAACGGATACCTAGAGTAACTTTTTGTAAGAATAACCTTAAAGCATTTGAGTTGTCCCCCAAATAAGAAATGAACACATGTACACATAATACACACCTCACATATTTGAAAAGAAGATTCTCAGCTTCAGGATAATGACATATTTTTATTTTAATTTACTTCTATTGAGATATAATAAACTATATATATATATATATTTAAAGATAGCAACATAATTAATTGGTATAGGATATGTTGTGAAATAATAACCACAATTAAGATAATTACCATTTTATTACCACATTATTAACATTTTATTTGTTTGTTTTTTGTGGAGAATGGTTAATATCTACTCTCCAAGCAAGTCTCAATTATACAATATAGTAATATTAACTATACTAACCATGTTGTACCTTAGGTCCTCAGACTTTGTTCAAGTAACAACAAATGTGTACCCTTTGACAAACATCTCCACATTTCCCACAACACACAGCTCCTGACAATACCATTCTCCTCTTAGTTTCTGAGTTTTACTTTTGTTTGCTTGTTTTTGTTTCTGTTTGTAGAATCCATGTTAATGACACCCTGCTATATTCGTCTTTTCTTCTCTGGCCTATTTTACTTAATGTAATATCTTCCCAGTTCAACAAGGTTGTCCAAATCACAAAATGTTCTCCTCCTTCATGGCTGAGTAATATTTATTGGTTTGCATATTTCAAACCATTCTTGCTTTCCAGAGATATATTTTAATCAATCATGGTGTTTGATTCTTTTGAAGTGCTGTGGAATTCCATTTGCTTGCCTTTTGCTGTGTATACTGCATCTATTTTCATCAAAGATATTAATACATAATTTCTTTTCTTATAGATTCCTTTCTGGTTTTGTTATAAAGACAATGCTGGGGGCACCTGGGTGGCTCAGCCATTAAGCGTTTGACTTTGGCTCAGGTCAGAGTCCTGGGATTGAGTCCTGCATTGGGCTCCCCACTCGATGGGAAACCTGTGTCACCCTCTCACACTCCCCTTGCTTGTATTCCCTCTCTTGCTGTCTCTCTCTATCAAATAAATAAATAAAATATTTTAAAAAGAGACAATGCTGAAATGTTGTCATTTGCAATGATGTAGATGGAACTAGAATGTGTTATGTTAACTGAAATAAGTCAGTCATAGAAACACAAAATACATATGATTTCATTCATATGTGGAATTCAGGAAACAAAACAAATGAACATAGGGAAAGGGAAGGGAAAATAAAATAAGATAAAAACAGAGGAAGGCAAACCATAAGAGACTCTTAACTATAGAGAACAAACTGAGGGTTGCTGGAGGGAAGGTGGGTGGGGCCTGTGGGTTAAATGGGTGGAGGGCATTAAGGAGGGTTGTGATGAGGACTAGATTGTATGTAAGTGATGAATCACTAAACTCTACCCCTGAAAGCAATAAAAAAAATAAATAAAAATAAAAGAAACCAACAAGAAAAGAAAGCCAGCTTTGGAAATTCAAGTTTGGGAAAGTGAAATATTTGTACATTTGTGAAAAAAAAGACGATGATATGCTCTAATAATAAGTTTTGAAGTATTTCCTTCCTTTTCAATTCTTTGGAGGAGTTGGAGAAGGATTGATGTTAATTATCTTGACTTGTTTGTTATAGTTCACTAGTGAATCCATCTGTTCCTGGGCTTTTGTTGTTGGTTGATTTTTGATTAATGATTCAATCTCTTTAACTAGTTATCTGTCTGCTCAGATTTTCGATTTTTCATGATTCAATCTTGGTAGGTTATATATTTCTAGGAGTTTCTCTTATTTTTATAGGTTATCCAATTTGCTGGCATATAACTGTCCATAACAGCCTTTTATGATATTTTTTATATCAGTACAGTTGTAACATCTTCTCTTTCATATCTGATATCATTTAATTACATATTCTCTCTTTTTTTTTTAGTCTAGCTAAAGTTTGCCAACTTTGTTTATTTTTTTCTATTGTGTTTTTAGTCTCCATTTAACGAGTTTATTTATCAATTTTGGTTATTTCTTCCCTTGTGATAACTTTGGCCTTAAATTGCTCATTTTTTAGTTCCTTGAGTCATAAGTTTAGGTGCTTTATTTGAGATCTTTCTCATTGGTGGTTGCACTGATGTCTTTTGTGTGGATGCCCGTGGAGCAGCCATGGAGCTGGGGACTGGAGCATGGGTACTCACAGAGTGGCAAGAGCTCCAGAGTCTGGGGCCTTGGCTAACTTGCAATAGCATTGGTAGTGCTGCCTGGAACAGGGAAATGTAAGGTGCAACTGTGGAGCTGAAATCTGAAGGATGGGTATGTGGGGAGGTGTCAAAGAACCATGGTTTGGAACTCAAGCATGAATCTTTGAGCTGTGACTCTGGGGTTCATGGAATACTCAGGGTTATGGGCATTCACAGCTTTTTCCCAGAGTGGCACAACAGCAGTTCCTTCTGGGGTGATGGAGCAGAGATGTATCTCCCAGCAATGACTGCTGGTTACCTCAGACGTGAGACCTGCCGATGTCCTCCTCAAAGCAAGCAACTATGGACTGATGACAAGCACAGTGTGGTTCACTGCTGTGAAAGTCATGGACAGTCTTTAGCTATTGTGCGGGCTGGGGAGGTCACAGTAGCAAAGGCTGTTAGGATCTACTGCAGAGGAAGCCACTGGGGTTGACAACGGCACCTGTTGCATGACTGATACTGGTACCCTCTTCCTTCATCTTTCTAGCCTTTTCCAGACATCTCCAGATGTGTTCCAGTTGTACTTTCTGTGTGGTTATTCTTCATTTGGTCCACTATGTTGCTGTAGAGTTTTTGGACTTTTAAGTCCTCCAAAGGCTATTTTTACTTGATTATTTTATTTGTATTTATTTTTATTAGCAATTTTTTTTTTCTATGTGGGGAATAAAGGCTGGTGTCTCTTACTCTGCTATCTTGCTCTTGAATTCTTGCTTCCTGTTGCTGTACATCAGCAAAAGAAGGGAAGGCAGGGGTCTAGGGTGGTTCAGATGGTTAAGTGTCTGCCTTCCGCTTGGGTCATGATCCTGGAGTCCTGGGATCAAGTGCCACATAAGGCTCCTGAGTCGGCAGGGAGTCTGCTCCTCCCTCTGCCTCTCCCCCATGCTTTCTCTCTCTCTCTCTCTCTCTCTCTCACTCAAATGAATAAATAAAATTTTTAAAAAAGGAAGGAAGGCAGGGCAAATTGTTTAAGAAATTAATTACCAAATATGTCACATATTGTCTTATTTGAGGGGTAAAAATATAATTTATCATCTAACATGGGACATTGTTGATGATGAAAGAATGCAATATTAATATTTTGCTGGGAAAACTGGCAGAACCCATGAAATTTGAAGTCTGACAAATCAGATTATGTTAGCCTACATATAAGTGTAATGTACTTTATAAAAAGATAATGATATGCAAATATATTTTATGACTATTTCTGATCTCAGTGCCAGGCAAAATAATTTGACAGAATTTTTCATTTCAAATAGTGTAGTCATTGAAATATTTTTTTTATTTTGCTAAATGGCAATAAATTAATATTTTAATCAAGGTTTTATCATTTTATCATTTTTTTCTACATTTTTTTCTACATCACACCAAACTACATTATTAGCTATTTGGTGCTCACAACACATTTCACCATCTCTGCCTTACTCTCTTTTATTCCTCCCAAATCTATTCTTCCTCATATCTTGACATGTTAAAATTCTCCTAGTTGTCATCATGCTCTTAAACTGCTGTAATACTGTTTTACCCCAACATTATTCTCTCAAAAAGCCATTTTATTCCCTTCAGTATCTAGTGCCCCATTGTTCTTTAGAAGAGTCTTTTTTATGCTTATATTATTTTTCCTTTTTTTTTAATGATTTTTTATTATATTATGTTAGTCACCATACAGTACATCCCCGGTTTCCAATGTAAGGCTCGATGATTCATTAGTTGTGTATAACACCCAGTGCACCATGCAATACGTGCCCTCCTTACTACCCATCACCGGTCTATCCCATTCCCCCACCCCCCTCCCCTCTGAAGTCCTCAGTTTGTTTCTCATAGTCCATAGTCTTTCATGTTTCATTCCCCCTTCTGATTACCCCCCCCTTCTTTATCCCTTTCTTCCCCTACCGATCATCCTAGTTCTTATGTTCCATAGATGAGAGAAATCATATGATAGTTGTCTTTCTCTGCTTGACTTATTTCACTTAGCATTATCTCCTCCAGTGCCGTCCATGTTGTAGCAAATGTTGAGAACTCATTCTTTCTAATAGCTGAGTAATATTCCACTGTATATATGGACCACAACTTCTTAATCCAGTCATCTGTTGAAGGGCATCTCGGCTCCTTCCACGATTTAGCTATTGTGGACATTGCTGCTATGAACATTGGGGTGCATATGGCCCTTCTCTTCACTACATCTGTATCTTTGGGGTAAACACCCAGTTGTGCAATGGCTGGATCATAGGGTAGCTCAATGTTTAACTTTTTAAGGGACCTCCACACTGTTTTCCAGAGTGGCTGTACCAACTTGCATTCCCACCAACAATGTAGGAGGGATCCCCTTTCTCCACATCCTCTCCAACAATTGTTGTTTCTTGCCTTGTCTATTTTTGCCATTCTAACTGGCGTAAGGTGGTATCTCAGTGTGGTTTTGATTTGCATTTCCTTGATGGCTAATGATTTTGAACATTTTTTCATCTGTCTCTTAGCCATTTGTATGTCTTCATTGGAAAAGTCTCTGTTCATATCTTCTGCCCATTTTTTGATTTGTTTATTTGTTTCTTCTGTATTGAGTTTGAGAAGTTCTTTGTAGATCTTGGATACCAGTCCTTTATCTGTAGTGTCATTTGCAAATATATTCTCCCATTTCGTGGGCTGCCTCTTAGTTTTTCTGACCGTTTCCTTGGCTGTGCAGAAACTTTTAATCTTGATGAAGTCCCATAAATTCATTTTATCTTTTGTTTCTCTTGCCTTTGGGGATGTATCATGAAAAAGGTTGCTTTGGCCGATGTCGTAGAGGTTGCTGCCTATGTTCTCCTCTAGAATTTTGATGGATTCCTGTCTCACATCGAGGTCTTTCATCCATTTGGAGTTTATTTTTGTGTATGGTGTGAGAGAGTGGTCAAGTTTCATTCTTTTGCATGTAGCTGTCCAATTTTCCCAGCACCATTTATTGAAGAGACTGTCTTTTTCCCACCGGATGTTTTTTCCTGCTTTATCAAATATTAGTTGCCCAAAGAGCCGAGGGTCCATTTCTGGGCTCTCTATTCTGTTCCATTGGTCTATGTGTCTGTTTTTGTGCGAGTACCATGCTGTCTTTGTGATCACAGCCCTGTAGTACAGCTCGAAATCCGGCATTGTGATGCCCCCAGCTTTGTTTTTCCTTTTCAACAGTTCCTTGGAGATTCGGGGCCTTTTCTGTTTCCATACAAATTTAAGGACTATTTGTTCCAGTTCTTTGAAAAATGTCCTCGGTATTTTGATCGGGATAGCATTGAAAGTGTAGATTGCTCTGGGTAGCATGGACATTTTAACTATGTTAATTCTTCCAATCCATGAGCATGGAATATCTTTCCATCTTTTTATGTCTTCCTCAATGTCTTTCAAGAGTGATTTATAGTTTCTAGAATATAGGTCCTTTACGTCTCTGGTTAAGTTAATTCCAAGGTAACGTATGGTTTTTGGTGCTATTGTAAATGGGATGGATTCCCTAATTTCTCTTTCTTCGGTCTCGTTATTCGTGTATAGAAATGCAACTGATTTCTGAGCATTGATTTTGTATCCCGCCACGTTACTGAATTGCTCTATAACTTCTAATAGTTTGGGAGTGGCTTCTTTTGGGTTTTCCATATAGAGTATCATGTCATCTGCAAAGAGAGACATTTTGACTTCTTCTTTGCCAATTTGAATACCTTTGATCCCTTTTTGTCGTCTGATTGCTGTTGCAAGGACTTCTAGTACTATGTTGAATAATAGTGGCGAGAGTGGGCATCCTTGTCGAGTTCCTGATCTTAAGGGAAAGGCTTCCAGCTTTTCCCCATTGAGAATAATATTTGCAGTAGGCTTTTCATAGATGGCTTTTATGAGATTGAGAAATGTACCTTCTATTCCTACACTCTGAAGGGTTTTAATCAGGAAAGGATGCTGTATTTTGTCAAATGCTTTTTCGGCATCGATTGAGAGGATCATATGGTTCCTGAGTCTTTTCTTGTTGATATGATGTATCACGCTGATTGATTTGCGAATATTGAACCACGCTTGCATCCCAGGTATGAATCCCACTTGATCGTGATGGATAATCCTTTTAATGTACTGTTGGATTCTATTAGCAAGTATCTTGTTGAGGATTTTGGCGTCCATATTCATTAGGGAAATCGGTCTGTAATTCTCCTTTTTGAGGGGGTCTTTGCCTGGTTTGGGGATCAAGGTAATATTGGCCTCATAGAATGAGTTTGGTAGCTTTCCTTCTGTTTCTATTTTTTGAAATAGCTTTAGGAGAATAGGTATTATTTCTTCTTTGAATGTTTGGTAGAATTCCCCAGGAAAACCGTCCGGGCCTGGAGTTTTGTTATTTGGAAGGTTGTTTATCACTGACTCAATTTCTTCATAATTAATTGGCCTGTTTAAGGAATCAATTTCTTCCGGTTTCAATCTTGGTAGTTTATAGGTTTCCAGGAAGGATTCCATCTCTTCCAGATTGCTTAGTTTATTGGCATATAGCTGTTGATAAAAATTTCTAATAATCCTTCCAATTTCAATGGTGTTCGTCGTGACCTCTCCTTTTTCATTCATAATTTTAATAATCTGGGTCCTTTCTCTTTTCTTTTGGATAAGTCTTGCCAGTGGTCTGTCAATTTTATTGATTCTCTCAAAGAACCAGCTTCTAGTCCTGTTGATCTGCTCTACTGTACTTCTGGTTTCTGCTTGATTGATTTCAGCTCTAATTTTGGTCAACTGCTTCCTCGTGCGTGGATTAGGCCTGTCCCTCTGTTGCTGTTCCAGCTTCTTGAGGTGAGAATATAAAAACTGCATTTTAGATTTTTCTATTCTTTTGAGTGAGGCTTGGATGGCTATGTATTTCCCCCTTAGGACTGCCTTTGCAGTATCCCATAGGTTTTGGACTGTTGTATTTTCATTCTCATTGGTCTCCATAAATTGTTTAATTTGATTTTTGATTTCCTGGTTTATCGAGTCATTCCTGAGCAGGATGGTTCTTAGTCTCCAAGTGTTTGAGTTTCTTCCAAATTTTTCCTTGTGGTTGAGTTCCAATTTCAGAGCGTTGTGGTCTGAGAATATGCAGGGGATAATTTCAATCTTTTGGTATCGGTTGAGACCTGTTTTGTGTCCCAGAACATGGTCTATTCTTGAGAATGTTCCATGGGCATTAGAATAGAATGAGTATTCTTTGGTTCTGGGGTGTAGTGTTCTATATATATCTATGAGGTCCAACTCGTCGAGTATGGCATTCAAAGCCTTTGATTCTTTGCTTAGTTTTTGCCAGGGTGTTCTGTCTATTTCTGAGAGTGGAGTGTTGAGGTCCCCTACTATTAATGTATTTTTATTTATATGTCTCTTTATTCTGGTTAAGAGTTGGCTTGTGTATCTTGCTGCTCCCCTGTTGGGGGCATATATATTTATAATTGTCATATCCACTTGTTGAATACTTCCCTTAAGAATAATATAGTGCCCTTCTGCATCTCTAACTATAGTCTGTAGTTTAAAATCCAATTTATCTGATATGAGAATTGCTACCCCAGCTTTCTTTTGAGGTCCATTTGCGTGAAAGATGGTACTCCATCCCCTTACTCTCAGTCTGAATGCATCTTTGGGTTCGAAATGAGTCTCTTGTAGACAGCAAATGGATGGGTCATTTCTTTTTATCCAATCTGCAACCCTGTGGCGTTTTATGGGATGGTTCAAACCATTTACATTAAGACTGATTACTGAGAGATATGATTTTAATGTTGCCATGTTGCCAGTAAAGTCTTTGTTTGTATTGGCTGTGACTTTCTGTTCTGTATCACTCTTGGGGCCTTTTTACTTTTATAGAACCCCCCGTAATATCTCCTGTAGGGCTGGTTTCGTGGTTACAAAATTGGTTAGTGACTGGCGATTCTGAAATGTCTTTATTTCTCCATCAATTCTGAATGACAGCCTTGCTGGATAAAGGATCCTTGGCTGCATGTTTTTCTCTGAAAGAGCTTTAAATATGCTCCCCCAACCCTTTCTCTCATTCCAGGTCTGTGTAGACAGGTCTGACGTAATTCTGATGCTTTTGCCTTGGTACGTGAGAAATTTCTTTGCCCTGGCCGCTTTCAATACTGTATCCTTGCATCTAATATTTGCGAATTGCACTATGACGTGACGTGGCGTAGGTTTGTCGTGGTTGAGCTTGGGAGGGGTCCTCTCTGCCTCTTGGACACGAATGTTTGTTTCCCTCGCTAGATTAGGGAAGTTTTCAGCTACAATTTGTTCAAATATCTCTTCTAGACCTCTGTTTTTCTCCACCCCCTCGGGGATGCCGATGATTCTAACATTGGATCGTTTCATTGAGTCAGTAATCTCCCGTAACCTACATTCATGGGCGTGGATTTTTTTAAGACCATCTTCTATTTTCATTTTTTCCTCTATTAACCCATCCTCCAATTCACTAACCCGTTCCTCTGCTTCTGCGACCCTGGCCGTCAGAGCCTCTAGTTTTGCCTGCATTTGGCTCATAGAATTTTTAATTTCTGTCAGATTCGCTCTCATTTCTGTCCTTAGGGATTCTATATTCTCAGTAACCTTTTCGTTAATAGTTTTTTCAATTCTACTCATCATTTTGACCATCGTTACTCTGAATTCCATTTCTGATAATTTGGTTATATCCATATCCATTATTTCTGTGGTAGAGGCCACAGACTCACTGTCTTTTCTTTGCTGGGGGTAGGGGGGCTTCTCCTTCTTGTCATTCTGATGAGGAGAGGTTGCGGGGTTTCCAGAGCCCAAATTATTGACTGGGTCCCAGGCCGTGCCCCTTGTTTTATAGGGATCTTAGGGATGTGGGCTTCTTCTTTAAAGATTTTATTTATTTATTTATGTGGCAGAGAGCCAACCAGCGAGAGAGGGAACAGAAGCAGGGGAGTGGGAGAGGAAGAAGCAGGCTCCCAGCGGAGGAGCCCGATGAGGGACTCCTTTCCGGAACGCCGGGATCACGCCCTAAGCCGAAGACAGGCGCTCAATGACTGCGCCACCCAGGCGCCCGGGTTGTGGGCTTCTTGATTTTTCAGCCTGCCTTCTGTGTTCTGGGGGAGGGGCCTGCCGCGCCGATACTCAGGCAACCCTGTTTGGGTAGAGTCTCCGTGTCCCCTGCGAGGGGGGATGGGGATGGGCACTCTCTGAGCCGGTATTTCCAGGCTTTTGTTCTCTGGCGGCTTTCCCTGGCGGTTTGCTGTGCCTCTTCTGAGAGTCAGAGCAGCAGTGGCCAAATTTCAGCCTCTGTCACAGAACAGAGGGATTGTGGCCCGTTCTCTACTAATGTTCTGGCCACTTTAACTCTGTTACTGTTGGTGCTGCTCAACCCTGCAGCGTCCCGGGATGTGCGCCCCACACCCGGCGTCCCAGCCCTCACTTCCAGGGCTGGCGCGTCTCTGTCCTTTGTGTTTCTAACGCCGCCAGCCGCCAGCCGCCCCGCGCGCACGCTCCAGAAGCTCCCGGTCTCAGTCTGGATCCAGTGAGCACACTGGGATTCCGGTGTTCTGCGAGATGCCTGGTGGCATGCGCACCTGCTCATGGTCTCAGTCTGCTGTTTTGCGGGTGCCGACCACGAGCCCGCCCGCTCTCCCGTGCAAGTGGCTACCGCTTCCTGGCGCCCGAACGTGGCCGCTCCCTCCCCCTTCCGTTTATCTTCCGATATCTGTGCACAGTTTCATGGCTCCCCGCTTCGTACCTCAATACTCAGCGCTGGAGATGTTCATTTGTAGAGATCCAGATGCGTCTTCCTGCGTCTCAGGCTGGTTCCATGGTTGTTTAGGCTGGTCTGGTAACTATCCAGCTCGACTCGGGGGACTGGCTGAAAACGGTGTCTCCTACCCCTCCGCCATCTTAACTCCTCCTTTATATTATTTTTTCTTTGCATGGTAAATATGTTGGTCAATTGTGACAGATAAAATACATCTTTAATACCTACTCTGATAGATACATATAGAGAAATAAATATATTTAAAATGTGGAATAGACAAATAGGGTGCATTTTACAATATAGGATCATCAGGAAAAAGCAGATAATAAAATTATATGCAATTATTACTGTTAAATTTAAGTTGCATACATATAAAATGTTGATTATAATTGTCATAAATATGGTTTTGTATTTTCAAGTTATGGATAAGTTTTCTTTATTTCTTCAATGTTATACTTCATACATCTTTGTTGCTTTCTCAAAGTATTTGAAGAGATTCAT
The DNA here is from genome assembly GCF_017311325.1 of Ursus maritimus. Classification (NCBI taxonomy): domain Eukaryota; kingdom Metazoa; phylum Chordata; class Mammalia; order Carnivora; family Ursidae; genus Ursus; species Ursus maritimus. The sequence continues at coordinate 83,300,772 of NW_024426663.1, forward strand.
TACTTTCTGATTGTGTAAAATTTATGTGGGAATTGTGTGGGAATTCATAATAGCAATCATTGTAGTAATTATTGATCATGCTAGTCATTGAGAATAACATTAATGAATGTTAGGTATGGTTCCTGCCCTTAAATTCATAACAGTCTGTTTGAACAGATTGAATTAGAGCACAAAAAACCTGAAACCTGTGTAACAGTCTAGCCTAATGGTCACATGATGGGGTTCTAATATCACAACCATGACAATGGAATGGATTGGTGGGCAGTGGAGCAGTAGCAAATCTCTTTCAAAAAGGATTTTATTAAGTTACTCCTTGAAAATGAGGAAAACATGGAAAGAAGTCAGGAAGACACATTTGCTCCTATGGAGCCCTATACTGGGAGAATTTTCATAATTCACAACTTCCAAATATAGCATCTAAAAATTAGAATTATTTTGGTTTTCATGATGGAAATGGATGAAGATAGAGAAAGCCACAACTATTCTCTTCTGCCTCAAAAGAAGCTATTAAGTACATTTTCTCACAGTAGTTTTGCCTGTGCCTAATTTGTCAACTGTTCCTGTAAATTATGTAATTCATCTTCTCAGATATTGCTCATAGAGAATAAATTGTAAGATTATAATGTCTGTTCATAAAAATAATTTTTAGGATAATTTATATGAATCCACTTTCTTATTTGCCCTTCAATAACTTGCTAGCATGTAAATTCTGTATTTCTTTTGGGTAAGGCCTTCCATAGGCTCTAATCTATAGTTCACATTTTCATGTATAATCCTCTTTAAGAAAAAGTAATGGTTCTTAAAGATTTTGCTACTGTTCACGAGTAACACCCAATAACGTCAATTCCCCGTATTCATTTATTTATTCATTCAAGCACTCATGATATTCTTTCAACCACTTACTATATGCCACTGTAGTAAGTTAAAATTTCCAAGGTGAATGAAGTATTTATTCTGAATAAGTTCACTAAGAATTTGAGACAGGCATAACTATACATGCAATGTAGACCAAGTGCAGAGTGTGCATATATACATATTTATAATCAGCAGAGGACCCTAGAAGGTTGAAAGTTAATTATTTTTGCATTCAGAGATAACACAAAAATAGTGGACAACCATATTAGTTTTAAAATATCTATTTCAACTTACCTAAAGGAGAAAGGAGTGGAAAGGAATTCATGGGAGAAGAAATTATGTTTGCAAAACTAACAATATTGAAAGAGATTATTTTTAGATCATGGAAATAATTCCTGGGAGAAAAAGGATACAATGTACATTTAGCAATAATTGGAAATAAAAGTTGAAAAATGTGGAAATAAAATGGTGTAAGATCCAGTATACACAAACAGGACTACCACAAATACATAAGGGAAGATGAGAGAGATGAAAAAATATCCTTTCTCTGGAAAAAAAAAGAAAAGATAATAAAATGGACTCATAAATTTGAAAGCCCATTCTCACATATACATACAAACACACAAACTTATTTTGAGTGTCTGATAGATCTTGCTGCTATCCCGAGCTCTTTTTTCAATGAACAACGTATTCATCAATATTCGCCATCCCTCATGTAGGCCTCAGGTCAGGTAATGACATTCTGTTTGTTGAATAAATATTTCATACTTTTAGGCAGACATGGTAAAATTATGTTTGCACTTAAACCAATCATCCATTGAAAACAAGTAAATGTAAACAATGGAATATTATGTTCCTGGTATCATAGGACAGCTTATATATGGATTAAAAAAATACTTAAAAATTTTAGCCAAGTTTGCATGGAAAATAATTAATTATATTTGAAATACATCATTCTTTTAGTCTTAAAACTTCTCCTGGGAAAGTAAACTTTTCTGTATATATTAGAGTCCCAGAGGAATAGATTCATTAAAAAGTTTCACAAACACAGAGAGAGTAAAAACATGGCTCTCCCCACCCTATCAAACTCCCTGTGGGCATATAGGCTAAAAAGCTACTTTTAAAGCTACGTTACCATTGAGGAGGGTGGAGTTAAAATGGTGGAGGAGTAGGGGCCCCTCAGCTTGCTGTATCCCTTGAACACAGCTAGATAAATATCAAATAATTTAGAATAAATTGATCTGGGGACTGAGACAGCAAAACTGCACAACTAGCAGTAGAAAAGCAACTATGTTGTGGAAGGTAGGAACTTTGAAGAATTGATCAAGGGAAGAAAAGAATTGCTGGTGATGCAGAAGGGAGAGAGACTTGGTCACAGAAAGAGAGAGAGACAGAGACAGAGAGAGAGAAAGAGAGAAATCAAGTGCAGGGAATTGCACAGGAAGAACACTTCCCCAAATCATTGATGGGGAAAAGAAGAGGGGCTGACCACCTCAAGTTTTGTAAGCAGTAGAGTACAAAGTCTAAAGCTTTGAATGTATAGCCATTTCCAGGTTTGTGCCTGGTGGGCTTGGTGGTGTTCCAGTGGGGAAGAAGACCAGACCCAGGAGAATACAGTGTTGTCTGAGGATCCCATTGTCACACAGGGAGAAACAGTTCCCCTGCTTGGAGTGCATTTGGGAGAGGTAGCTTGGCCTCTCTGGGCACAAAAGACCTGGTGGATACCAATATGCGGCTTCATTAACTGCCATAGGAACAGAGATGCCAGCTGAGGGCAGCAAAACATGGTGCTAGGTTTTTGCTACACTATTCCACAAACTCTGAACCACTGCATAGTCACATGATGGATTTCCAGACAAACCTGTGCCAGCCACAGCACAGTGAGATCATACCCCAGAAGATCTGGGTGGGTCCACACGATTGGGATCTTTAAAATTTTGAGTTCTGAAACCCAGTCACATGCCTGAGATAAAACACAGGATTACGGTTCCACTTGTCAGGACATCAACTTGGATGCAAACAGTATTGAGGAAAGAATCTGTAGAAACCAGGGACAGAAGAGGGATTGATTGTTTGTTCTTAGTGTGAGCTTCCTGAAGAGTGGCAGGCATGAACTTCCTGCTTCTAGGCTGAGAAAATCAGGAATGCCAATTTGTCCCTCTCATCAGCACTGATTGACCTAAGTGAGCTAAACAGCATCACTCAGTGGAGGCTAGAGCTGCTTACACCAAGCCCTGCCCCCTTGTGCCTTGGGGTACATTTTTACTAGGGCCAGTCCACTTGGGAACCAGCCAAGCAGGCCCCTCCCCAAGAAGACCACCACAAGACCCTTGCATGCACCAAGTCAAATGATCACAGTGTGCTGAAAAGCTTTAGTTGTAGGGGAAAGAGGATCTAGCTTCCTTTTATTTTTATTTTTTTGAATCTAGCTTCTTTTAATAAGTAGACCAAACACACCTAAGATCTAATAACTTCTCCTTCCTCTTCTTCGTTTCCTTCTTCTTCTCCTTCTCTCTCTCCCTCTCCTCCTCCTCCTCCTCCTTCTTCTCCTTCTCCTTCTTCTTTTTCTTAATCTTTTCCTAATATAGCCATTACTATCAGATGCAATAATACAACAGGCTTCCCTAAAAATCACACACAAAAATGTGACTGACACAAAATGACAAGATGGAGAAGTTCATCCCAAAAGAAAGAATAGGAAGAAGCCAGGTATTTAATCAGTATAGATACAAGGAAGATGTCTGAACCAGAATGTAAAACAATAATCATAAGGATACGAGCTGGGACTGAGAAAAAATATACAAGCCACTAGAGAATCCATCACTGCAGAGAGAACAGAACTAAAAAATACCCAGGCTGAAATTAAAAATGCTATAAATGAGATGAAGCCTGACGGGATGCAAGAACAATGAGGATGGATATGGCAGAGGATTGAGTCTGTGATATAGAAGATAACAATATGGAAAATAATGAAACTCAAAAAGAAAGAGGGAAAGAAAGGCATTGGATCATGAATGTAGAATTGTGGAACTCAGCATACTCCTGAAAGCATAATAATATTCACACCCATCGGAGTCCCAGAAAAAGAGAAGGAAAAAAAGGATCTGAAAGTCCATCTGTGGAAAACTTCCCTAAACTGGAGAAGGAAAAAGAAATCAGAATCCAATAAGCACAGATAACTCACATTAAACACAAAAGCTGAGCATCACCAAGATATATCGTAATCAAATTTACAGAATACACAGTCAAGGAAAGAATCATGAAAGCAAGAAGGGGAAAGAAAGTCCTTAATCCACAAGGGAAGACAAATCAGGCTCACAGTAGATATGCAACAGAAATTTGGCAGGCCAGAAAAGAGTGGCATGGTATATTCAATGTGCTAAATGGTAAAAAAATTACAGCCAAGAGTATTTTCTCCAGCAAGGCTGCCATTCAGTATAGAAGGACAGGTAAAGACTTTCCAAGACAGACAAAAAATAAGGAGTTCATGACCACTAAACCAGCCCTACAAGATTTATTAAAGAGGAAATTTTGAGGGGGGAAAAGACCAAAACTAACAAAATATTAGAAGGAGCAGAGAACATCACCAGAAGCACCAACTTTAGAGGTAACACAAAGGCACTAAATGTATATCTATCAATAATCACCCTCTATGTAAATGGAATAAATTCTACATCAAAAGACATAGGGCGTTAAAATGAAGAAAAAAAAACAAGATACATCTATATGCTTCCTACAAGAGACTCATTTGAAACCTAAAGTCATGTGCAGATTGAAAGTGAGTCAATGAAGAACAATCTAGCATGGTAATGGACGCCAAAAGAAAGCCAGATATGCCATTCTTGTATAAGACAAATTAGATTTTAAAACAAAGACTGGGACAAGAGATGAAGAAAGGCATTATATCATAATTAAGGGGTCTATACAAAAAGAAAATCTAACAATTATAAATGTTTCTCCCCCAACTTTGGAGCACCCAAATATATAAAACAATTAATAACAAACTTAAGAAACTCATTGATAGTAATTCAATAATAGTAGGAGACTTTAACACCCCACTTACAGCAATGGACAGATCTTCCAAGCAGAAAATCAACAAGGAAACAATGGCTTGGAATGAGACACTGGACCAGATGGGCTTAACAGATAAATTCGGAACATTTCACCCTAAAGTAGCAGAATGCATTCTTTTCAAGTGCACATGGGGCATTTATCAAAATAGGTTGGATATTAGGTCACAAATCAGAACTCAAGTAATATAAAAAGATTCAGATCATATTATGTATATTTTCAAACCACAATGCTGTGAAACTTGAAGTCGACTGCAAGAAGAAAAAAAAAAAAAAAGGAAAGACCACAGATACATGGAGGTTAAAATCACCCTACTAAAGAATGAATGGTTTAACCAGGTGTGTGGCTCAGTTGGTTAAGTGTTTCCTTTGACTCAGGTCATGATTCCAGGATCCTGGGATCAAGCCCTGCATCAGGCTCCTTTCTTGGTGGGGAGCCTGCTTCTCCCTCTCCCTCTGCCTTCTGCTCCCCCTGCTTGTGTTCTCTCTCTCTCAATCTCTCTCTGTCAAATAAATAAACAAAATCTTAAAAAAGAGAAGCAAATCTCAAATATACAACCTAACCTTACACCAAAAAGAGTTAGAAAAGGAACAGCAAATAAAACCTAAAGCCTACAGAAGTGTAATAATAAAGATTTGAGGAGAGATAAAGGATATAGACACAAAAATAAGCAAAGAATAAAAACAGTAGAACAGATCAATGGAACTAAGAGCTGCTTCTTAGAAAGAATTAATAAGATTGATAAACCCCTAGAGAGACTTATAAAAAGAAAAGAGAAATGGCCAAAGTAAATAAAACCAAGAATGAAAGAGGAGAGATCACAAACAACAGCATAGAAATACAATCATCAGAGAAGATTATGAAAAACAATATGTTAACAAACCGGGCATTCTGGAAGAAATGGACAAATTCCTAGAAACATATAATTACCAAAGCTGACACATGGAGAAATAGAAAATTTGAACAGACACATAACTAGCAAAGAAATTGAATCAGTAATCCAAACTCTCCCAACAAACAAAACCTAGGGTCAGATGGCCCCGCAAGGGAATTCTATCAGACATTTAAAGAAGAATTAATACCTGTTCTCAAACTGTTCCAAAAAGTAAAAATGGAAAATTAAAATGCATTCTATGAGGTCAGCACTACCTTGATTCAAAACCAAAGACCCAACAAAAAAGGAGAATCACAAGCCAACATCTCTGATGAACATGTGTGCAGAAATTCTCAACAAGACACTGGCAAACTGAATCCAACCATATATTAAAAGAATTATTCAGTGGGGCGCCTTGGTAGTTCAGTAGGTTAAACATCAGGCTCTTGATTTCAGGTCAGGTCATGATCTCACGGTCCTGGGATTGAGCCCAGATCAGGCTCCAGATTTGGTGGGGGGTCTGCATGAGATTCTCTCTCATTTCCCTCTGCCCCTCCAACACTCATGCTCTCTCATTCTTTCTCTCTAAACTAAAAAAAATAAATCTTAAAAAAAAACCTGTTCACCACAATCAAGTGGGATTTATTCCTGGACTGCAGAGGTGGTTCAATATTCACAGATCAATCAATGTGATACATGTTTTCCAGCATTTTACTGAACATTTTGGCATCCATATTGATCAGAGATATTGGCCTTTAGTTCCTTTTTTGTTTCTTTCTTTCTTTTTTTTTTTTTTTTTTGAATCTTTACCTGATGTTTGTATCAGGGCAATGCTGGCCACATAGAATGAATTTGGAAATTTTCCTTTCTTTTCTCTTTTTTGGAATAGGTGAGAAACATAGTTATTAACTCTTCTTTAAATGGTTGATAAAATTTGCCTTGAAGCCATCTGGCCCTGGACTTCTGTTTGTCGGGAGACGTTTGATTACATAGTAAATTTCCTTACTGGTTATCAGTCCTTTCATGTTTTCTACTCCTTCCTATTTTAGTTTTGAGAGTTTATATGTTTCTAAGAATTTATCCATCTTTTCCAGGTTGTCCAGTTTGTTAGCAGTTAGTTTCTCATAATATTTTATTATAATTGCTTGCACTTCTGAGGTGTTGGTTCTTTTTTCTCCTCTCTTAATTCAGATTTTATTTTCTTTTCCAAAGAACCACCCCTGATTTAATTGATTTTTTCTCATGTTATTTAGCACCTATATCATTTATTTCTGTTCTAAACTTTATTAATCCCTCCATTCCTGTGGCTTTAGGCTTCATGTGTTGTTGTTCTTCTTGTTCTTTTGGGTGTAAGGTTTGTTTATTTGAGTATTTCCTTGCTTCTTAAGGTAGGCCTGTATTGCTATACAGTTTCTTGTTAGGATCCCTTTTACTGCATTTCAATTATTTTGGACCATTGTGTTTTCATTTTTATTTATTTCCATGTATTTTTAAATTTCTTCTTTGATTTCCTGGTTGACCCATTCATTGTTTAGTAGCATATTGTTTAACCTCCATTTATTTGTGGTCTTTCTAATTTGGTTAACTTCAAGTTTTATAGAATTGTGGTCAGAAAATATGCATGGTATGATCTGAACCTTTTGTATTACTTAAGTTCTGATGTGTCACCTAATATCTGATCTATTTTGGAGAATGTCCCATGTGCACTTGAAAAGAATGTGTACTCTGCTACTTTAAGATGAAATGTTCTGAATATATCTGTTAAGCCCATCCAGTCCAGTGTGTCATTCTAAGTCATTGTTTCCTTGTTGACATTATCTTTAGATGATCTGTCCATTGATTTAAGTGAGCTGTTAAGGTCCCCTGATATTATTGTATTATTAACAATGAGTTCCTTCATGTTTATTACTAATTGTTTTATAAACTTTGGTGTTTCCATGTTGGATACATAAATATTTACAATTGTTAGATCTTCTTGTTGGATTGTTCTCTTTATTATGATATGATAATTTCTCAGTCTCTTGCTACAGTCTTTGTTTTAATGTCGAGTTTGTGTGATATAAGTATTGCTACTCAGGATTTCTTTTGAAATCAATCGGCATGATAAAAATCTCTTCATCCCCTCACTTTCAGTCTGTAGGTATCTTTATGTAGAAAATGATTCTCTTTGTAGGCAGCATATAGGTGGGTCATTTTTTAATATCTTTTCCATTCTAACATCTTTTGATTGGGGCATTTAGTCTATTTACTTTCAAAGTATTTATTGATAGATAAGTATTTAGTGCTTCTGGAGATTTTCTCTGATCCTTTCTTGTCTTTGTCACTTTTGGTCAAAGAATCCCCATTAATATTTCTTCCAGTTTAGTGGTCACAAACTCCTTTAGTTTTTATTTGCCTGGGAAACTCTTTATCTCTATTTCAATTCTGAAGGATGATCTTGCTGGACAGAGTATTCTTGGCTACAGATTTTGCCCATTCAGCACTTTGAATATATCATGCCACTTTCTTCTGGCTTGCCAAGTTTCCATAGAGAAATCTGCAGCTAACCTTATGGCTCCTCTTTTGTAAGTTAGGGACTTCTTTTGTTTTGCTGTTTTTAGGGTTTTTTTATTTATATCTATATTTTGCAGATTTAACTACAATATGTCTTGGTGTTGGCCTGCTTTTGTTGATTATAATAGGAGTTCCCTGTGCTTCCTGGAAATAGATGTCTGTTTCCTGCTAGGAATGTTTTCTGCAAATAAAATTTATGCCCATTTTCTCTCTGTTCTTCTTCTGGCACTCCTATAATATGATTTTGTGTGTCTATGTGTGAGTGTGATGGTGTCTCTGAGTTCACTAAATCTATTCCCGAGTTGTATACTTCCTCTTTTGTTCAGTTGTATTACTTTCCATTACTTTACCTTTTAGGTTACTAATTGATTTCTCTGCTTCTTCCAGCCTGGGGTTAATTGCATTAACTCTGTTTACAATTTTATTTATTATACTCTTTGTCTCTAATTCATTCTTTTTTTTTATCTCTTTTATCTCTGTGGTAAGGGTGTTACTGATGTGCTCTATTCTTCTGAAGCCAGTGAATATCCTTATGCTTGTTGCTTTACATTCTCCATCAGGCATGTGTTCTGCTGTTGTGTTTTGGCTGCTCTATCCTGTAGGACAGTCATCCGCGTGGGCTCCCTTTGCCCATTATGAGCAGTGTTTCATCCATGGCTTGAATGTGGTGGGTTTTAACTAGGTATGCTCTGGGCTGCTTGTGAAATAAGACCTGACTCGACCTCCACAAGTTCTTGAGCCCTGGGGAAATCTCTCATGCACAGTGTTGTTACGAGCAGAGATTTGTGCTGCTCCTCTGGGTCAGGGGCCTACCCTCATGGAACTGAGGCAAGTGTAACTGCGAAGGGCTGCTCCACCAGAGAATAGATGAGTGGGGCTTTGTGTATGCAAGCTAGGCAGCCATTGTCAGTACTGTGCTGATTCCTGCAGGTGGCTCTGTGTTTATGATGAGGGTGGGGGAGGGGAATGGTGCTGGTCAGTCCCTTTGTTCCTGGAAAGATGTCTGCATGAAATGGCCTCTCAGGGAAACACTCTGAGAAGAGCAAATAATTTCCTCATTGTGTGGCCCAGGTGCTTTTCAGATCTGTTTCCTTGTTGTGTGCCCCATATAGTTTGCTTGCCTTCTCTCCAGGAGCATCATAGTGCCTGCCAAGGCTCTATCTCAGTCAAGCCCAGTTACCTCTAAGACTCCAAGCCCTGCTGGTGCAAGAACTCAGGGAAATCAGTCCCTCTTTTTTTCCCAACTGGTGTCCTCAGGGAAATGTTCTTAAGGTGCATTCACCTGTGTGTTCCTATCTCACCCTTTTCTGTGATCACAGCTCATCTCCCCAACACAGCATGTGATCTGATTCTCTACTACAACCACATCTTCACACTTCCTACCTTCTTTGATGTGGTCTCTTCCCTCACTTTAGTTGTGGAGTTTGTCACTCTTCATTGATTCTGGGGTATTTAGGATGATTTGATAGTTATTTAGTTCTGTTTTTGTGACAAGGTGAGCCTAGATTCCTCCTATCCTGCCTCCATCTTCCTGTCCCTCTATTCTGAAAATATTCAATTAATATGCACTCGACTTTGTACATTATTGTGGACTGGACCAAATGCACAAATTACTATGAGACAGTTTGTTATGAGACTCACTACATGAAATGTAGTATTTTATTTATTCCCTTTATGGTTTTTCATCTCACTAGAAATTTGAGTAAATGTAAGGGTTCAAGACTGAAGAGTCTTAGTTTTTTAAATATCGATAAAAAAAGAGGTTGGTACAAGAAAATAGGTTAAAGGTAAGAAATGTAATTGCTGTCTTTTTTATTGTTGGAAACTGAAATATAATGTTGATAACATAGCCAACAAAGTTCCTTTTACCCCTTACTTCATTTTTTTTTTACTGACAAGGTTTGATTAGTAATAATGTTCAATTACAATTTTTATGTAAATAATGAATTATTAGGTAATTTAAACCCAATATGTGCAGTCATAGAAAAATTTCCCCATATTTTGAGATGCCACACAAAAAGATTAAAAGGAGATATTTGAAATGTGGTCCTAACTGCTTATTACAGGCCCATCTGCTTATTACAGGCCATTTACATTAGATTCATGTTGAGGAATTTAGAGAAGATTTTATTTAAATTTGTAATATTCACTAAGAAAATATCAATAAAGAGAAATGACTTCACAAAGACAAAGTAAATTGGTGTAAGAATGACAATTTCAGATCAAACTGAAGGAAATTTAACAGATTTTTAGGAAGAAAGAAAGAAAGTATTTTTTTTCTGTCAGTAAACATTGTTATATCCTGAACTCAAAATGTTACTTCCAATTTAAGCTGAAATAATTAAATAGGAAAAAAAGGGGGGGGGGGAAGCACACTACCTCCAAGTACATAGCCCTGTATTAAATTTGTACTTCATACATCCTGTGGTGGACACGTGAAAAGATGCTCCACATCACTATCCATCAGAGAAATGCAAATCAAAACAGCAATGAGATATCACCTCACATGTGTTGGATTGGCTACCATCAAGAACATAAGCAATAACAACTATTGGAGGAGATGTGAAAACAGGGATTCCTTCTATAATGTTGGTGGGAATGCAAATTGGTTTATCTTCAATAGAATACAGTATGGAGGCTGCTTGATATATTAAAAATGAAACCACCACTTCTCTGTATACATCCAAAGGAAATGAAAACAGCATACCAAAAAGAATTCTGCTCTTCCATGTATTACAGCAGCATTATTCACAATAGTCATGATATAGAAACAACCTAAGAGTCCATCAATGGATGAATGGATTAAGGATAGACATAGAGATGATAGAGATAGAGCTATGAGAAAGCTCTATCAGCTTTGAGAAAGAATGAAGTTCTAACATTTGAGACAACATGGTGAGATAAGTTAGAATAAGATAAATACTGGATGATATCACTTACATGTGGAAACTAAAAAGCTGAACATGTAAAAACAGAGAATAGAATGGTGGTTACCAGAGGCTGGGGAATAGGGGAATTGAGAAAGATGCTATTAAGGGATGTAAACTTGTAACTAGGAGAAGAATAAGTTCTGGAGAGCTAATGCCCGGCATAGTGATTATAGTCAACAGTAATATAATATGTACTTTAAATTTGCTAATAAAAAATTGTGATTGACTAAAACCCACAATAGAGGTAAGCCCATATATCTAACACACACACACACACACACACACACACACACACCACAACCCTTCACTCTTTGTAACCTACAAAGGGAGAACTTACTGATCCTATAAATTATTTATTTAGTCACCTTATCTCAAATGGTGTTTAATGACTCAGATTCATGCTTCAACTTCTAAAAATGTAGTTTTCTTTGTGGATTTGAGACTCATTTTGAGCCAAAATGAAGAAACTTCTTCCCCTACTGTGATCTTATTAAAATGTCTGGGAAGCCTATGCTGTGCTTATATCAGCAGAACGTTTATCATAATTACTCTTTGGGATAACTGACCACTCCATATCATCTCCACATAAATGCAATTCTTTGGCCATTTATATTCTTGTCTATGGTTTCTAATAACAGACATGATGGCTTAAAATACCCATATGAAATACCTATACCCACATATTATCAACCAATCCAAATCTATTTTTGGCATAGGAACAAAAAAATGTGTAGCAATAGTTAAAGTAAATTAATCAGGTATTTATCTAATTAAGTGTTAACTTTAATCACAGACTATTTCACCCAAGGTTTCTCAACAGTGTGTATCATTCAATAAATTAAAGTAAATACATTTTTAATTCATTTAATTTCTTATATTATCCTGGGACAGTAATGGATAATGTGAATCACTAAAAAAATAGGTAAAGTTTATGATCTCAGTGATTTTTTTAAAAGATGTTATTTATTTATTTGAGAGAGAGAGAGCACAAGCAAGGGGAGGGGCAGAGGGAGAAGTGGACTCTGTGCTCAGCAGGGAGCACTATAGGAGACTTGATTCTAGGATCCTGAGATCATGACCTGAGCCAAAATCAGCTACTTAAACTACTGAGCCACACAGGCACACTGAACTAAGTAAATTTTCACTTAGAGTTAAATAAACATTAAATATAGGATATGAAGGAGGAATATTTGTATGGCTTCTCTGGAAAAAATACATTTTTATGTAATATGGCTATTTGTTCTAAAATAATTTAACTGACACTATTTAAAATTAATTCTAAAGGGGCACCTGGGTGACTCAGTTGCTTCAGCATCTGACTCTTGGTGTTGGCTGAGGTCATGATCTCAGGGTTGTGAGATTTAGCCCCATATCAGACTTTGCACTTGGCCTAGAGTCTGCTTGAGATTGTTTCTCTCTCTCTCCCCCTCTCCTGCCACGTGTTATCTCTATCTAAAATAAATCAATAAATAACATCTTTTAAAAATTAAAAATAAATTTAGCAAATATCCTGTAAATTTTGAACAATAACAGAAACAAAACACAATAGTTTATTGAATACATGTTTGTTCTAGATTCATTCGATCAGTGCTACAATCTGACAGTAAGATATGAGAGAAAGCTTCCCTAAAACAATAGGAAGAATTTGTAACTAAGCACAGTCTTTTGTTTCAACACAAATAAAATGAGGTCCAAATGTTTATGTATTTTGGGTTAATACATCAACTCAAACCATCTAAGTCCATACAGAGCTGTTGCCCCTTCATACCATTGCCTTACAATGTTTAGTTAGAATTATTCCAATTATTTCAAATCTCTCCTAGCATCATTGTCTGCAGGTATCAGAAAGGAACAGAACATGTGAGAGGGGATGGGCAGTTCACATAAAATATAGTAAGAAAAGGGGGTGGGGATGAAGGACAGAGAGTGGAAGGGTTGTGAGGTAGAGAGGCATCACTGAAGAAAAAAAAAAAAAGCTGATGGTTCAGGCCCCCAGAGCCAATGTCATGAACACAGACCACTTCATGATAAGCAGATATCTCAGTGGGTAACAAATAGCCACAGAGTGATCCAGAGTCATCACTGCAAGAAGAAAGCACTCAGTTGACTCTAGGAATAAGGTGATGTAGGTCTGGGTGAGGCAGCAGTTGTAAGATATGAGTTTCCTCTTTGTGAGAAATACAAAATGCACTCTGGGGACCATAAGAGTACTAAAAATTATGTTGAAAAAGTCAAATCACAGATGAAGAAATTCCCAGAAAGAGTAATGAAAGACTACTAAAGTGATGAGGACTGTGTCTCTAAAAATACTAGCCAATGAGGCCAGAGCACAGAAGAAACAGGGAAGGATCTCAGCCAGGGTTACTTAGAAAATCCAACAAGGAATGGCTCAGGTAATATTGCTGGAATTCTCACGTCCCATTTCAACTATTGGAATTTGCCTCTTTAAAAAATAGGAAGGAGAAAACAAAAATGGTTTATATGAAAAATATAAGGTTAAATAGATTCTCTCTCACATCAAGTGCAATGCCAATGACAAATTGTCTTAAATGGGAATAACAGATATTTGTGGAATCATGTGGGGTAAATATGTGATTTTAAAATAAGAAAAAATACACAAACAGGAATTTGATTAAAAATGTACATTAAAAGATGCTGTCAAGACTGTATAAAGATCACTTAATAGATTGGGAGAAAATATTTTAAGTAATATATCTGATAATGGTGTAACATTAAGAATATATAAAGAACACCCACAACCTAATTTAATAATAGGCACAGAACATGAATAGGCATTTCCCCAAAGAAGAAAGTGATCAAAAGTTGCATAAAAATATAAAAATATGCCCAATAGTGTTAGTTATTAGGAAAATGTTAATGAAAGATGACTGGATTAAGAAGTTGTGGTCCATATATACAATGGAATATTACTTGGCTATGAGAAAGAATGAATTCTCAACATTTGCTGCAACATGGATGGCACTGGAGGAGATAATGCTAAGTGAAATAAGTCAAGCAGAGAAAGACTATTATCATATGATTTCTCTCATCTATGGAACATAAGAACTAGGAAGATCGGTAGGGGAAGAAAGGGATAAAGAAAGGGGGGTAATCAGAAGGGGGAATGAAGCATGAGAGACTATGGACTATGAGAAACAAACTGAGGGCCTCAGAGGGGAGGGGGGTGGGGGAATGGGATAGACCGGTGATGGGTAGTAAGGAGGGCATATATTGCATGGAGCACTGGGTGTTATACACAACTAATGAATCATTGAACTTTACATCAGAAACAAGGGATGTACTGTATGGTGACTAACATAATATAATAAAAAAACATTAAAACAAACCAAACAAAAACATAAAGCATATCAATTCATATTTTAAAAAAAAGGAAAATGTTAATGAAAACCACAATGAGATAGCACTCCACACCTACCACAATGGAAAAAATGGAAAGTAACAGGTTTGGTAAAGATATGGAAAATTTTCTTCACAGTGAAGGAAACAATCAACAAAACTAAAATTCAGCTTAAGGAATGGGAGATGTTTGCAAATGACATATCTGATAAAGGATTACTATCCAAAATCTACAGAAAACATATCAAACTCAGCACCCAAAAAACAAATAACCCAGTTAAGAAATGGGCAGAAAACTTGAATAGACACTTTTCCAAAGAAGACATCTTGATGGCTAACAGACACATGAAAAGATGCTCAAAATCGCCTATCGTCAGGAAAATACAAATAAAAACCATGATGAGATACGCCCTCACACTTGTCAGAATGGCTGAAATTAACAACACAAGAAGCAACAGGTGTGGTGAGGGTGCAGAGAAAGGAGAACTATTTTGCACTGTTGGTGAGAATGTAAACTGGTGCAAGCACTATGGAGAACAGTATGGATGTTACTCAAAATGTTAAGAAAATAGAACAACCCTACAATCCAGCAATTGCACTGTTAGGTAGATACCCAAAGGATAAAAAATACAGATTCAAAGGCATATATGTACCCTGATGTGTATAGCAACATTATCAACAATAGCCAAACTATGGAAAGAGCACAAATGTCTAGAGATTGATGAATGGATAATGAAGAGGGGTATATATACACAATGGAATTTTACTCAGCCATCAAAAAATTGAAATCATGCCATTTGCAATGATGTGGATGGAGCTAGAGTGTATTATGCCAAGTGAAATAAGGCAGTCAGAAAAAGACAAATACCATATGATCTAATTCATAAGTGGAATTTAAGAAACAAAATGGACAAACTTTTGGAAGGGGGAAAAAGAAAGAGAAACAAATCATGATAGACTCAACTATAAAGAACAAACTGGGGGTTCATAGAAGGAGATGGGTTAGAGAGAGGCAGGATGGGTGACACGTGTTAAGGAGCACACTTGTTAGAATGAGCACTGGGTGTTGTATGTAAATGATGAATCACTAAATTCTCCAGAAACCAATAATGCACTGTATGTGAACTACCAAAAATTTAAGTTAAAAAAATTATAGCTTTTGCATTTCTTGTGGGAAGTAAAATGGTGCAGTATAAAATAGGATAAAATGTAATTTTGTAAAGTGGTGATAAAAATAGTTTGGAAGATCCTAAAAAAGCTAAATATAGAATTACCAGATGATCTAGTACCAAAAAAGCTAATATAGAATTACCAGATGATCCACTAATACCACTTCTAGGTTTGTACCAAAAGGAAATATGAGCAAGAACTCAAATAAGTACTTGTATGCCATTGTTCATAACAAGATTAGTCACAGTAGCCAAAAACTGAAAACACCCTGGACACTGAGGTGGCTCAGTCAAACACCTGCCTTTGGCTCAGGTCATGATCCCAGGGTCCTGGGATCGAGTCCCTCATCAGCCTGCTTCTCCCTCTGCCTACCATTCCCCCTGCTTGTGCTCTCACGTGCTATCTCTCACTCTCTCTCTCTGACAAATAAATAAAATCTTTAAAAAAAGCTGAAAACAACCTAATTGTGCATCAACAGATAAATGGATAAACAAAATGCAGAATATAAAAACAATAAAGTGTTATTCATTCATAAAAAAAGAATGGAGTTTAAAACATGCCACAGTGTGTATCTACCTTAAACCATTGTGCTGAGTAAAATCAGCCAAACCTAAAAGGTCACATAGGTATGATTCCACTTATACGAAGTATCTAGAATAGTCAAATTTACAGAAAAATAAAATAGATTGGTGGTTACCAGAGGATAAATAAGTAAGGAAACAGAATTTTCATTTAATGTATGTAGACTTTCTGTTGGGATGATGAAAAATTTTGGAAATTGGTAATAGTGAAATTTGCATAACATTGTAAATGGAATAAGTGCCACAAAATGGTGTGAATAAATTCATATATTAATAAAACAATAATAAAATAATGCATCTCCAAATTATAGCCTGTGTTACCAATGTTTGAAAAATTCATCAGCAACTTTTAATTTTACACTGAGAATTTCATTTACCTCTGCAAATTTGTCATATATATTACACAACACTTTATTTGACTGCTCAAACATTACCTTCCATGTCTTAAAAAGAACTATTGGTTCAGAAAAGCACAGTGATACCCAATATCACAAGTAGAAAAAAAAAACACTAGTGACTGAAAATATTTCTCTATGATATTAAAAATCAGAAATTATATTATTGTTTTCATGAGAATTCTTGATATTGAAATAACGTAAATTGTTATAGAGGTAAAAAATATACAATATTTAATTATCTTGTGTATTGTCACCTCATTATTAGTAAGAATAATATAATTAGTTCTGAAAAAAGTAAACTTTCCAACTTCTAGTTATATTTTTTACAAAAGAAATTCCACTTGTTTCAAAGCCAACTTTTCTCAATTTCAATGTGAAATTATGGGCTTATGACTCATACATGGACAGAGATCTACAGTAATATGTGTCATCACTGTTGCTCTGCCAGTTAACATAAATCTTCCTGATTTTTGCTTCCTTAGGTTCACCAGTTCTGCCTGTCAGCATCTCTTTTTTTCTTTTTTTAAAGATTTTATTTATTTATGTGACAGAGAGACAGCCAGAGAGAGAGGGAACACAGCAGGGGGAGTGGGAGAGGGAGAAGCAGGCTCACAGCAGAGGAGCCCGATGTGGGACTCGATCCCGGTACGCCAGGATCACGCCCTGAGCCGAAGGCAGACGCTTTAACGACTGCGCTACCCAGGCTCCCCTGCCTGTCAGCATCTCTTACCATGGTTTGATTGTCTCTCATTTTCAAATATAAGGAAACCCTAATGTTCAACCCTATCATTAGTAAAGTCTCGTCAAATGAATCAGATGTGTTTTGCGACCCTTATTTGTAACCTTGGCCACCATTAATGTACGATCTTTGATGAAAATGTAGCAAAACAAAAACAAAAACAAAAAACCTATGACACAGCTGTTACAGTTCTACTTCTTAAATAGGTTGTTACCTTTTAGTAGAGAATCAGCTTTTGTTACCAATTCCTTGTTCCTGTCACCCACAGGGAGCACCTGAGTTTCTACCCTATTCAGGTATAACACCTTTTAATTTGCAAAGAATCCAAATAATTGGTACTTTTGTTTTACTTGGGGTATCCGAGCTTGTCAATAATATATATTTTTAATTGAAACACTAAGTGGTAGTGGTTATGCAGAAAATTTCCTGCTCCCAAAATTAGTATTCCTTGCCTCCTTTATGTAGCACAAATTGTTTTCCCCTGGCAATCAGCATCCAGCCTCCTGATTAGTACAGAATCTGATTCTCTGTACATGGATCAATTAGAGCAATATTGAGTGAAGCTATCCCATATTGCTTTCTGGACTTATGTGTTATGGTTTAGGGGAAATACAATCACGTATTGGTTTCTAAAGTATCTACACCATTGTGTATATCATGAACACATGTTCTTGAGACTTTGGTTAGGCATTCCACCATTTTATCAGGTTAGCTGCTCTCAGATGATTTGGTAATACTAGTCAATTCCCTGGATATGAGCCAGTGCTTTTAACCAGACAAAGTTAATTCCTGTGTCAAAGGTAATGTGTGTGATGCCATAATGAAAGAGATGGTATTCCAGTGAGCATACAGATAATGATGATTGCATACTGCCTTATAAGGACACATTATGGACCTCTCTGTGGATGGCTGGTATACCCAAGGGATTATGCCATTTCAGTGACTCATCAGTTTTGTCGTTGGCTCACTAAGTATGCAAGTGTTGGTAGCAAGATAAGCTATTGTTGAGTCCACGCATGACTCTTTATCATTGTATCATTGCCTGATAGCTACTCTTCATAAGCCTATTGAAGAAACAGAAGGGCTTTCATTTAAGAGAAGGGCATGAATCTGCCAGTTCCATCATCTTTTCTCCTTGAACATTGAGTGATTAGATAGAAATGCCAAATGAGCCATGTGCAAACAGAACAAGGGGAATAAGTGCATTAACTTTACTTCTTTCATCTCATTTCTCCTACTATTGCCTGTCACTTGTCAAACCCAATAGGAAGACAAAAAGGGAAGTAGCCTGTGTGATGTAATCTAAAGCAGCCCTCCACTAAGGAATAGAATGAGACATAGGAGAACATGCCTGGGAAGGAGGGATGAACAAAGAGAACAATCATCACAGACATAAGAAGAATAATAGTTAACTGGAAAAGAAAAAAAAAAGTGCCCACTTTTGTTAATCATGACGACAGAATTTCCAATGTTCAGTCCTGAAATTTAATTAATTAGCATGAGAAGACAACACTAAGGCTACATAATTCCTCTTACCTAGAAGAAAATAATAATGGAATAAATATGTTTTTATACCTGACAATGTGTATTATGCTATTTTTTCTATAAACAGATTGAGAGTAAGAAGCACTATGCCTCATATTGTTCTAAAGCTGTAAACCTTTCTTCCAACACCATTACCCTAGTTCAGCTTATATACCTATTATCAGTTATGCTAACAACAGTTAGCTTTTCTTTCATTTTCCAAATTGCTCCATGTAGGAAAAAGTCTATGCATTTATCTTATTATGAGCTTACTTCCTTATATTAGTTAAATGATTCTAAAAGAAATAATTCTAAAAATGAATGTTCTTAAAACCACTAAACTGTACACATAAGAATGGTTAATATGGTAAATATTATGCCATATGTAATTTAACACAATAAAAATGATGATACAATATCTCTACTCTACATACAAGTATCTTATGCAGGAGGGTCAACTCATCCTAGCCAGGCAGGTCAGATCCCTTCCCTGACTTTGCAAGCTAGAAATTAGGTTCAGTACCTGATGAAATGGGTTAATGTGAAGTCCCCTTTTGGATTTAAAAAAATCGTTATGTCAGAAGTAAAAGAGTCAACAAACAGAAAGAAGAAGATATAAGAGATTGGAGTGAAAGGCCTCACAGTTTTTAATTGATGGTAAATATGAGGACTGCATTTGTTGTTTGGTGAAACTTTCAAGGGATTCTCTATACCAGCAAAATCCCACCCAAGACTTACATAGAATTGGGTTTTTGTAACTTGCAGCCAAGCTAATCCAGAATTCAGATTTAAAAATCCATGTACAGTGACTGTGAGAAACAAACTGAGGGCCTCAGAGGGGAGGGGGTGGGGGAATGGGATAGGCTGGTGATGGGTAGTAAGGAGGGCACGTATTGCATGGTGCACTGGGTGTTATACGCAACTAATGAATCATCGAGCCTTACATCGGAAACCGGGGATGTACTGTATGGTGACTAACATAATAAAATAAAAAATCATTATTATAAATAAAAATCCATGCACAGAACTAGGAATATAATGATATAATATTATATCATTATGGCATAGTATAAAACTTAAGGTATACTATAAGACAGTGAGGATTTATTTTATTCCAGACTGGACAGTTGGAAGCATGTAATGTAGGTATCTGGCACTTGGTTAAGTGATTATATATATATATATATAATTTTTTTTCTTGTTGCTCATACATTTTTTGTGAGCATGAAGATTTTAAGAAATTTCATAGGAAATTTTTTAGTGTATCACAGGGTTTTAAATAAATACTGTGCCCTTCGGTCAGAGAGAGGAACAAGAAATGTTTCACTTATTTAAAGTGGTATCACACCTAATAGAAAAAAGATGGATGTCTAAGATGCAGTGTATCAATAAAGGCTTTTCTACTTAACGCTAGGCTTAGATCATTGCTCATAGCCAACACCTAAATTACTAGTGGACCTTTACAGATGATGTGCAATTGTGAAATGCTGAAAGTTATAAACAAATCTAGGAGAATTGTATTTGCCTCTTTCCCATACCTATTACTGTGCATACCCTAAATGTCTAAATCAATAAATCCCCATTATAATGCATGTATCAACCCTCTGACATGAGAATAAAGAAACCTCTTTCCAACAGAGAACATCCTTACCTCTCTATTCCACCTTTTTACCAGAGGTCAAGCCCTAGTACCGGAAGCTGAAACTTAGGTATTATGTACAATCTTGGGTCCGGTGATAGGAAACAAAATTTCAGGATCCAGATACAAAGAGAATAATAATTCAACAATCTATCTCATGTTGTACATTAGCAAACTAGATTGTCAATCCCCATCACATATCATCAAACGGAGCATGAACTAGGATTCTAGCTAACTTTGTTTTTTTTTTTTTTTTTTTTTTGGAGTAGAGGATCTGAATAGACATTTTTTAAATGTTTTTTTATTACATTATGTTAGTCACCATACAGTACATCCCTGGTTTCTGATGCAAGGTTCGATGATTCATTAGTTGCGTATAACACCCAGTGCACCATGCAGTATGTGCCCTCCTTACTACCCATCACCAGTCTATCCCATTCCCCCACCCCCCTCCCCTCTGAAGCCCTCAGGTTGTTTTGATGAAAGATAGGAGCAAGGAACATTATTCCTGGGTAAGGGGCCAAATTTTTAGGTGCTAATGCCCATGTCCAGTTGAAACCCCAACAGGAAATTATCTTTTTAGGCTATAACAAACCAATATATTTGCTGTATTCTAAAAAATATTGACTAAAGGCAGAACAAGAGAGGAAATTTCCAAGGAAGTTAAAATTGGAGACATGAAGATTGACTAAATAAATACTTTTCCTTCAGGAAACTAGTCATCAAATGGCTATGAGAATTTCTCTTTGATGTTTGATCCTATTTTTCTTGTACCACAGGTAATGGTGCACACTGTGGAAGAGTTAACACACTATGGTGTTTCATTTTCCATTAACTAAATAGGATGAAGTATTTCCTCCTCAATATATATTATGAGTTTTGTAAATCGTTACATCAGACATCTGAATTAAGGTTGTGGATGGGAAGGATATATCAATGTTTCTGCACTAAGCAAGGTCATCATCCAGTGGTCCTCATTTGGAGTGAAATGTTTTTGTATTACCTCACTGAGAGTTGACAACAAGACCAGAAACTTATGGGAAAGTCCTGCTTTGCAACTGTCCTTTACTAGAATAATAACATATGACACTTCATTAAAAAAACAGTAGCTATAATTTATTGTTTTCCAAATGCCTTCATGTAAACTAAGTAACAATATAACTCTGTGACAATCTAAACATAGATTGCTATGGTATTTTCAAAAGAATTCCAAATTTGGCAATACATTAAATGTTTGCCAAATCTATTGTGCAAGCATTAGACAAAATAAATGGTTGTTTATGTAATAATATCATTATACAAATCAGCATAAAATTTAACTGTATGTAAGGAAAGATAGAAAAAGGCAACTGACAGGTATTTTTTAGTGTTCTATTTTATGTGGCGTGAGTAAAACTCTTTTCCTTCTGGAACTCAATTCCTCTGAAAAAGATACTTGTGAGATGAAAATACTGACTACATGTGATGGATCCTGCAAAGGTCACATGGCTAAAGCCATGCAGTCAAATTGTATCCCTGGAATATTTCAAATTTGAAGGAAGTCAACCTTTCTTCATTGATCAATGCTAATATAAAATTCAGAAACTGAATCTAATCCTGTTGCCTACATGTGAAATAATTAGGCTACCAGGATTCTGAAGAAGTTTTTTGTTTTTGTTTTTTTGTTTGTTTTTGTTTTTGTTTTTGTTTGTTTTTTTTTATGAAAAGGAAAAAGAAAGGGCTGAAAAATGGCAAAAAATTCCAGGCACCAGTTGTTTTTCTTTTGGATCCCTATCTCCTTCTGATGTTAAGTATTTTGTAAGAAAGAAAATGTTTTGCCTGACATAAATATTATTTTTGGGGAAAGATAAAGATAAACAAATTACTAAAGTACAATCAAATTTAAAAGGAACAAGAGATTGATGAGGTGTATATAATTTATCTCTTACATCTCTGAGATAGTGAATTTCTTTTTTTTTTAATTTTTTTTAATATTTTTGAGAGAGAGAGAGAGAGAGCATTTTGGGGGAAGGGTCAGAGGGAGAAGCAGACTCCCTGCTGAGCAGGGAGCCTGATGCAGAACTCGATCTCGGGACTCCAGGATCATGACCTGAGTTGAAGACAGTCACTTAACCAACCGAGCCACCCAGGCGCCCTGAGATAGTGAATTTTTAAGGATAAATATATGTCAGTTTCATTGCGGAGGGAGGTCCTCTGCATGGAAGAAAATAAGGTCTTCACATAGAAGAAAAATGTTTGAACTGACATAAACACGCAAACGATAAAAGGTAAATGTATAGAAAAGAGGATAATAAACATAAACAAAAATAAATAAAAATGTGTGGAATATTGGTTAATACTAGGTAATCGTTGACATTTAAAAACCTCAGAATTTAGCGGTACCTAGGTGGCTCAGACAGTTGAGCCTATGACTCTGAGTTTCAGCCCAGATCATGATCTCAGGGTTGTGAGATCAAGCCCTGAGATTGAGGCTTGGGTCAGACCCCATGCTCATATGGAGTTTGCCTGAATTTCTCTCCCTCCCTCTGCCACTACCCTTAATCATATATTATCTCTCTCTCTCTCTCTTTCTCTCTATCTCAAATAAATAAATACAATCATTTTTAAAACCTCAGAATTAACTCCTTAATTATTTATAATCTTGTGAGTGCAAGTGTGTCTTGAATACAAGAACACAGACCTGAAAAGTCTTCTGAAATTGGAGAATATGAAATTAATCAAGTAATATGCACACATATAGCCCTTTGTTACAACACTATTACTTTAATTACACCAAATTTTAACCAAAAGTACTGCCACCACCATATGGACTACTATATATAGTACATTAAGTGTCACTACTCCCAATACCAAAATACTTTTTTTTTCTTATTTATTCCATCATCTTGAAATACAAGATGTATATAAACCCAGTTTAACTATGTTATTATGATTATAAATGACAAACACACATAAATATATCTTTTCTCCACTTATAGAATAAATTTCAGAACTCATTCTTGGCAAAACAAAAACCACTCAAGTTTGGGATGATTCGAAGATACTATTACTTGGACCTCATCTCCTTGAGAAAGTTCTGGCCCTTGGCCAAGCTGTCCTTCAGTGCATCTTTCATGGTTTCATTTCGTAGACTGAAGATGAAGGGGTTCAAGAGTGGTGTGATGACAGTAGAGAGGATAAAGAGGATCTTGTTAAGATGCAAGCTGCTCTTCTGGGAGGGCCGGACATAGACAAAAATGGAGATCCCATAGCCCATGGAGACCACAGTGAAGTGAGAGGCACAGGTGGCAAAGGCTTTGCGTTGACCTTGTCCTGAGGGTATCTTCATAATGGTGGAGATTATGTAAACATAGGAGACCACAGTGAGGGAGAGGGAGCTGAGGAACAGGACAAGAGAGCTGAGGAAGTCCAAGAATTCAATGACACGGATGTCAGCACAGGCCAAGTGGAGGAGAGGGGCACTGTCACAGAAAAAGTGATCGATCACATTGGGACCACAATATGGCAGCCCAGCCTTCAGGACAGTGGATGGGAGAATTAGAAGAAAGCCACCCACCCATGAGAGGATAACAAGACGCATACAGAGTGAGCTGGTCATAATCACAGGGTACTGAAGGGGACTGCAAATGGCCACATAGCGATCATAGGACATGACTGCAAAAATGATGAACTCAGTACATCCAGAGAGGAAGTAGAAATAGGACTGGGTGAAGCATCCACCAAATGAAATGGTCTTTCTCTCTGACAGGAAGCCTGCCAGCATCTTGGGAACAGCACAGGTGGTAGTTAATACTTCACTGAAAGAGAGATTGCTGAGGAAGAAATACATGGGTGAATGTAGCCTGTAATCCAGGAGGATCAGGGTAATGATGAGGGTGTTTCCAAGGACTGTCACCAAATAGGCCAATAAAAAAACCAAGAACAGGAGGTCCCCAAGGGCTCTGGTGGTTGGTATGCCTGTAAGAGTGATCTCTGTCACCATGGTCCAGTTCTCCCTCTGCATGCTGGGTGGAAAATCTTAATTTTGTCAAGGAAGCAAAGGAAGCAGCATGTATTAATACCTAAGACTACTGTTCTAAGATATATTAAGATGGGCACCATTTTATTTCTAGCAAAAATAAGCAACATTATTGATAAATGTGGTTGGCTTTCACTTTTCTTATAATGTCCATGTAAGTGTCATCCACATGAAAATTGATACTTTTAATAATGAGTATGATTAAAAATCATCTTCTCTAACACAGGTTTTTAAACCCCTACATCTCTATTTCATTACTGAAAAGATAAAAAGGCAGTGATTATAATTTTTATATTCTATCTGTATATCTATCATTTATATTTTTGTAAAAAATATTTTAATTACTAACTAATATATCTTCTTAATTATTAAGTGTATCAAATTGGAAATTAGTTAAAATTTCAATTTTGTAACTGATTTTTGCTTTCAGAAAACATTACTTGCTCTACACCTTTGAGATACTTTCCAGTTCACTCAGATATCTAATGTGGTCAACTCTACAGTATCAAAACTTTTACTAATATAATCTTTAAATTTTATTGTTAATAAATACTTTATGAAGAGGAATTTTATAAGTGAAAAATGTGTAAATACCCAAGGGAAACAGAGCAAGTAGAATACCTTTTAAAAGTTTTCTTTTTCTGGAACCATTTTTTGAACTAATTGTTCATTTATGATGTTTTTGGAATGAATACACAATATTGTGGTTTCATTATTAATCAGTCCAAAATGTTTAAAGGTAGATATATAAATTTAGATATATAAATTGATGCCAGACTTTGTCTCATTGTATATAATTAAAATAAATTTGTTGAGTGAAGATACAGAGAAAAGGCCAATTTTAAATTTGATGAAAATTAAACATTGTTTCACTTAAAGGAAATGAATTAACAATAACATGACTTTGGTAGGATAAGAAGAAAAAAATAAATAAAGGCAATCCTAAAACCAAGATATTATGGGAGTGTCAATAAGCAAATTTTTGAAACAAAGTAAAAATAGGATAAAGAAACAATAAAAGAAATAATATATACTGGGGCACCTGGGTGGTTAGTCAGTTAAGTGTCCAACTCTTGATTCGGCTCAGGTCATGATCTCAGGGTCATGATCATAGGCCTCCTGCTGGCTTCACACTGGGTGTGGAGCTTGCTTAAGATTTTTCTCTCTCCCTCCACACTCCCGCTTCCACTCTTGTTCTCTCTCTTTAACTGTCTTTCTCTCTCTTTCCAAAAAAAAAAAAAATACACACACACACACACACAAATAAAAAAAATAATTAATTTTAAAAAGACATACTATGGTAAGTTGTTATGGAAATTGTATTTAAAAAATATGAGTAGATTAAGTTCACCTGGCATATTTCCTTTAAGCCAAATTTGTTGAGGATTTTTATCATGAATAGATGTTGTACTTTGTCAAAAGCTTTTTCTACATCTACTGAAAAGATTGTATGGTTATTGTCCTTTCTTTAATAATGAGGTATACTTACATATGGACTTAAGTATCACAATAAACAAGCAAAGAGAATTAGAGAGAGAAAGACAGACAGACCAACAAACCAAGAAGCCCATTTTAATATAGAGGAGAAACTGGTAGTTACCACAGGAGAGGTAATTGGGGGATGGGTTAAGTAGGTGATGGGGATTAAGGAGTGCACTTGCTGTGATGAGCACCATGTATTGTATGGAAGTATTGAATCACTATATTGTGCACCTGAAACTAATATAATACTGTATGTTAATTAACTGGACTTTAAATATAAACATAAAATATTTTAAAAATAAATAAAAGTAAAATTTAATTGTATTCATTTTCTAAGAAACATAAACATTGAACTTAATAAAACCCTTAAAAAATATTGATGCAACTATGTCAGGGAACTTTTAAAATAATAAGAAGAAAGGAAGATATACTAAAACAAGTAGCAGACAAATTCGAGTTTGGGAGAGAGGAAAACAATTTTTTTTTTCCAGCACAAAACACAAAGAAGTTAAGTTGATATTGTAGAATAAATACTAAATTTTTATTGAAGATACAAATATCCATGAATTTAACAGAAAAGTGAGATTGTATCAGGATTTTCAAAGTATGTCAGGAATATAGGAAGTACTAGAAAATAAAAAAAAGTGATAATAAAAAATAACATACTCCCTAGGCATTAATATCAATAGAATTGAAAATTAGCAGTATATTAACATAATTTTAATATTATTAGAAGTCAAGCATTTTAACTGAATTATGAAATATGACAATGCTCAGTGAGTTTGTGTCAATTGAGTAAATTCAAAGAAAGATTCTATTCCTTGTTTTGGAATCAATATTGCAAAACTTAAATTTATCCAAAATTTGTTAGTATATGTGATTTGATTTCCATCAATTACCAGCATGACATTTAGTTTTGAAATTAATCAATATAAATTAAATGCAATCGTACAGAATAACAGATACTGCTACAAAATACACAGGTATGATAATATGCTATTACAATACATCAGCTTAGGATAAATATTTAAATTTATATGAGAACAGTAATATATTTTATTTTATTTATATTGAAAGTTGAGAAAAAGAAAAATTCCTACTCACACAAAAAGAAATTCCAGTGCAGTATATCTTGCCATTCATCAACTGCTTTAAGAAACTTAAATATTTCTCATGGTGTCACTGTCACAATACTGAATATGTGAATGTCCTTAACCATGTTATAGATTTGGGGGCTAGAGGAGAGAGAGAAAAAGAGCAGAGAGAATCATGACTTACTGCTTGAATCAGGGAAGGCATGGGAAAGAAAATCTATAACCATGAGGCATTTGAGTGAGGTTAAGGAAATTAATTTAGTAGAGTGATTACTATACAAACCAAGCAGTGGATGGAAGTCATGACGAAAAAACTGGTATGTTCTATTTATTATTTAATCACTATTATAATTTATATATTGTCTAAATGTTCAAGTAAATCTATCAGGCTTGCACAATCATGTAATTTTCCCTAGCATCCATAGCTCAGAAAATTCATAGACATTTCCTATGTGTCAAAGGCATCTTCTCTTCAAAACTAAATCCTTGCTACAACTTAGGAAATACTAAATATAGATTCCCAGCTTCCTTTTCTAGGATATTCAACTTTTTATCATTACTTACCTTGCTTGCTGACATGTCTCCCCAAGCAGTGGCAATTTCTTAGGTCAAGTAAAAGCTAAAGGATTTCCCAAATTTTATTTTATTTTACCTTATTTTTTCCTTTTGAATCAGGTTCCAGAGTTGAGGAAGGGGATTTAATCAGAACTGCTGAGAGGAGATTTTTTGTGAGGTCAGGCTGTTGTCAAGTTACCAAAGGACAATCCCAAAGTACTCACATGGAAGAAGATATATCTGAGAATAATAAGGTTTTAAAATCATCCCAGACTCCCACAGGGGGAACCTGACAGGGTGAGAAAAATTAGACTTGTTTGTTCTCATTGTGAATATTTTGCTTTGAAAACTCATTAATAACTCTATTCCATGGAGACTCCAATAAGTGTATGAAACTTTATTTTCCCGAGAGACTTTGTAAAGTTAAAATTCAATAATTTCAAATAATGTGAACACTTTTTCTGATCTGTACAGAGAAAGACCGTGTTTGTATTCATGTATTTATGCATATGTGTTTGGATAGATCATTACAAGTGTGAGTTTAATCTATACTGCTGCAATACCACAAAGGTACAGCTATCTGTCCTGCAGCTTAGGGGAGACATAAAGTCAATCACTGATTGTTTTCACTGGGTAATACTAATGAATTTGAAGTATTATTTCATAGAAATCCATGGATTTGTCCATATATATAAATAGAATATTACTCAGCCATCAGAAAGGATGATTACCCAACATTTGCATCACCATGGATGGAACTGGAGGAGATTATTCTAAGTAAAATAAGTCAAGCAAAGAAAGACAATTATCATATAGTTTCACTTATTTGTGGAACATAAGGAAAAGCAGGGAGGACATTAGGAGAAGGAAGGGAAAAATGAAGGGGGGTGCGGAAACAGAGAGGGAGATGAACCATGAGAGAATCTGGATTCTGGGAAACACACTGAGGGTTTTGGAGGACAAAGGGGTTGAGGGATGTGCTAGCCAGGTGATGGGTATTAAGAAGGACACATATTGCATGGAGCACTGGGTGTTACACACAATGAATCATGGAACACTACATCAAAACCTAATGATATACTGTATGGTGACTAACATATCATCATCATCATCATCATCATCATCATCATAAATAAATAAATGAAAGAACATGAAAAAAAACCCCACAACCTTACATTTCATAGTGCCTTAACATAGTGAGAGTTAAAAGTTGTTAGTTACTATTATATCATAAAATCCCTGGAAGCTAGCACCATGATTTATGCTAGTGGATCATATATATCTAACACAAGGCTTGCATAAAATAGGTGTATAATAAATATTTATTGATGGATCAATAACTTGAAACAGATTTTCTGAGTAAAAAAGAAAAGAAAAGAAATCCATGGATGTGTAAACATAAGATCTACCATAAAGGTTACGACATATGAATGACTGTGTTTTGTCCTGCAGAAGCAACTTAACAAACGGCATATAAGAAAAAAAAAAATGTCGGGGGGGGAGTTGTTATATAACATGATACATAATATTTGGTGAATAAATATTAAACTCAATGATGGCAAAGAGATTACTAACGTACAGAGGAAAAAATAACAGAATGACGTCAGACTTATCTACACAGACCTGACAAGAGAGGAGGGATTGGCAGGGGATTTTCAAAGCTCTATCCGAGAACATGCAGCCTAGGATCCTTTATCCAGCAAGGCTGTCACTGAGAATTGTTGGAAAGATAAGGACCATCCAGGATTGGCAGAAAATGACCAAATTCGTAAGCACCAAACCAGCCCTACAGGAGATATTAAGGAGGGTTCTATAAAAGTAAAAAGGCCCCAAGAGTGATACAGAACAGAAATTTACAATCTATAGAAATGAAGACTTCACAGGCAACGTGACATCATTAATTCATATCTCTCAATAATCAATCTCAATATGAATGGCCTAAATGCTCCCATAAAAGGCCACAGGGTTGCAGATTGGATAATAAGACATGACCCATCCATTTGATGTCTACAAGAGACTCATCTTGAACCTAAAGATACATCCAGACTGAAAGTGAAGGGATGGAAAACCATTCTTCATTTCACAGGACCTCAAAGAAAGCTGGGGTAGCAATTCTCATATCAGACAGATTATATTTTAAACTAAAGACTGTAGTTAGAGATACAGAAGGACACTATATGATTCTTAAAGTATGTATCCAACATGTGGATATAAAAATTATAAATATCTATGCCCCCAAAAGGGGAGCAGCTAGATACACAAGCCAACTCTTAACCAGAAGAAAGAGACCTATAGATAATAATACGTTAATAGTAGGAGACCTCAACACTCCACTATTAGCAATAGACAGATTACATAAGCAGAAAATTAACAAAGAAACAAGAGCTTTGAATGACATTTTAGACCAGATGGACCTCATAGATATATACAGAACACTACACCCCAGAACAGCTGAATGCTCATTATTTTCAAATGCACATGGAACTTTCTCCAGAATAGACCATATACTGGGTCACAAAACAGGTTTCAACTGATACTGAAAGACTGAAATTATTCCCTGCATATTCTCTGACCACAATGTTTTAAAATTGGAGCTCAATCACAGGGAAAAATTTGGAAGAAACTCAAACACTTGGAAACTAAGAACCATCCTGCTCAAGAATGATTGGGTAAACCAGGAAATCAAAAATCAATTTAAACAATTTATGGAGACCAATGAGAATGAAAACACAATGGTCCAAAGCCTATGGGACACTGCAAAGTTGGTCCTAAGAGGAAAATACATAGCCATCCAAGCCTCACTCAAATCAATAGAATAATCTAAAATGCAATTTTTTTATTCTCACCTCAAGAAGCTGGAACAGCAACAGAAGAACAGGCCTAACCCACATACAAGAATGCAGTTGATCGAGGTTAGAGCAGAGATCAATGAATTAGAAACCAGGAGCACAGTAGAGCAGATCAACAGAAATAGAAGCTGGTTCTTTGAAAGAATAAATAAGATCGATAGGCTACTGGCCAGACTTATTCAAAAGAATACAGAAAGGACCCAAATTAATAAAATTATGAATGAAAAGGGAGAGTTCACAATCAACACCAAAGAAATAGGAAGGATCATTAAAAATTTTATCACCAGCTTTACGCCAATAACTTAAACAACCTGGAAGAAATGGATTCCTTCCCGGAAACCTATAAACTACCAAGACTGAAACAGAAAGAAATTGATTATTTAAACAGACCAATTAATTATGAAGAGATTGAAACCCTAATCAAAAACCTCCCCAAACACAAGAGTCTAGGGCCTGATGGATTCCCTGGCGGGATTCTACCAAACATTCAAAGAAGAAATAATACCTATTCTCCTGAAGCTGTTCCAAAACGTAGAAACAGAAGGAAAACTACCAAACTCATTCTATGAGGCCAGTATTACCTTGATCCCCAAACCAGGCAAAGACCCCATTAAAAAGGAGAATTACAGACTAATATCCCTGATGAATATGGATGCCAAAATTCTCAGCAAGATCCTAGCTAATAGGATCCACCACTACATTAAAAGGATTATCCATCATGACCAAGTAGGATTCATCCCTGGGATGCAAAGGTGGTTCAACATTTGCAAATCAATCAGTGTGATAGATCATATCAACAAGGAAAGAGTCAAGACCATATGAACCTCTCAATTGATGCAGAAAAAGCATTTGACAAAATACAGCATCCTTTCCTGATTAAAACCCTTCAGAGTATAGGGATAGAGGGTACATTCCTCAATTTCATAAAAACCATCTATGAAAAGCCTGCAGCGAATATCATTCTCAATGGGGAAACGCTGAAAACCTTTCCTTAAGATCAGGAACATGACAAGGATGCCCACTGTCGCCATTATTATTCAACACAGTACTAGAAGTCCTTCCAATAGCAATCAGAAAACAAAAAGGGATAAAATTCAAATCCGCAAAGAAGAAGTCAAACTGTCACACTTTGCAGATGTCATGATACTCTATATGGGAAACCCAAAAGAAACCACCCCCAAACTATTCGAAGTTATAGAGCAATTCAGTAATGTGGCGGGATACAAAATCAGTGTTCAGAAATCAGTTGCATTTCAATACATGAACAATGAGCCTGAAAAAAGAGTAATTAGGGAATCCATTCCATTTACAATAGCACCAAAAATCATATATTATCTCGGAATTAACTTAACCAGAGATGTAAAGGATCTATATTTTAGAAACTATGAATCACTCTTGAAAGGCATTGAAGAAGACACAAAAAGATGGAAAAATATTCCATGCTCATGGATTATAAGAATAAACATAGTTAAAATGTCTATGCTATCCCAGGGAAATGTACACTTTCACTGCCATCCCAATCAAAATATCAATAACATTTTTCAAAGAACTGGAATAAACAGCCATTAAATTTGTGTGGAACCAGAAAAGGCCCCGGATTGCCTAGGAATTGTTGAAAAGGAAAAACAAAGCTGGGGGCATCACAGTGCCGGATTTCAAGCTATACTACAAAGCTGTGATCACAAAGACAGCATGGTACTGGCACAAAAACAGACACATAGACTAATGGAACAGAATAGAGAACCCAGAAATGGACCCTCGGCTCTTTGGGTAACTAAACTTTGACAAACCAGGAAAAAACATCCAGTGGAAAAAAAACAGTATCTTCAAGAAATGGTGCTGGGAACATTGGACAGCTATATGCAAAAGAATGAAACATGACCACTCTCTCACACCATATACAAAGATAAACTCCAAATGGATGAAAGACCTCGATGTGAGACAGGACTCCATCAAAATCTTAGAGAAGAACATAAGCATCAAGCTCTTTGACATCAGCCACAGCTACTTTCTTCATGACACATCTTCAAAAGGAAGAGAAAAAAAAAGAAAAAAATGAACTTGTGGGACTTCATCAAGATAAAAAGCTTCTGCACAGCCAAGGAAACAGTCAAAAAAAAAAAAAAACAAAAAAAAAACTAAGAGGCAGCCTACGGAATGGGAGAATATATTTGCAAATGACACTACAGATAAAGGACTGGTATCCAAGATCTACAAAGAACTTCTCAAACTCAATACATGCAAAACAAATAATCAAATTAAAAAATGGGCAGAAGATATGAACAAATCGTTACCAATGAAGACATACAAATGGCTAACAGACACATGAAAAATGTTCAAAATCATTAGCCATCAGGGAAATTCAAATCAAAACCACACTGAGATACCACCTTACACCAGTTAGAATGGCAAAAATTGACAAGGCAAGAAACAACAATTGTGGGAGAGGATGCGGAGAAAGGGGATCCCTCCTACATTGTTTGTGGGAATGCAAATGGTACACCCAGTCTGGAAAACTGTGGAGTTCCCTTAAAAAGTTAGAAATTGAGCTACCCTATGATCCTTCAATTGCACTACTGGTTATTTTCCCCAAAGATGCAGACGTAGTGAAGAGAAGGGCCATATGCACCCCAATGTTCATAGCAGCATTGTCCACAAGAGCTAAATTGTGGAAACAGCCGAGATGCCCTTCAACAGAAGACTGGATTAAGAAGATATGATCCATATATACAATGTAATATTACTCAGCTATCAAAAAGAACAATTTCTCAACATTTGCTGCAACATGGACGGCACTGGAGGAGATAATGCTAAGTGAAATAAGTCAGGCAGAGAAAGACAATTATCAATGTTTTCACTCATCTAATGAACATAAGAAGTAGGAAGATTGGTAGGAGAAGAAAGGGATAAAGAAAGGGTGGTAAACAGAAGGGGAATGAACCATGAGAGACTGTGGACTCTGGGAAACAAACTGAGGGCTTCGGGTTGGGGGTAGGGGAATGGGATAGACTGGTGATGGGTAGTAAGGAGGGCACGTATTGCATGGTGCACTGGGTATTATATGCAACTAATGTATCATGGAACTTGACATCATAACCAGGGATGTACTGTATGGTGACTAACATAATGTAATAAAAATATTATTAAAAAAAGAAATAGATAATGGAATAAATATGTTTTTATACCCGACAATGTGTATTATGTTTTTTCTATAAACAGATTGAGAGTAAGAAGCACTATGCCTCATATTGTTCTAAAGCTGTAAACCTTTCTTCCATCACCATTACACTAGTTCAGCTTATGTACCTATTATCCCAGCATAACTGCTAACAGCAGTTAGCTTTCCTTTCATTTTACAAATTGCTCTATGTAGGAAAAAGTCTATGCATTTATCTTACTATGAGCTTACTTCCTTATATTAAATTATTCTAAAAGAAATAATTCTAAAAATGAATGTTCTTAAAACCACTAAACTGTACACATAAAAATGGTTAATATTAAGTAAATATTATGCTATATGTAATTTACTTATTTATTTATTTTTTAAAAGATTTTACTTATTTATTTGACAGAGAGACACAGCCAGTGAGAGAGGGAACACAAGCAGGGGGAGTGGGAGAGGAAGAAGCAGGCTCCTAGCGGAGAAGCCTGATGTGGGGCTCGATCCCATAATGCCGGGATCACGCCCTGAGCGGAAGGCAGATGCTTAACAACTGCGCCACCCAGGCGCCCCAGGGCTAACAGCTTTTAAATGCTTGTCATCATGAGGACTGCATTTGTTTGTTTGTTGAAACTTTCAAGGGATTCTCTATACCAGCAAAATCTCCCTCACTGGACTTACATAGAATTGGGTTTTTGTAACTTGCAGCCAAGCTAATCCAGAATTCAGATTTAAAAATCCATGTACAGAACTAGGAATATAATGATATACTATTATACCATTATGGCAATGTATAAGACTTATGGTATAGTATAGGACAGTGAGGATTTATTTTATTCCAGACTGGGCAGTTGGCAGCATATAATGTAGGTATCCAGCACTTGGTTAAGTTATATATAGATAGAGATAGAGATGATAGAGATAGAGATAGAGATAGAGATAGAGATATCAATATATGTATATATGAGCAACAATAAATATATTTTTTATTATTAAATTATGTTAGCCACCATACAGCACATCCATAGTTTTTGATGTAAATTTCCATAATTCATTACTTGGGTATAACACCCAGTGCACCATGCAATACGTGCCCTCCTTAATACCCATCACATTTCTTGTTGCTCATATATTTGCAGTGAGTATGGAGCTTTTAAGAAATTTCTTAGGAAATTTTTTAGTGTATCAGAGGGTTTTAAATAAATCTTGTACCCTTCAGTCAGAAAGAGCAAAAAAAAAAGTTTCACTTATTTAAAGTGGTATCACAACTAAGAGAATAAAGACGGAAGGTCTAAGATGCAGTGTATCACTAAAGACCTTTCTACCTACAGCTAGGTTTAGATCATTATTCATAGCCAACACCTAAATTACTAGTGGACCTTTACAGTTAATGTACAATTGTGAGATCCTGAAAGTTATAAACAAATCTAGGAGAATTGTATTTGCCTCTTACCCTTACCTATTACTGTGCATAACCTAAATGACTAAATCAAGAAATCCCCATTAGAAAACATGTATCAAGCTTCTGACCTGAGAATAAAGAAACCTCATACCAACAGAGAACATCCCTACCTCTCTATGCCACCTTTTACCAGAGGTCAAGCCCTAGTACCAGAAACTGAAACTTAGGTATTATGTACAACCCTTGGTCTGGTGATAGGAAACAAAATTTCAGGATCCAGATACAAAGAGAATAGTAATTCAACAATCTATCTCATGTTGTACGTTAGCAAACTAAATTATCAATCCCCATCACATGTATCCAACCAGAACATGAACTAGGATTCTGGCTAAATTTGGTTTTGATGAAATATAGGAGCAGGGAACATTATTCCTGGGTAAGGGGCCACATTTTTAAGTGCTAGATTGTCCAGGTCCAGCTGTTAGGCTATAACAGACCAATATATTTGCGATATTCTAAAAAAAAATATTGACTAAAGGCAGAACAAGAGAGGAAATTTCCAAGGAAGTTAAAATTGGGAACATGAAGATTGATTGACTAAATAAATACTTTTCCTTCAGGAAACTGGTCATCAAATGGCTATGAGAATTTCTCTTTGATGTTTGATCCTATTTTTCTTGTACCACAGGTAATGGTGCACACTGTGGAAGAGTTAACACACTATGGTGTTTCATTTTCCATTAACTAAATAGGATGAAGTATTTCCTCCTCTATATATTATGAGTTTTGTAAATCTTTACATCAGACATCTGAATTAAGGTTGTGGATGGGAAGGATATATCAATGTTTCTGCACTAAGCAAGGTCAGCATCCAGTGGTCCTCATTTGGAGTGAAATGGTTTTGTATTACCTCACTGAGAGTTGACAACAAGACCAGAAACTTATGGGAAAGTCCTGCTTTGCAACTGTCCTTTACTAGAATAATCACATATGACACTTCATTAAAAAATAGTAGCTATAATTTATTGTTTTCCAAATGCCTTCATGTAAACTAAGTAACAATGTAACTCAGTGACAAACTTTTTTTTTTTAGCACAGTTAAAACAGGCTTGAGTCTTTATTTATTTATTTTTTAAATTCACCAATACTTAAGAAGAAAGTGATTAAGTGCAGAAACTATAAATAGCACAAAATAGTCATGTCCAAAGACTTTATAAAGGAGCAAAGAGAACAGGATTTGGAATGAGGAGCTGTGTTCAACTTGGAACTCCATTTTTTAAATGTTTCTGTAATCTCAGGGAATCACTTGAGCCTCAGTTCCCTCTCTATATAATGGGGATAACAGTAGTTATTAAACAATAATGAGATTTAAGGCCCACAAGACAGCAGCCAAAGAAAGGTGACATTCTTTCATTACCCCTTCTTGTTTTCCTGGAGAAAATCTTGGAGCCTACTATTTTTCTAAGATAGATCCGTGTTCCAAAATCCTAACTCTTTTTCTTCCAAATACACCAGTAAATCTCACACCCCTGGCAGACTCCTCTACCCTTGTACTCCCTCTATAAGTGACCCCTTGCAGACTCCCTTTCACAGAAAAAGGCAGAGAGCTAACATTTGCAAACAATGCAGGTGTGAGGAGGTATCAGGGTTCCAGGGTTGAACCTGGGTTAGGACCCCAGACTCACTCTACTGGGACTGCAGCGGCTGCCGCTGCCACAGACCCAGAGACAACCTAACCAGAGATTGCCTTGGTATTCTCAAAAGAAGTGCAAATTTGGCAATACATTAAATATTCATCCTATCTATTGTGCAAGCATTAGACAAAATAAATGGTTGTTTATGTAATAGTATCATTATACAAATCAGCATAAAATTTAACTGTATGTAAGGAAAGATAGAAAAAGTCAACTGAGAGGTATTTTTTAGTGTTCTTCTATTTTATGTGGCGTGAGTAAAACTCTTTTCCTTCTGGAACTCAATTCCTCTGAAAAAGATACTTGTGAGATGAAAATACTGACCACATGTGATGGATCCTGCAAAGGTCACATGGCTAAAGCCATGCAGTCAAATTGTATCCCTGGGATATTTCGAATTTGAAGGAAGTCAACCTCTCTTCATTGATCAATGCTAATATAAAATTCAGAAACTGAATCTAACCCTATTGCCTACAAGTGAAATAGTTAGGCTACCAGGAATCTGAAGAAGTTTGTTTGTTTGTTTGTTTGTTTGTTTTTTATGAAAAGGAAAAAGAAAGAGCTGAAAAATGGCAAAAAAATTCCAGGCACCAGTTATTTTTCTTTTGGATACTTATCACGTTCTGATGTTAAGTATTTTGTAAGAAGAAAATGTTTTGCCTGACATAAATATTATTTTGGGGGAAAGATAAAGATAAACAAATTACTAAAGTGCAATCAAATTTAAAAGGGACAAGAGATTGATGAGGTCTATTTAATTTATCTTTTACATCTCTGAGATAGTGAATTTCTTTTTTTAAAGATTTTATTTATTTATTTATTTATTTATTTATTTATTTATTTATTTAAGAGAGAGGGAACATGAGGGGGGAAGGGTCAGGGGAGAAGCACACACCCTGCTGAGCAGGGAGCCTGATGCAGAACTTGATCCTGGGACTCCAGGATCATGACCTGAGCTGAAGACAGTCACCAACTGAGCCACCCAGGCACCCTGACATAGTGAATTTTTAAGGATAAATACATGTCAGTTTCATTGGAGAGGGATTTCCTTCTGCCTGGAAGAAAATAAGTTATTCATACAGAAGAAAATGTTTGAACTGACATAAACATGCAAACAATTAAAGGTAAATGTATAGAAAAGAGGATAATAAACATAAAGAGAAAGAAATAAAAATGTGTGGAAAGTTGGTTAATACTAAGTGACAGTTGACATTTAAAAACCTCAGAATTTAGGGTACCTGGGTGGCTCAGACAGTTGAGCATCTGACTCTGAGTTTCAGCCCAGATCATGATCTCAGGGTCCTAAGATAAAGTCCTGAGATTGAGGCTTGGGTCAGGCCCCATGCTCACATGGAGGTTGTTTGAACTTCTCTCTCTGCCTCTGCCCCTCCCCTCACTCAAATAGTAGATCTCTCTCTCTCTCTCTCAAATACATAAATCAAATATTTTTAAAAAATTCAGAATTAACTCCTTAATTGTTTATAACCTTGTGAGTGCCAGTGTGTCTTGCCTACATGACCACAGACCTGAAAAGTTTATTTTTTCTGAAATTGGAGAATATGAAATTAATCAAGTAATTACACACATATAGGCCTTCATTACAACACTACTATTACCTTAATTACACCACACTTTTAAGCAAAAGTACTGCCACCACCAT
This sequence comes from Ursus maritimus, assembly GCF_017311325.1. Classification (NCBI taxonomy): domain Eukaryota; kingdom Metazoa; phylum Chordata; class Mammalia; order Carnivora; family Ursidae; genus Ursus; species Ursus maritimus. The sequence goes on from NW_024426663.1 coordinate 83,339,377, forward strand.
ATGGACTACTATATATAGTACATTAAGTGTCACTACTCCCAATACCGAAATACTTTTTTTTTCTTATTTATTCAATCATCTTGAAATACAAGATGTATATAAACCCAGTTTAACTATGTTATTATGATTATACATAATAAACACACATAAATATATATTTTTTCCACTTATAGAATAAATTTCAGAACTCATTCTTGGCAAAACTAAAAACACTCAAGTTTGGGATGATTCAAAGATACTATTACTTGGGCCTCATCTGCTTGAGGAAGTTCTGGCCCTTGGCCAAGTTGTCCTTCAGTGCATCTTTCATGGTTTCATTCCTTAGACTGAAGATGAAGGGGTTCAGGAGTGGTGTGATGACACTAGACAGGATAAAGAGGATCTTGTTAAGATGCAAGCTGCTCTTCTGGGAGGGCCGGACATAGACAAAAATGGAGATCCCGTAGCCCATGGAGACCACAGTGAAGTGAGAGGCACAAGTGGCAAAGGCTTTGCGTTGACCTTGTCCTGAGGGTATCTTCAGAATGGTGGAGATGATGTAAACATAGGAGACCACAGTGAGGGAGAGGGAGCTGAGGAGCAGGACAAGAGAGCTGAGGAAGTCCAAGAGTTCAATGACACGGATGTCAGTACAGGCCAAGTGGAGGAGAGGGGCACTGTCACAGAAGAAGTGATCGATCACATTGGGGCCACAGTATGGAAGCCCAGCCTTAAGAACAGTGGATGGGAGAATGAGGAGAAAGCCACCCACCCATGAGAGGATAACAAGACGCACACAGAGTGAGCTGGTCATAATCACAGGGTACTGAAGGGGGCTGCAAATGGCCACATAGCGATCATAGGACATGACTGCAAAAATGATGAACTCCATGCATCCGGAGAGGAAGTAGAAATAGGACTGGGTGAAGCATCCACCAAATGAAATGGTCTTTCTCTCTGACAGGAAGCCTGCCAGCATCTTCGGAACAGCACAGGTGGTAGTTAATACTTCACTGAAAGAGAGATTGCTGAGGAAGAAATACATGGGTGAGTGAAGCCTGTAATCCAGGAGAATCAGGGTAATGATGAGGGTGTTTCCAAGGACTGTCACCAAATAGGCCAATAAAAAAAACAAGCACAGGAGGCCTCCAAGGGCTCTGGTGGTTGGTATCCCTGTAAGAGTGATCTCTGTCACCATGGTCCAGTTCTCCCTCTGCATGCTGGGTGGAAAATCTTAATTTTGTCAAGGAAGCAAAAGAAGCAACATGTATTAATATCTAAGACCAGTATTCTAAGCTATATCAAGATGGGCACCATTTTATTTCTAGCAAAAATAAGCAACATTTTTGATAAATGTGGTTGGCTTTCGCTTTTCTTATAATGTCCATGTAAGTGTCATTAACATCCACATGAAAATTGGTATTTTTAATAATTAGCATGAATAAAGGTCATCTTCTCTAACACAGGTTTTTAAACCCCTACATCTCTATTTCATTATTGAAATGATAAAAAGGCAGTGATTACACTTTATTTATATTCTTTCTATATATTTATCATTAATATTTTTAAAAAAATATTTTGATCAATGTAACTAATAGGTCTTTTTAATTATTAAATGTATGGAATTGGAAACATTAAAATTTCAATTTTGTAACTGATTTTTGCTTTCAGAAAACATCACTTACAGTACTCATTTGAGATCCTTTCCAGTTTACTCAGATATCTAATGTGGTCAACTCTACAGAATCAAAACCTTTACTAATATAATCTTTAAATTTTATTTTAGTTAGTAAATACTTTGTGAAGAAGAGTTTATATGAATGAAAAATGTGTAAATACCCAAGGGAAACAAAACAAGTAGAATATTAACCTTTTATAAGGTTTCTTTCTGTGGAACAATTTTTGATCTAATTATTCATTGTTGTCAAATGCTTTTTTCTACATCTATTGAAAGGATCATATGGCTATTATCCTTTCTTTAAAAATGTGGTATACTTACATATGTCAGTAAGAATAAACAAGGAAAGAGAAAAAAGAGAGAGAGGCAGACCAAGAAGCCCACTTTTAATTATAGAGAACAAACAGATACCACAGGGGAGGTAATTGGGGGAGGGGTTAAGTAGGTGATGGGGATTAAGGAGTGCACTTGCTGTGATAAGCACCATGTATTGTATGGAAGCATTGAATCACTCTTTGTACACCTGAAACTAATGTAATACTGGATGTTAACTAACTGAACTTTAAATGTTAAAAAAAACTAAAATTTAATTGTGTTCATTTTCTAAGAAACACAAAAATGGAACTTAATAAAAAAACTTAAAAAATATTGATGCAACTATGTCGGGAGACTTTTAAAATAATAATAAGAAGGAAAGATATACTAAAACAAGTAGCAGACAAATTAGAGTTTGGGAGAGAGGAAAAAAAATTTCCCAGCACAAAACGCAAAGAAGGTAAGTTGATATTTTAGAATTAATAGTAAATTTTAATTGAAGAGACAATAATCTATGAATTTAATAGAAAAGTGAAATTGTATCATGATTTTCAAAGTATGTCAGAAAAAAAAAGCGAAGTATGTCAGGAATATAGGAAGTACTAGAAGATAAAGAAGCAATAATAAAAAATAACGTACTCTCTATGCATTAATATCACTAGAATGAAAATTAGCAGCTTATTAGCATAATTTTAACATTATTAGGTGTTAAACATTTTTTTAAAGATTTTATTTATTTATTCGACAGAGATAGAGACAGCCAGCAAGAGAGGGAACACAAGCAGGAGGAGTGGGAGAGGAAGAAGCAGGCTCACAGCGGAGGAGCCTGATGTGGGGCTCGATCCCAGAACGCCGGGATCACCCGAAGGCAAACGCTTAACCGCTGTGCACTCAGGCGCCCCAGGTGTTAAACATTTTTAATTGAATTATGGAAATATGCCCAATGCTCAGAGTGAGTTTGTGTCAGCTGAATAAATTCAAATAAGGATTCTATTCCTTGTTTTGGAATCAATATTGCAAAACTTAAATTTATCCAAAATTTGTTAGTATATGTAATTTAATTTCAATCAATTACCAGTATGACTTTTAGTTTTGAAATTGATCAACATGAATTAAATGCAATCTTACAGAATAACATACTGCTATAAAATATATAGCTATGATAATATGCTATTACAATGCAGCAATTTGGCCAAATATTTAAATTTATATGAGAGCATTTATATATTTTTTAATTTATACTGAAATTTGAAAAAAAAGGAAAATTTCAACTCACACAAAATGAAATTCCAGTGGAGTATATCTTGCTATTAATAACTGCTTTAAGAAACTTACATATTTCTCATTGTGTCACTGTCACAGTACTGAATATGTGAATGTCTTTAAGAATGTTATAGTTTTGGGGGCTAGGAGAGAGAGAAAAAGAGTAGAGAGAATCATGACTTATTGCTTGAATCAGGGAAGGTATGGAAAAGAAATTCTTTAATCATGAGGCATTTGAGTGGGCTTAAGGAAATAAATGGAGTAGAGTGAAACCAAGTAGTGGATGGAAGTCATGATGAAAAACCTAGTATGATTCCATTTATTATTTGATCACTATTATAATTTATGAATTGTCTAAATGTTCGAATATATCCATCGGGCTTGCACAACCACATAATTTTCCCTAGCATCCATCCCTCAAAAAATCCATAGATACTTCCTATGTGTCAAAGGCATCTTCTCTTCAAAACTAAGTCCTTACTACAACTTAGGAAATACTAAATATAGATTCCCAGCTTCCTTTTCTAGGATATTCACCTTTTTATCGTTACTTACCTTGCTTGCTGGGATGTCTCCCCTAACAGTGGCAATTTCACAGGGCAAGAAAAAGCTAAAGGATGTCCCACATTTTATTTTATTTTACTTTATTTTTTCCTTTTGAATCAGGTTCCAGAGTTGAGGACTGGGTTTTAATCAGAACTGCTGAGAGGAGATTTTTTGTGAGGTCAGGCTGTTGTCAAGTTACCAAAGGACAATCCCAAAGTACTCACATGGAAGAAGATATATCTGAGAATAATAAGGTTTTAAAATCATCCCAGACTCCCACAGGGGGAACCTGACAGGGTGAGAAAAATTAGACTTGTTTGTTCTCATTGTGAATATTTTGCTTTGAAAACTGATTAGTAACTCTATTCCATGGAGACTCCAATAAGTGTATGAAACTTTATTTTCCCGAGAGACATTGTAAAGCTAAAATTCAATAATTTCAAATAATGTGAGCAACACTTTTCCTGATCTATATGGAGAAAAGCCATATTTGTATTCATATATTTATGCATACACATTTGGATGGATCATTACATGTGTTAATCTATAATCCTGCAATACTACAAAGCTACAGCTGTGTGTCCTCCAGCTTAGGGGAGACATAAACTCAATCACTGATTGTTTTTATTGGGTTATACTAATGAATTTGAAGTATTATTTCATAGAAATCCATGGATGTGGTCCATATAAACAATGGAATATTACTCAGCCATCAGAAAGGATGATTACCCATTTGCATCAGCATGGATGGAACTGGAGGAGATTATTCTAAGTGAAATAATTCAAGCAGAGAAAGACAATTATCATATAGTTTCACTTATTTGTGGAACATAAGGAAAAGCAGGGAGGACATTAGGAGAAGGAAGGGAAAAATGAAGGTGGGGGAAAGAGAGGGGGGAATAACCAGAGAGTCTCTGGACTCCAGGAAACAACTGAGGGTTTTGGAGGGGAGAGGAGTGGGGGGACGCGCTAGCGCAGTGATGGGTATTAAGGAGGATACGTATTGCATGGAGCACTGGGTGTTATATGCAAACAATAAATCATGGAACACTACATCAAAACCTAACGATGTACTGTATGGTGACTAACATAATAATAATAATAATAATAATAATAATAATAATAATAAGTGAATGCAGGAACATGAAAAAAAATACAACCCACAACCTCACCTGGCATAATGCCTTAACATAGTGAGTTGAAAGTTTGTTAGTTACTATTATTTCATAAATGCCCTGAAAGCTAGCACCATGGTTTATGCTGCATCTAGCATAGGGTTTGCATAAAATAGGTTTATAATAAATGTTTATTGATGGATCAATAAAGTCAACCAGATTTCCTGAGTAAAAAAAAAAAAAAATCCATGGATGTATAATCATAAGATATACTTTTAAGGATACTGCATATGAATGACTGTGTTTTGTCCTGTACAAGCAACTTAACAAGGGATATATAAGAAAAAAAAAAAAGCTGGGAGGAGTTGTTTATATAACATGATACATAATATTTGGTGAATAACTATTAAAATCAATGATGGCTTATGATTGCAAAAAAATAAACTTCCAAAGTAAAATAAAGGGAAAAAATAAACTTATGTATATGTTAGGAAGTGTGATTAATAAAACATAAGTTTGGTGGGAGTTTGAGAAAATAAACACTGTGTGAAAGAAACTTATTTTTTAATTTTTATTTAAAATTTAGTTAGTTAACATACAGTGCAATATTTGTTTCAGGAGTAGAATTCAGTGATTCATCACTTACAACATGTAGTGCTCAAATTGCACTACTGGGTGTTTACCCCAAAGGTACAGATGTAGTGGAAAGAAGGGGCACATGCACCCCAATGTTCATAGCACCAATATCCACAAAAGCCAAACTGTGGAAGAAGCTGAGATGTCCTTCAACAGACGAATGGATAAAGAAGATGTGGTTCACATATACAATGGAATACCTACCATTAACATCAACATGGATGGACCTGGAGGGTATTATGCTAAGAGAAATAAGTCAAATGAGAAAGACAATTATAATACGGTTTCACTTGTATGTGGAATATTAGGAATAGTGCAAAGGACCATAGAGGAAGAAATCAGAGAGGGAGAAAAACCATGAGAGACTCTTGACTCCAGGAAACAAACTGAGGGTTGCGGAAAGGGAGGCAGGTGGAGGGATGGTGTAATTGGGTGATGGGTATTAAGGAGGGCACGTGATGTGATTTGCACTGGGTGTTAGATGCAACTGATGAATCATTGAAAATTATACAAAAAAAACTAATGATGTTCTATGTGGTGTCTAATTGAATTTAAATTAAAAAATTAAACAAAGCAAACAAAACAAAAAACATGAAGTGCTCATCACAGGTACCCTCTTTAATACCCATCATCCATTTAGCCCATTTCCAACCCACCTTCTTCCATCAACTTCCATTTGTTCTCTATCCTTAAGAGTACTTTATGCTTTATTTCCCTCTCTCCTATCCCCCTGTCCCAAATGTTCATCTGTTTTATTTCTTAAATTCCGCACATAAGTGAAATCATAGGGCAATTGTCTTTCTTTGTCTGACTTATTTTTGCTTAGCAATATACACTCTAGCCCCATCCATGTCCTTGAAAATGGCAAGACTTCATTCTTTTTGATGGTTAATAGTCCACTATATATACATATAATCTCTTCTTTATCCATTCACCAATTGATGGACATTTGGGCTCTCTCCATAGATTTTTTTTTTGTGTGTGTGGTGGTGGTGGTGGTTTACTATAGTGTGCTATTCCAAAAAAAAAAAAAAAAAAAAAAAAAAAAAAAACAGAAATGGAAGTAAATCTTCCAAACACATTCTATGAGGCCTGCATTACCTTGCTTGCAAAACCAAAGAACCACTAGAAAAGGGAAATACAGGCCAATATCCCTGGTGAAAATGGATGCAAAAATTCTCAAAAAGATACTAGGGAATCAAATTCAACAGTATATTAAAATAATTATTCAGCACGATCAAGTGGGATTTATTCCTGGGCTGGAGGGCTCCTTCAATATTACAAATCATGATACACAACAATAAAAGGAAAGATAAGAACCATATGATCCTTTCAAAAGATGCAGAAAAAGCATTTGACAAAGTACAGCATCCACTGCTGTTAAAAACCTTCCATGAAGTAGATTTAGAGGGAAAATATAGTAGCCATTCTTGATAGAAAATCTAAAAAAAGTAGGGATAAATGGAATACATTTCAACATCATAAAGGCCATATATGAAAGACCTACTGCTACTATCATCCTCAATAGGGAAAAACTGAGAGCCTTTCCCCTATAGTCAAGAACAAGACAAGGATGTCCACACTTTCGCCATTACTATTTAACGTACTACTAGAAGTCTTAGCCTTAGCAATCAGACAACAAAAAGGGATAAAAGGCAAGGAAGAAGTCAAATATTCACTATTTTTAGATGACACAATACAGTATGTGGAAAACCTAAAAGAGGGGTGCCTGGGTGGCTCAGTCTGTTAATTATCTGCCTTCAGTTCAGGTCATGATCTTGGGGTCCTGGGATTGAGCCCTGCATTGGGCTTCCTGCAGGGAGTCTGCTTCTCCCTTTCCCTCTGGTCCTCCCCTCCCCTCATGCTCTGTCTCTCACTCTCTCTCAAATGAACAAATAAAATCTTAAAAAAAAAAAGAAAACCTAAAAGACTTCACCAAAAAATTGCTACAACTAATATATGAATTCAGCAAAAGCACAGGGTATAAAATCAATTTACAGAAATTATGTTGCATTTGTATAATCCAGTAACAAAGCAGGATGAAAAGAAATTAGGATCTATCCCATTTGCCATTGCACCAAATATAATAAGATGTATAGGAGTAAACCTAACCAAAGAGGCAAAACTTCTGTAGTCTGAAAACTATAGAACATTTATGAGAGAAATTGAGGAAGACACAAAAAATAGAAAGCCATGCCATGGTCATGGATGGGAAGAACAAACATTGTTAAAATGTCTGTACTACCTAAAGCAATCTACTCATTTAAAGCAATCCCTATCAAAATGCTACCGCATAGCTAGGACAAATAATCCTATAGTTTGTGTGGAACCACAAAAGACCCCAAATAGCCAAAGCAGTCCTGAAAAAGAAATCAAAACTGGAGGCATCACACTTCCAGATCTCAAGCTATATTTCAAAACAGTATGGTGCTGGAAACACAAACAAACAAACACAAAACACAGACACAAGATCAATAGAACAGGATAGAAAACCCAGACGTGGACCCACAACTGTATGGTCACCTAATCTTCAACAAAGCAGGAAAGAATATGCAATGGAAAAAAGATTGTCTAATAAAAAGTGTTGGGAAAACTGGACAACAACATGCAAAAGAATGAAACTGGACCACGTTCTTGCAACGTACAAAAAATAAAATCAAATGAATAAAAGTCCTACATGTGAGACAGGAAACCATCAAAACCCTAAAAAAGAACAGAGGCAGCCACCTCTTTGACTTGGTCACAGCAACTTCTTGCTAGACACATCTCTAGAGGCAAGGGAAACAAAAGTGAAAATGAAGTATTGGGACTTAATCAAGATAAAAGCTTCTGCACAGAAAAGGAGAGAAACAGTCTTAATGTACTTGTTCAACAACTTCTTTAACAAAAACCTTCATATGGTTTAATTCTGTGATACCAACTGACCTGCTGTAGAAGGAGGAAATAATAGATTGCAGGGTGCATTCCTCATCAGATTTTCAATTTTATAGGAGTGCATTCATTAGTCCTCAGATATTTCCCAATCCTGTAACAGTGCTCATCTTTATTACAATCATTTCTCCAATATTAAATAGTGTCCTAACTTTTCATTGGAACTTTCACAATATTATACAACTACATACATTACTTATATATGTATGTATGTATGTATGTATGTATGTATGTATGTATAGTTTCAGGTGTAGAAATGTGTGGTCCTTGCATACATACAAGTCAGTGCTCATCACAAGGGAGCTCCTTAATACCCATCACCCACTTAACTCATCCGCCTGTCCCCATCCAGTGACCTTCAATTTGTTCTCTGTAGTTAAGAGTCTGCTTTATGGTTTGCCTTTTATTTTTTATTTGCCCTATGTTCATGTATTTATTTTCTTCAATTCCACATATGAGTGAAATCATATGGTATTTGTCTTTCTGTGATTCACTTGTTTTGCTTAGCATAATATTCTCTAGCTCTATCCAAGTCCTTGTAAATGGCAACATTTCAGCCATTTCTATGAGTTTTTTTATTCATATATATATATATATGTATATATGTGTGTATATATATATATTCCATTATACACATGCATATGTATATATACATATGTATATTCATATACATCACATCTTCTTTATCCATTCATCAGTCAATGGACATTTAAGTTCTTACCTTAATTTGACTATTGTTGGCAATGCTGCTGTAAACATCATGGTGTATGCATTCTTTCAAATCAGTATTTTTGCATCCTTTGGGGAAATACCTAGTAGTGCATCTGCTAGATCATAGGGTAGCTCTTTTTTTTAACTTTTTGAGGAACCTCCATACTGTTTTTCAGAGTGGCTGCACCAGTTTGCATTCCCACCAACACTGTGAGAAGATTCCCCTTTCTCAGCATCCTCTCCAACACCTTGTGTCCCATGCTGTTAATTTCAGCCACACTGACTCATGTGCGGTGATACCTCATTGTACTTTTGATTTGTATACACTGATGATGAGAGATGCTGAGAATATTTTCATATGTCTGTTAGCCATCTGTATGTCTTCATTGGGAAAAGGTCTATTCATGTCCTCTGCCCATTTTTTTAAACTTGATTGTTTGTTTCATTGGGTGTTGAATTTGATAAGTTCTTTATAGACTTTGGATACTAACCCTTTATCAGATAAGCAATTTGCTAATATCTTCTCCCATTCTATAGGTTGCCTTTAGTTTTGTTGATTGTTTCTTTCACTGTGCAGAAGCTTTTTATCTTGTGGAAGTCCCAGTAGTTCAATTTTGCTTGTTTCCCTTGCTTATGAGACATGTCCAATAAGAAGTCCAAGATCTATGAAGAGCGTCTCAAGCTCAATACCCAAAAAACAAATAATCAAATAATAAAAAATGGCAGAAGATATGAACAGACGCTTTTCCAATGAAGACACACAAATGGCTAAGAGCCACATGAAAAAAATGTTCAACATCATTAGCCATCAGAGAAATTCGAAACAAAACCACCTTGAGATACCACCTTACACCAGTTAGAATGGCAAAAAATTGACAATTCAGGAAACAACAAATGTTGGAGAGGTTGTGGAGAAAGGGGATCCGTCTTCCACTGTTGGTGGGAATGCAAGTTGGTACAGCCACTTTGGAAAACATTGTGGAGGTCCCTCAAAAAGTTAAAAAATAGAGCTACCCTTTGATCCAGCAATTGCACTACTAGGTATTTACCCAAAAGATACAGAAGTAGTGAAGAGAAGGGCCATATGCACCCCAATGTTCATAGCAGCATTGTCCACAATAGCTAAACTGTGGAAGGAGCTGAGATGCCCATCAACAGACGAATAGATAAAGAAGATGTGGTCTATATATACAATGGAATATTACTCAGCCATCAGAAAGATTACCCAACATTTGCATCAACATGGATGGGACTGGAGGAGATTATGTTAAATGAAATAAATCAAGCAGAGAAAGACAATTATCCTATGGTTTCTCTCATTTGTGGACCATAGGAATAGCAGAGAGATCGGTAGAAGAAGGAAGGGACAAATTAAGGGGGGGGGGTAACCAGAGGGGAAAATGAACCACAAGAGACCATAGACTCTGGGAAACAATTTGAGGGTTTTGGAGGGGAGAGGAGTGGGGGGATGGGCTAGCTCAGTGAAGGGTATTTAGTAGGGCACGTATTGCATGGAGCACTGGGTGTTATACAAAAACAATGAATTGTGGAACACTACATCAAAAACTAATGATGTACTACTGTATGGTCACTAACATATCAGAATAAATTAAACACACACACACACACACACACACACACACACACACACACACACTTTTGTGTATCAATAGAGAAAAAAAAAAGAAGGTTGTTTTTGCCCAGGTCAATGAGTTTGCTGCCTGATTTCTCCTCCTGGAGTTTGAAGGTTTCCTCTCTCTCATTTAGGTCTTTCATCCAATTTGAATTTATATTTGTGTATTGTGTAAAAACGTCATCCAGTTCCAGTCTCCTTAATGTCGTTGCCCAGTTTTCCCAACACCATTTCTGTCTTTTTACCATTGGATATTCTTTCTTCCTTTATTGATGTTTAGCTGACCATATAGTTTTGGGTCCATTTCTGGGATTTCCGTTCTTTTCCATAGATCCATGTGTCTGTTTTTGTTCCAGTACCATACTGCCTTGATGACTACAGCTTTGAAATATAGCTTGAAGTCCAGAATCGTGATAACTTCAGTTTTGCTTTTCTTTTTCAAGACTTCTTTGGCTATCGGATGTCTTTTGTGGTTCCATACACATTTTAGGATTGTCTATTCTAGCTCTGTGAAAACTGCTAGTGGTATTTTGATAGAAATTGCATTAAATGAATAGTTTGCTTTGGATAGTACAGACATTTTAAAAATATTTGTTTTTGAAAAACATGAGTATGGAATGATTTTTCCATTTCTTTGTGTCCTCTTCAATTTTTTCATAAGTGTTCAAAACCTTCAGAGTATTGATCTTTTACATCTTTGGATAGATTTATTCCTGTGTCTTATGGTTTTTGGTGCAATTCTAAATACGATTGTTTCCTTGATTCCTCTTTCTGCTACTTCATTATTGGTGTATACAAATGTAACAGATTCTGTACATTAATTTTGTATCTTATGAATTTACTAAATTTGTGTATCAGTTCTAACAATTTGTTGGTGGAGTTTTTGGGTTTTCTACATAGAGTATCTTGTCATATGTGAATACTGAAAGTTTGACTTCTATCTTGTATATGTGGATGCCTTTTATATCGTTTTGTTTTCTGATTATTGTGGTAAGACCCGTACTATGTTAATTAAAAATGATAAGAGTGGGCTTCCCTGTAGTATTCCTGAGCATTGAAGAAAAGCTTTCAGTTTTTCCTCATTGAGGATTATATCAGCTGTTGGTCTTTTGTATACAGCTTTTATGATGTTGAGGTATATTCCATCTAACCATACTTTGTGGAGGGTGTTTCCCAAGAATGAATGCTGTATTTTATCAAATGCTTGTTCTGAATGTCTTGAAAGGATTATGTGGTTCTTATCTTCTCTTTTATTACTGTGGTGTAGCATGTTGATCGATTTGCAAATATTGAACCACCACTGCAGCCCAGGTATAAATCCCAATGGATCATATTGAATGATGTTTTTAATGTACTGTATTTGCTATTATTTTGTTCAGAATTTTTGCATCCATGTTCATTAGGGATATTGGGCTTAGTTCTCCATTTTAGTGGGGTCTTTGGTTTTGGAATCAAAATAATGCTGACCTTGTAGAATATGTTTGGAAGTTTTACTTCCATTTCTACTTTTTGGAGCAGTTTAAGAAAAATAGGTATTACTTCTTCTTGAAAAGATTGGTAGATTTCCCCTGGGAAGCCATCTAGCCCTGGACTTTTATTTGGGGGGAAATTTTTGAATATTGACTCAAATGCTTTGCTTGTTATCTCTGTGTTCAAATTTCATATTTTGCTTTGTTTCAGTTATGGTAGTTTATCTGTTTCCAGGAATTTAACCATGTCTACCAGATTGCCCAATTTTTTGGCACATAATTTTTCATAATATTTTGTGATAATTGTATTTCTGAGATGTTGGCTGTGATCTCTCCTCTCTCATTCATGATTTTCTTTATTTGGATCCTTTCTCTTTTCTCTTTTTTAGCCAGATAAGTCTGGCTAAGCATTAACAATGCTATTAACTGTTACAAAGAACCAGCTCTTGGTTTCATTGATCTGTTCTACTGGGTTTTGTTTTGTTTTTTCTTGTGTGTGTGTGTGTGTGTGTGTGTTTGTTTCTATATCATTTATTTCTGTTCTAATCTTTATTATTTCCTTTTTTCTTCTGGCCTTAGGCTTCAATGCTCTTTCCTATTCTAGCTCAATTAAATGTAAGGTTAGTTTGTGTTTTTGAGATTTTTCTTGCTTCTTGAGGTTGGCTGTACTGCTATATATTCTCTTTTTATGATCACTTTTGCTGAATTTCCAAAGATTTTGGACTCTCATCTTTTCATTTCCACTTGTTTCCATGTATTTTTTTTAATTTCATCTTTAATATCCTGGTGAGCCGTTCATTGTGTTGTAACATGTTCTTTATCCTCCATGTGATTCTTTTTTTTTTTCCAAATATTTTCTTGTAGTTGACTTCAAGTTTCAGAGCATTGTGGTCAGAAAATATGCATGATATAATCTTAATGTTTTTACACTTTTTGATTCCTGATTTGTGACCTAATATGTGATCTATGTTGGATTCCACGTGACTTGAAAAGAACGTGTGTCATGTTGCTTAGGATGAAATGTTCTGAATATAGCTGTTAAGCCCATCTGATCCAGTGTGTCATGCAAAGCCATTGTTTCCTTGTTGATTTTCTGCCTAGATGACTTGTCCATTGATGAAAGTGAGGTGTTTAAGTCCCCTACTATTATTTTATTATTATTATCAGTGAGGTTTTTTATGCTTGTTACTAATGTTGTGTGCATAACTATTTACAATTGTGAGATCTTCCTCCTGGATAGTCCCCTTTATTATGATGCACTGCCCTTCTTCATCACTTGTTATAGTCCTTCATTTAAAATCTTGCTTTTCTTTCTTTTTTTTTCTTAAGATTTTATTTAAGAGAGCAAGAGAAAGAATGAGAGAAAGCACAAGCAGGGGGAACAGTAGAGGGAGACAGAAAAGCAGGCTCCCCACCTCAACAGGAAGCATAGATGCTGGACTAGATTTCAGAACCCTGGGATCATGACCTGAACCAAAGGCAGACACTTAATGGACTGAGCCACACAGGTGCCCCTAAAAACTTGCTTTTATTTCTTTTTTTTTTAAAGATTTATTTTTATTTTTATTTTTTTAATGTTTTTTTTATTACATTATGTTAGTCACCATACAGTACATCCCTGGTCACTGATGCAAGGTTCAATGATTCATTGTTGCATATAACACCCAGTGCACCATGCAATATGTGCCCTCCTTACTACCCATCACCAGTCTATCCCATTCCCCCACCCCCCTCCCCTCTGAAGCCCTCAGTTTGTTTCTCAGAGTCCATAGTCTCCCATGCTTCACTCCCCCTTCTGATTACCCCCTTTTCTTTATCCCTTTCTTCCCCTACTGATCTTCCTAGTTCTTATGTCCCCTAGATGAGAGAAATCATATGATAATTGTCTTTCTCTGCTTGACTTATTTCACTTAGCATTATCTCCTCCAGTGCCGTCCATGTTGCAGCAAATGTTGAGAACTCATTCTTTCTGATAGCTGAGTAATATTCCATTCTATATATGGACCACAGCTTCTTAATCCAGTCATCTGTTGAAGGGCATCTTGATTCCTTCCACAATTTAGCTATTGTGGATAATGCTGCTATGAAGATTGGGGTGTATATGGCCCTTCTCTTCACTACGTCTGTATCTTTGGGGTAAATACCCAGTAGTGCAATGGCTGGGTCACAGGGTAGCTCAATTTTTAACTTTTTAAGGGACCTCCACACTGTTTTCCAGAGTGGCTGCACCAACCTGCACTCCCACCAACAATGTAAGAGGGATCCCCTTTCTCCACATCCTCTCCAGCAATTGCTGTTTCCTGCCTTGTTGATTTTTGCCATTCTAACTGGCATAAGATGGTATCTTAGTGTGGTTTTGATTTTAATTTCCCTGATGATTTTGAAATTTTTTTCATGTGTCTGTTAGTCATTAGTATGTCATTATGGAAAAGTGTCTGGTCATATCTTCTGCCCATTTTATGATTTGTTTATTTGTTTCTAGTGTATTGAGTTTCAGAGTTCTTTGTAGATTTTGGATACCAGTTTTTATCTGTAGCATCATTTGCAAATATATTCTCCCATTCCGTGGGCTGCCTCTTAGTTTTTTTGATTGTTTCCTTGGCTGTGCAGAAGCTTTTTATCTTGATGAAGTCCCACATGTTCATTTTATCTTTTGTTTCTCTTGCCTTTGGAGATGCGTCATGAAAAATTTGCTGTGGCCCATGTTGTAGAGGTTGCTGCCTATGATCTCCTCTAAGATTTTGATGGATTCCTGTCTCACATCGAGGTCTTTCATCCATTTGGAGTTTATTTTTGTGTAGGTTTTGAGAGAGTGGTCAAGTTTCATTCTTTTGCATGTAGCTGACCAATTTTCCCAGCACCATTTATTGAAGAGACTGTCTTTTTTCCACTGGATGTTTTTTCCTGCTTTATCAAAGATAGTTGCCCAACAGCCGCGGATCCATTTCTGGGTTCTCTATTCTGTTCCATTGGTCTATGTGTATGTTTTTGTGCCAGTACCATGCTGTCTTTGTGATCACAGCTTTGTAGTATAGCTCGAAATCCGGCATTGTGATGCCCACAGATTTGTTTTTCCTTTTCAACAGTTCCTTGGCAATTTGGGGCCTTTCCCGGTTCCACACAAATTTAAGGACTATTTGTTCCAGTTCCTTGAAAAAATGTCCTTGGTATTTTGATTGGGATAGCATTGAAAGTGTAGATTGCTCTGGGTAGCATGGACATTTTAACTATGTTAATTCTTCCGATCCATGATCATGGAATATTTTTCCATCTTTTTGTGTCTTCCTCAATGTCTTTCAAGAGTGATTTATAGTTTCTAGAATATAGGTCTTTACGTCTCCAGTTAAGTTAATTCCAATGTAACGTATGGTTTTTGGTGCTATTGTAGATGGGATGGATTCCCTAATTTCTCTTTCTTCAGTCTCATTATTCGTGTATAGAAATGCAACTGATTTCTGAGCATTGATTTTGTATCCCGCCACATTACTGAATGGCTCTATAACTTCTAATGGTTGGGGAGTGGATTCTTTTGGGTTTTCCATATAGAGTATCATGTCATCTGCGAAGAGAGACAGTTTGACTTCTTCTTTGCCAATTTGGATACCTTTTATCCCTTTTTGTGGTCTGATTGCTGTTGCAAGGACTTCTAGTACTATGTTGAATAACAGTGGCGAGAGTGGGCATCCTTGTCATGTTCCTGATCTTAAGGGAAAGGCTTCCAGCTTTTCCCCATTGAGAATAATATTTGCTGTAGGCTTTTCATCGATGGCTTTTGGCAGCTGGAGAAATGAACCCTCTATTCCTACACTCTGAAGGGTTTTAATCAGGAAAGGATGCTGTATTTTGTCAAATGCTTTTTCTGCATCAATTGAGAGGATCATATGGTTCCTGAGACTTTTCTTGTTGATATGATGTATCACGCTGATCGATTTGCAAATGTTGAACCACGCTTGCATCCCAGGGATGAATCCCACTTGGTCATGATGGATAATCCTTTTAATGTATTGTTGGATTCTATTAGCAAGGATCTTGTTGAGGATTTTGGCGTCCATATTCATTAGGGAAATCGGTCTGTAATTCTCCTTTTTGATGGGGTCTTTGCCTGGTTTGGGGATCAAGGTAATATTAGCCTCATAGAATGAGTTTGGTAGCTTTCCTTCTGTTTCTATTTTTTGAAATAGCTTTAGGAGAATAGGTATTATTTCTTCTTTGAATGTTTGGTAGAATCCTGGGAAAACCATTTGGGCCTGGCGTTTTGTTTTTTGGAAGGTTTTTCATCACTGTTTCAACCTCTTCATAATTAATTGGCCTGTTTAAAAAATCAATTTCTTCCTGTTTCAGTCTTCGTAGTTTATGGGTTTCCAGGAAGGCTTCCATCTCTTCCAGATTGCTTAGTTTATTGGCATAAAGCTGTTGATTAATGTTTCTAATAATCCTTCCAATTTCATTGGTCTTGGTTGTGACCTCTCCTTTTTCATTCATAATTTTATTAATTTGGGTCCTTTCTCTATTCTTTTGGATAAGTCTTGCCAGAGGTCTGTCAATTTTATTAATTCTCTCAAAGAACCAGCTTCTAGTTCTGTTGATCTGCTCTACTGTACTCCTGGTTTCTAATTAATTGATTTCTGCTCTAATCTTGGTCAACTGCTTCCTCGTGAGTGGATTAGGCCTGACACTCTGTGCTGTTCCAGCTTCTTGATGTGAGAATATAAAAACTGCATTTTAGATTTTTCTATTCTTTTGAGTGAGGCTTGGATGGCTATGTATTTCCCCCTTAGGACTGCCTTTGCTGTATCCCAAAGGATTTGGACCATTGTATTTTCATTTTCATTCATATATATATATATATTTTTTTTCATTTCTTCCATGATTTTATGTTTGACCAATTCATTGTTCACTAGGATGTTGTTTAACTTCCATACATTTGTGGTCTTCCCAAATATTTTTCTTGTGGTTGACTTCCAGCTTCTTAGTGTTATTATCAGAAAGGTGTATGTTATGATTTCAATCTTTTTGCATTTTTTGAGGTCTGATTAGTGACCTAGTATATGATCTATTCTGGAGAATTTTCTGTGTGCACTTGAAAAGAGAATGTGTATTCTGCTCCTTTAGGATGGAATGTTTTGAGTATGTCTCTTAAGTCCATGTGGTCCAGTATTTCATTCAAAACCATGGTTTCCTTAATTGTTGTCTGCCTAGATGATCTGTCCATCTATGTAATTGGGGTGTTAAGTCCTCTATTATTATTGCATTTTTATCAATGAGTTCCTTTATGTTGTGATGGTTTTATATGTTTGGGTGCTCCCATATTGGGTGTATGAATAATTACAATGGTTCTATATTCCTATTCGATTGTCCCCTTTATTATGATGTAGCTCCTTTCTTTGTTTCTTGTTACAACCTTTGTTTTAAAGTCTAGTACGTCTGCTATTTTATTGCTACTCTGCCTTTCTTTGACATCCATCTGTATGATAAATATTTATCCAGCACCTCACTTTCAATCTGCTGGTGTCTTTAGGTCTAAAATGAGGGTCTTTTATTTTTAGTTTTATTTTTTTATTCTTCCAGAATATTCCTTTTTTTAAAAAATATTTTTATTATGTTATGTTAGTCACCATACAGTATATCCTTAGCCTTTGATGTAGCGTTCCATGATTCATTATTTGCTATAAAACGAGGCTCTTTTAGACAGAATATAGCTTGTTTTGTTTTGTTTTTGTTTGTTTTTGTTTTGTTTTTGTTTGTTTAATCCATTCTGACAATCTATATCTTTTGGTTGCAGAGTTTAGTCCATTTACATTCAAAGTAGTTATTGATAGATATGTATCTAGTGGCATTTTATCATTTCCTTTGTTGTTATTTCTGGAGATTTTCTCGATCCTGATTCTCTTTTTGTCTTTGTCACTTTTGTTCTCTCCACTCAAAGAATCTCCTTTAATATATCCTGTAGGGCTGGTTTAGTGGTCACAAACTCCTTCCCCCCACCTTCCAGAAACTCTTTATTTCTTTTATTCTGAATGATAGCCTTGTTGGATATCCTATTCTTTTTTGCAGATTTTTCTCATTCACGGCATTGAATATATCATGGCAGTGTCTTCTGGCTTGCTAAGATTTGTTGGGAAATCTCCACCTATCCTTATGAGTTTTTCCTTGATATTTAAGGACTTATTTTGTCTTTCTCTTTTAATATTTTTTCTTTATCATTATATTTTGCAAATTTAATTGCAATGTTTCTTGGTGTTGGCCTGTTTTTGTTTATTTTAATGGTCATTTTCTGTGTCTCCTGGATCTAGATGTCTGTTTCCTCCCCCAGATTAGGGATGTTCTCAGCTATTATTTATTCAAGTAAACTTTCTGCCCCCTTTTCTCTCTCATCTTCTTCTGGGAATCCTCTAATAGAAATGTTATTACAGTTGATGGAATCACTGAGTTCCTTAAGTCTATTCTTGTATTGCATAATTCTTCTTTCACTCTTTTCTTCAGCTTCATTATTCTTTTTTTCATCATTGGGGGCTCTGGGTCACTAATTAATTCTTCTGCTTCTTCCAACCTGCTGTCCATTGTATCAGTCCTCTTTCCTGTCTTGTTTATTGCACTTTTTAACTCTAAATAATTATTTCTTAACATGACAACTTGAATATTTTATTTTAAGTAAAAGCTTTAAAAACACTGTTTGACAACTTGATAATTCTTTTTAATGTTTTCTCTCTGTGATAAGGGTCTCACAGATGTCTTCTATTCTTTTCTCAAGCTCAGTGTGTATCCTTATGATTGTTGTTTTAAATTTTCCTTCAGGCATGTTACTTAAACCTGTCTTGCTTAAATCTCTGACCATGACCTTATCTTATTCTTTCATTTCAGATAAATTCCTCCATCTTGGAATTTTGTCTTATCTTTCCTTTCTGATTGTTAGAAAAGCCATTTATGTGTCTTGCTCCTTCTTAGATGTGGTCTCTTTCCTCCCCTTAGTTGTGGTTTTCTGTCAGTGTTCCACTCAATTTCTGGGGTATTTGATAGTTATCTAGTTGTGTTCATAAGATAAGACTAGCCTAGGATCCTCTTACTCCACCTTTGCTTTCTCCAATTCCTTGTAAATCCTCCTTTGGTTAGTCAATGCTTGATGGGCATCACGTAGTGGTAAGCGACAGTGTGGTTCAGAAATGTGTTCTTCAAACATACACTACCCACACATAAAAGTTCCAATAGCTAAAGTGTAAACTCTGATTTCAACTGGACCAAGTGCAGGTGCTTTTCCCACAGCATGTTTCTGAATCCAGTTGGCAACACCAGGTGGGTGGTGACACTCTCACTGCATTTTGCAGCTTAGTGAACTTAGTCTGCAGATGAACTAACATGCTCAAGATATGTCAGGGAGAGATTTGAATCCTCCAAACTTTTGGTGTCTTTAATGAAGGATTTAAATGTATGATTGAATCTGTAATAATCTAGAAGAATACACGGGAGAAAAAGTCCTTGGCATTAGTCTTGGCAATTATATTATGACTATAATACCAAAAGCACAGGCAACAAAAGGCAACTAAATACATGTGACTACATCAAAATATACTATTTCTGTCTAGGAAAAGAAATATCTATAAATGTACTGTATGGTGACTAACATAATATAATAAAAAAACATAAAAAAAGAAATATCTATAAATGAACAGTAACCTACAGAAGGGGAAACAATATTTGCAAGTTATATATTTAATCAATGGTTAATATCTTAAATATATAAGAAACACAAACAAATCAATAGGAAATTACAACACAATTATGAAATGGGCAAAGATCTGAATATACATTTTTACCAAGAAGAAATACTAATGTACTAGTATATAAAGCTGTTTAATATCATTAGTCATAAAACTAATTCTTGACCTGTTAGGATGGCTGTTATCAAATAGAAAAGACATAAAAAGTGTTGATGTGGAGAATGATATAAATTTGTACAGTCAATATGGAAAACTTAATGGAGCATTGTCAAAATATTAATAATAGAACTACCATATGATCCATAAATCCTGAGTATAATTTTCTGAATGTATATCCAAAGGAAATGAGGTTACAATCTCAAAGATATATTTGTAAAAATATATCCATTGTGGAATTATTCACAATATTAAGGTGTGAAAATAACCTAAATGCACATCAGTGGCTATATAGATGTCAGATTTACATTTCTGAGATATAACTAATATATGTTCGCATGGCTAAATAACAGATATATATTAATACATTTTATATATTTATAATATTCATATATATTTTATGTTCATATATAATATATACGCTGATATTTATTCATTAAAAATTACAGAATCATTTCATTTGTTCCAACATGGATAAACCTGGCAGACATTACATTAAGGGAAATAAGTAAGACAGGAAACACAAATACTGTATGATCTCACTTTTATGTGAAATCTAAGAGTTAAACTCATAGAAATAAAAAATAGAGTAGTAGTTGCCAGAAACAGGGGAGAGAGATAATGGAGAAGATTTGTTATTAGTAGTTCCAGGATGTTGGGGTGCACCAAATGCCATCAGTGCCCCAATGGTAGAGGAGGTAACTATATGCCTAATCAGACTCCTGGAAGATTACAAATTGCCTGCCTTTTTAGCTCCCAGATGAAGGTTAATTGGAATATTGACCTTTGGGCAGCATCTGGGAAAAATCTGAAATTGGTGTCAAGACTGTCCCCTTCCAGGGAGAAATTAAATGATGTATTTTTGCCTACTTGCTCTGTGCCTGTCTAGGGGAATATCCACTGGAAGTTCTTGTACACCTGTTTGAAGCAAGATCTGTGTTCTCTGTGATTCTGGGGACTCATAAATTCTGAGTCCCATCAATGCCCAGAGGATATGATAAAGAAGCCAGTCTCCTGATTTTTAGCCATAAAAGATGGGGTGCTAGATGTGCGAACAAACCACCAAGGAGAAACTGGGGACTTGGTTTTATTACTGCAGTGAGTTGGGACAAGAAGTGGGTGCCTGCACACCCACTCAGACCTCTGGGAGACCACTAGTTAATTTACATGTCAGCCTCCAGATGCAGGTTAATTAGAAGTCAGGCCCTTAGGTAGCAGCTAGAAAAAATTGTGGAATGCCACAAACATTTCCCAATGCATTTGTATATTAAATTACCACATTGTACACATTAAAGTTATACATCATGTTATCGTGTTGTAAAATCTAAAAATATATATTTTATTTGTTTATCATACCTTGATAAAGGTGGATATAATATAAACAAATTTTAAAGACCTGTAAAAAAGAAAAAGAGACATTTCCCTTAAAAAAGAGTTCAGACCTGATTTACTATGATTTGAGAATTGAAGGGGGAATGGGATAGGCTGGTGATGGGTAGTAAGGAGGGCACATATTGCATGGTGCACTGGGTGTTATACACAAGTAATGGATCATTGAACTTTACATCAAAAACCAGGAATGTACTGTATGGTGACTAACATAATATAATAAAAATATTATTATAAATAAATAAATATATATATATTTAAAAAAGAAAGACATCATTTTATACTGTGTGACCTAGTTTCCCAGATGTCCACCAATACTTCACTTCTTGGTATTTAAAATATGTATAGTCTCCTACCTCATTCGACCAAAGTAGTGTATGTTATCAATATAATGAGATAGATATCATGGTATATCTCTTTTCATTTTAAGTTATAAAATACTGCAAAATCCATTTTTTACCTTCTTTGTCTGTCTCCTTCTCATTTAGACCACTCACTTGAAAAGACAGCTGCCATTTTGTGACCAGTCCTATTGATAGACCCACATGCCTAGGAACTGAGACCAGTAAGCCACAGCCAGCAAGGAACTAAGTCCATCCATCAATAATCGTATAAAATAATTTTGTAGTAGATCCTCCACCCCAAGACAAGCCTTCAGAGGAGCACTGATCTGCCCAACCTCTTGACTGGAACCTCATGACACACTTTCATCCAATAGCATCCAGGCAAAGTCCTTCCAGCTTCCTAATCCTCAGAAATTTTGTGTGCACAGTTGTGTGTTTTGTCTTTTAAGTGCTAAAGTTTGGAGTAATCTGTTATACAGCAATATATAGGGCCCCATTCAAATGAAATGAATCAGTAAAAATAAGAGTGAAAATAATGAGTGCAAGATGGGAAAACTAACTATATACTGAAGCCGTTTCGAAAGAAATCACATACAAAATGACTCAAATGCTGTTTATAAAGATAAATAGGATAAATAAGGTTTAGATGTGGGAGACAGAGAAAAGCACATAAACGAAGAAGATAACGTGAACAGCGTTATATCACTGGGAATAAATCACGCTGCATGTATTGTCATCATCCTGACTGTAGACATTTTAAACGGGATTTGCTGTCTATTTCCACTTGTCCCCAAAGACTTTTTTTTTTTTTTTGGAAAGCTCTACTTTTGAAATGTACGTTTTATCCTATCATGTAAACTTACATATTACAGTTAAAGTTTGGTCAGAAAGAACTACAAAGCCCATTTAGTCTATATTCCAACTCACTAGGTTCTTACCATGTAGCCAATCTGCCAACGGAACTGGAGTTGTGACCTTTTATCTCATGTTTATCTCTTTGTATCAAATGATGTATAATATCTATGGATAGCTCTCTGGTAAATAGATGTTTTGGTTATGTATAAACAGATGGCAAAATTCTCCATATAAAAACCTTATTTTCTTGATGTAGTTTCTTCTCAGTTATTTCAAATAGAGGGAGGTTTATGTCATTCTCAACCATTTATACCAAATACAAACTGTTTTTTTTTGTTGTTGTTGTTATTGTTTGTTTGTTGTTTGTTTGTTTGTTTTCTAGGTGAGTTTCCTGAAGTTTGTCCAGGACTATGTCTGTCATCCTGATTGAAAACACAGGTGCATGCCATTATTTAAAATATAATCAGGATGCAGAACTCAACTTTATGAAGTCATAGATGAAGAGTCAGTGTCATGAACAAAGCCTATAAAATATTAGCTTTATTTAATATTTTTGAGATCAATGTGCTACAGAGAAAAGACTAGAATTCAGAAGTCATATGTACACACTTATTGGAGTTATGAAATTACTTTTTCTCATTTCAGCAGCACCTAATTGTGTTTTTTCTCCCCTTTCCTCTCTATCCCTTTTACTCAGCATGGCTGCATAAAGCTAACAAGGTCCCCTAGGGATGGGGACCTGACTGTTTTTAATGACTGGAAATACAGAGATGTGTTACCTGTCCTTAATTCTGTGTGAAACACACACAAAGTATACATACTTATATCCACGTGATTTTATGTCCATCCTCTACTCTGCAACATAGAAGGAAACAGTCAGCAAAGCTAGTTCAAATGTGAGTTATAGAAATGGATCCCAGTATCACCAACTCCGGTTAGAGTTAGGGCAGGCTCCTTTCATCAGTGAGGTTTTTTCAGAGTTAGGCAGAATTAACACATTTATGAATAATAAAATATGAGTGAATTTGAATAAGAACCAGATTCCCATTTTTTTAATCCCTTCACTCAGAAGACTCAAGTTGTCATCATCTTTGGGAAGTATCTTCGATAAACAGTCAGGAAAGACTGTGATCTCCAAATGGTAACTAAACAAGTCATTTTGAGTTTTCTACCTTTCTTAAGGGTGAGATTTATTGTTAGTTATAGTATCAGTATTATTTATTAGTTGTCCCTGAGAAGGGACGCTTAGATGTGTTTCTGGATTAAAAGCTATATGATATTGCCATTTCTAGAAATTTTACTACCTGTATTAGTTACTGAATGGCTGCAAGGCATATATTTAAGGAAATATATGGCACAAAAGAAAACAGTGATTACATAATTATTTTGATGTCTTCCTCAATGTTCAGTTGAGTTTCTGATAATCAGGAAACCTAGGGAATAAAGAATGTGAATCAAACTCACCTTCTCTTGCTTTGGCCCCTAGTTTCATCAATAATGAATTTTGGATAATTCACAAGAGACTATAGTCATCATAGCACCGTTTTTCATTATGGAATGTAAATAAAAATAAAACACATTATATGGTTATTGTGTAAATTAAATTAATCCAAAGAAGCAATTTATAGCAATGTCAGCAAATTTACGATAACTGTGTCTTTACTATTGTATTATTAGTATGATTCTTATTTTATTGTAGATAAAATGGTTTCAAAATATTTCAGTTACCTTATTCTGCTGTTATTATTTATCATGTTATAACCTTTCCAAAATTAATGTCATACAATTTGGAGGAACCAAAGAGTTATACAGTGGATATTGAATGTGTTCTGGAACAACAAAATAGTCTAAATTTACATATGTTGAAATGGGAATACAAGAGATATGTTTTTAAAAAATATTTGTAGGCAAACAATAACTGAACACTGCATCAAAAATTAATGATGTACTGTATGGTGACTAATATAACATAGTTAAAATAAAAAATAAAAACAATGTGGTAGGTAATTTTTAATATATATATATATATATTTGTAGGTATTATTTGGAAGATACTGGGTAGTGCATTACTTAAAGTGAAAAGATTAAAAATGTAACTGGTGAAAATTAAAATAAGATGGAGATTTCATTTATTCCTCATACCAAAGGCATATAATATTTATTTCATGATGTTGAATTTTGAATCCCATGTGAGTCTATATTAATGTGTGCCTTCATTTTCCTCTAAACCCTGAAGCATCCACAACATATTCCTGTAAGTGAAAGGTTGTGTACATCTACAGGAGCCTCTCATCTCTGCATTGGAAACATGAACAGTGACAAGCATGTGGGGATTACACTCAAGTTACCAGAGTTATCTAAACCCTATATCCATCTCTGCCACTTTAGTGAATTTGACAAACTCACTTAAGTCCTCTGACTCATATAAGATATTTTAAAATGGCTGTTTCATGTTTTTACAATCATCTCAGAAAATTCTGAAAGGTTCTATTATAATCTTCGGTACTCCAAACAAGCAACGTTAACATAAAAAAAGATTACTACTTCTTAAAAACTTGCTCTGTACATGTAAGCAAAGTCTGTACCGGAACGACCAACACGTGTGTGTGTGTGTGTTTGTATCTGTGTGTGCATGCTTGTGTTTTTGTGTTAATGAATATGTTTGTTTTGTTCTAACATAGGAAAGTATTTTTCAAACATGAGTATGGATGTAAGGAGAGATAATTTAGTCCCTAGGTTATCTGAGTCCACACACTGGAATAGGTCGTAATGATGTTAAAGAATGTTTGAGTTTTTTGTTTTCACTCTAATTGTTCTCAAAGCACATTTCTTCTGCTCACGTTATCGTTTTAACACTGATACTCAGCATGGCTCAGGAAAATTCGAGCACCATCACTGAGTTGGTCCTTATTGGATT
Organism: Ursus maritimus; assembly: GCF_017311325.1. NCBI lineage: Eukaryota > Metazoa > Chordata > Mammalia > Carnivora > Ursidae > Ursus > Ursus maritimus. Next base: position 83,365,029 of record NW_024426663.1, read on the forward strand.
TTCCAATCATCCCCAGGCTGAGATCCCCCTCTTCTTCCTCTTCTCTGGGGTCTACCTGGTCAATCTCTTTGGAAACACAGCTATCATCATCTTGGTGGTAATTGATTCCTGCCTCAAAACACCCATGTATTTTTTCCTCTGCCACTTGGCCTTTCTCAACATATTTTACACCACAGCTGTGGTCCCCAAGATGCTCTTCAACCTCCTTGCTTCTAAGAAAGTTATCTCTTATGAACTCTGCATTGCCCAGACCTACATCTCCCTGTTAATGGGAGCAGCTGAGTGCATTATTTTGCCAGTCATGGCTCTGGACCGTTATGTGGCCATTTGCTACCCTCTACGATACCGGCTTATCATGAACTGGTCTGTGTGTGTGCAGCTTGCTGTGGGGGCATGGACCATCAGCTTCTTTGTCTCAGTGGTGCCCCTCTACTTCACCATGCTTCCCTTATGTGGCCCTTATATTGTTGACCATATTTTTTGTGAAGCACCTGTTCTTCTTCATATGGTCTGTGCTGATACATCCCTACAGGAGACAATGATGGTGATAGGTGCATCTGGGACCGTCTTGCTCCCCTTCCTCCTTATTACTCTCTCTTACCTTCACATACTGGTGGCTGTGATGAGGATGCACTCAGCAGAGGGCAGGAAAAAGGCTTTCTCTGTCTGTAGTTCTCACCTAACTGTGGTGACCATTTCTTATGGGACAGGTATGTTCATGTACATGAGGCCCAAATCTCTATATTCAGCTGAGGGTGATAAGTTAATCTCCTTATTCTATGCTGTCATCAATCCTGCTTTGAACCCACTAATCTATAGCCTGAGGAATAAGGAGGTGACTGGAGCCTTGAAGAGACTTTTAGAGAGATGGAGAGTTTCCCAAAATCAAAGGATACTCTCTTGAAATGTCAGTAAGGAGAATTTGCATTTACACTCTTTATTCCTAATGACATATTAGCTAAAAATACATGTAACTGCCTGTTAAAAGTATCAAAATTTTATCAGTTTATTTTTCTCTGACAGCACTGTACTATGACTCTCGTTTCCTGACTAATGTTAAGAGATTTTACTATTTTATTGAATAGTTCTTCATATTAGCAATTAAATCCTAACAATTGGAAAGGTACATCTAATAAGGAAAGTGGCATTGCTATTTCAGGTCAGGTTTCTGATTCCATAATGTCACATGCCTCATTTAATTATTCTCCCCTACAATATTGATGTTCTTATTTTTTTTTCTTTATTAATCAAGTGCCATAGCATCCTTCTTGATTACACTGTATTCCATCCATATGTACTTAAATCATCAATTTCAGGCTGGGAGTGAATCTATAGCATAGTGAATATAATCAAACTAAACAAATAAGGAAACTTATGGGGAAAATCTTCCATGGTTCTCATCAGACTGCTTCTCAAATATTTGAAATATGATTCAGTTTTTCCTCTCTAAATTGATCTTTGTTTGAATAAAACAGTGTTTTCAAAATGTCACTGCATCCCTTCAAATTTGTGCTTTTATTCAACTAATGCTTTTCTCAGACAGTGTTTTATATATGTATCGCAAACCTCAACACAATTTTCACCTTTTCCCAGAAATATTTCCCTAAAAGACAACTTTTCTCACCCAACTCTGAACTCTCCTTTCTTTGACCAAGGTCTTTAAACCATAGCTTGTTTCATTGTATGTTTTATTTTCTTAAATCCCCACATGTTTTTCAACAACCATGAAATAATCCATTTGGGCTACATAGTGAACAGTCACTTTTCTCAGAAACCTCATAATCTAATGCAAGAGAAAGTGCATGCTGACTTTTAACTGCACTAGAGGGGAAGAAAACCCTACAGTAAACTGTAGGGACTTCAAGAAAGTCTTCATTTTAAAGGTTGGTTAAGCTGAGTCATGAAGAATGATAATTCATCAAAAGCGCATGTCAAAAGAGAAATTTCAAGTGGAAGTGCAGAATGGAAAAAATAACAAAAACAAAAAACAAAGCAACAAGAACAACAAAAAACACCAAAAATTAAATGTTAATAATTCAGTGTGGCTTGGCTGGATTCCACACCACCCTCAAGGAATATATGCATTATTGGGGACTGATACTAAATAGAAGAAAGTCATCTTCCTCTCCTCCTCCTCCTCCTCCTCCTCCTCCTCCTCCTCCTTCTTCTTCTTCTAACTCTCCTTATTGTCTAGCACTATGTGCACACTTTATTTGTTGAATTTAATCATATCACTCTGTAATTTAAATATATTTAATTGTTGGTTTTTCTGGTGTTCTTATTTTTTTAATGTTTTTTTATTATATTATGTTAGTCACCATACAGTACATTCCTGGTTTCTGATGTAAAGTTTGATGATTCATTAGTTGCATACAACACCCAGTGCACCATGCAATACGTGCCCTCCTTACTACCCATCACCAGTCTATCCCATTCCCCCACCCCCCTCCCCTCTGAGGCCCTCAGTTTGTTTCTCATAGTCCATAGTCTCTTTATCACATTATTCATATAATTTCTCTTTCTTTTTCAATATTGTATGACTTTCATTTTCTATTAATGTGGAGAGGTGGTGATTTTTTACAAAGTTTACAGCTAAAGCAGCTAATACCATATATGAAAGTCATTTATGCCTCATTTTCTGTATAAGCAATTTAAAACCAAAACATTTATGACACAATTATTAAAGAGTTACAAGAAGGTTTTCTGTGCATAAAATTTTAATAGGTCTTTAGAGAATTAAATTCCTTCTTTTTTCCTAAGACTGAATTTTTAAAATATTTGTATTTCCTTAAGCCACATACTACATCATAAATATTTTTGGCAACATCTACAACATTACTCTCAATAGCTTTTTATCTAAGGATATTGAAATGTCCCTGGGTGCCTGGGTGGCTCAGTTAGTTAAGTGTCTGTATACAGCTCAGGTCATATCCCAGGGTCCTGGGATTGAGCCCCACATGGGGCTCCCAGCTCAGCCGGGGGTCTGCTTCTCCCCCTTCCACTCCCCCCTGCTTGTGCTCTCTCTAGCTATCCCTTTGTCTCAAATAAATAAGTAAAATCTTAAAAAAAAAAAAAAAAGAAATGTCCCTATTTTTATGTTCATGGTGGTGAGTTTGTTGTGTGATGCAATGTAACTCTTGTCTGGTAGTTCATGTCTATAGACATTATTTCTTCATTGTGGAGAATCTGACTCCATGGGACAAATAGCTACCCAACTGATGATCCTGAAATAAGATTAGTTTACCATGGCCTCTCCCTTCCACTTCTATGATAGTTCCTGGGGATTCATGAGTGTGATTTTAACTTTTAATGAGTATATTTTACTCTGAGAGCAACTACTGATAATAAAGTAAGGTTTAAGATGAGTAACATAAGTTAGTTCCTACGAGGCTCAATATATTTACTGATTAAACACTAAGAATTTAGAAAGGAGGGTAATTATGCGAGGTAAATTATGTTGTTAACCAAAATTACTGTTTTGCAATATAAAAGTATATCAAATAATCACACTATACACCTTAAGCTTACACAATGTCATATGTCAGTTATATCTCAGTAAAACTGGGAAAAGCAAAAAAAGATACCTAGAGTACCTTTTTGTAAGAATAAAATTAAAGCATTTGAATGGTACCCCAAATAAGAAATGAACACGTGTACACACATATGCACACCTCACATATTTGAAGAGAAGATTATCAGCTTCAGGAGAATGACATATTATTATTTTCAATTACTTTTATTGAGATATAATCAAAAAAATAGATTATATTTACATATATATATTTAAAGATAGCAATATGATTAATTTATACTGGTATAAGTTGTGAAATAATTACCACAATTAAGATAATTACCATTTTATTGTGAAATAATTACCACAATTAAGATAATTACCATTTTATTACCACATTATTAATATTTTATTTGTTTGTTTTTGGTGGAGAATGGTTAAGATCTACTCTCCAAGCAAGTCTCAATTACACAATATAGTAATATTAACTATACTAACCATGTTGTACATTAGGTCTTCAGAATTTGTTCAAATAACAACAAATGTGTACCCGTTGACCAAGATCTCCTCATTTCCCACAGCACCCAGCCCCTGACAACATCATTCTCCTTTTAGTTTCTGAGTTTTATTTTTGTTTGTTTGTTTTTGTTTCTGTTTGTAGAGTCTATGCTAATGACACCCTGCTGTATTTGTCTTTTCTTCTCTGTCTTATTTTACTTAACGTAATATCTTCCCAATTCAGCCAGGTCATCCAAATCACAAAATGTACTCCTCCTTCATGGCTGAATAATATTTATTGGTTTGCATATTTCAAACCATTCTTGCTTTCCAGAGATGTATTTTAATCAATCATAGCATAAGATTATTTTGACATGCTGTGGAATTCCATTTGCTTGCATTTTGTTGAATATACTGCATCTATTTTCATCAAAGGTATTAATATGTAATTTATTTTCTTATAGATTCTTTTCTGCTTTTGGTATAAAGACAATGCTGAAATGTTGTCATTTGCAATGATGTGAATGGAACTAGAATATGTTATGTTAACTGAAATAAGTCAGTCAGAGAAACACAAAAAACATATGATTTCATTCATATGTGGAATTCAGGAAACATAACAAATGAATACAGGGAAAGGGAAGGAAAAATAAAATAAGATAAAAACAGAGGGAGGCAAACCATAAAAGACGTAACTATAGAGAACAGACTGAGAGTTGCTGGAGGGAAAGTGGGTGGAGATGGTGGGTTAAATAGGTGGAGGGCATTAAGGAGGGTTGTAATGAGGACTAGGTTGTACATAAGTGATGAATCACTAAATTCTACTCCTGAAAGCAATAAAAAATAGTAAATAAAAATAAAAGAAAGCAACAAGAAAAGAAAGCCAGCTTTGGAAATTCAAGTTTGGGAAAGTAAAAGATTTGTACAATTGTGAAAAAAAGACAATGATATGCTCTAATAAAATTAGTTTTGAAGTATTCCTTCCTTTTCAATTCTTTGAAGGAGTTGGAGAAGGATTGATGTTAATTATTCTTGAGTTGTTTGTTATAATTCACTACTGAATCCGTCTGTTCCTGGGCTTTTGTTGTTGGGAGATTTTTGACTAATGATTCAATCTCTTTAGTTATCTGTATGCTCAGCTTTTCAATTTTTCATGATTCAATCTTGGTAGGTTATATATTTCTAGGAGTTTCTCCTGTTTTTATAGGTTATCCAATTTGCTGGCATATAACCATCCATAACAGCCTTTTATGATCCTTTTTATATCAGTACAGTTGTAAAATCTTCTCTTTCATATCTAATTTCATTTATTTGCATATTCTTTCTTTTTAGTCTAGCTAAAGTTTTCCCAATTTTGTTTATTTTTTCTATTGTATTCTTAATCTCCATTTAACTACTTTATTATCATTTTTTAAATTTCTTCCCTTGTGATAACTTTGGCCTTAAATTGCTCATATTTTAGTTCCTTGAGTCATAAACTTAGGTGGTTTATTTTAGATCTTTCTCATTGGTGGTTGCACTGGTGTCTGATGTATGGATGCCAGTGGAGCGGCCACAGAGCTGGGGACTGGAGCATGGGTACTCACAGAGTGACAACAGCTCCGGAGTCTGGGGCCTTGGCTAGCTTGCAATGACATTGGTACTGCTGCCTGAAACATGGGCATGTAAGGTGCAACTGTGGAGCTGAAATCTGGAGGATGGGTATGTGGGGAGATGTCAAAGAGCCAGAATTTGGCACTCAAGCATGAATCGTTGAGCTGTGACTCTGGTGTTCATGGAATAGTCAGGGTTAGGGGCATTCACAGCCTTTTCCCAGGGTGGCACAACAGCAATTCCTTCTGGGATGATGGAGCAGAGATGCATCTCCCAGCAATGAGTGTTGGTTACCTCAGACATGAGACCTACCAGAGTCCTCTGCAAAGCAAGCAACTGTGGACTGATGACAAACACAACATAATCCTTTGCTGTGAAAGTTATGAAGAGTCTGTAGCTGTTGTGGGGGCTGAGAAGGTCCACAATATCAAAGGCTGTTAGGATCTACTGCAGAGGAAGTCACTGGGGTTGACAATGGCACCTGCTGTCCGACTGATACTGGCCCCCCTCTTCCTTCATCCTTCTAGCTTTTTCCAGACATCTCCAGATGTCTTCCAATTGTCCTTTCTGTGTGGTTATTCTTCATATTGGTCCATTATGTTGTTATAGATTTTTAATTGGACTTTTAAGTCCTCCCAAGGGTACTTTTACTTGATAATTTTATTTGTATTTATATTTATTAGCTAATTCTCCCCCCCATTGTGGGGAATAAAGGCTGGTGTCTCTTACTGTGTTTTCTTGCTCTTGAATTCTTACTTTGTGTTGCTTAACATCAGCAAAAGACGGGAAGGCAGGGGTCTTGGGTGGCTCAGATGGTTAAGTGTCTGCCTGCAGCTCAGGTCATGATCCTGGAGTCCTGGGATCAAGCCCCACGTCAGGGTCCCAACTCAGCAGGGAGTCTGCTTCTCCCTCTGCATCTCCCCCATGCGCTCTCTCTCTCTCAAATGAATAAATAAAATTTTTAAAAAAGAATGGAAGGCATGGCAAATTGTTTAAGAAAATTACCAAATGTGTCACATGTTGTCTTATTTGTGGGGTAAACACATAATTTATCATCTAACATGGGTCATGGTTGATGATGAAAGAAATCAATATAAATATTTTGCTGGGAAAACTGGCAGAACCCATGAAATTCTGAGTCTGACAAATTAAGTTCTGTTAGCCTACATATACGTGTAATGTACTTTATAACAAGATAATGATACACAAATATATTTTATGTCTGTTTCTGATATCAGTGCCATGGAAAATAACTTGATAGACTTTCTTCATTTAAAATTGTATATTCATTGAAATATTTTTTATTTTGTTAAATGCTAATAAATAATTTTTTTAAGATTTTATTTATTTATTCGACAGAGATAGAGACAGCCAGGGAGAGAGGGAACACAAGCAGGGGGAGTGGGAGAGGAAGAAGCAGGCTCATAGCTGAAGAGCCTGATGTGGGGCTCGATCCCATAATGCCGGGATCACGCCCTGAGCCGAAGGCAGGCGCTTAACCACTGTGCACCCAGGCGCCCCTAATAAATAAATATTTTAATCAAGGTTTTCTCATTTTTTCTACATCACACCAAATTACATCATAAGCTATTTGTTGTTCACAACACATTTTCACCATCTCTGCATTATTATTCTCTTTTCTTCCTCCTAAAATTTTTCTTCCTCATGTCTCGACATGTTAAAATTCTCCTACTTGTCATCATGCTCTTAAACTGCTATAATACTGATTTACTCCAACATTATTCTCTCAAAAAGTCATTTTATTCCCTTCAGTATCTAGTGTCCCATTGTTCTTTAGAAGAGCCTCTTTTATGCTTATATTATTTTTTTCTTTGCATGGTAAATATGTTGGTTAATTGTGACAGATCAGATACATCATGAATACCAACTCTGATAGTTATTTATAGAAAATAAATAAATTTAAAAATGTGGAATAGACAAATAGGGTGTAGTTTGCAATGTAGGATCATCAGGAAAAAGCAGATAATAAAATTATATGCAATTATTACTGCTAAATTTAAGTTGCATACATATAAAATGTTGATTATAATTCTCGTAAACGTGGATTTGTATTTTCAAATTATGGATAAATTTTCTTTATTTCTTCAATGTTATATTTCATACATGTTTGTTGCTTTTTCAAATTAAGTATTTGAGGAGATTCATTACTTCTGATTATGTAAAATTTATGTGGGAATTGTGTGGGAATTCATAATAGCAATCATTGTAGTAATTATTGATCATGCTAGTCATTGAGAATAACATTAATGAATGTTAGGTATGGTTCCTGCCCTTAAATTCATAACAGTCTGTTTGAACAGATTGAATTAGAGCACAAAAAGCCTGAAACCTGTGTGACAGTCCAGCCTAATGGTCACATGATGGGGTTCTAAAATCACAACTACGACAATGGAATAGATTGGTGGGCAGTGGAGCAGTAGCAAACTCCCTTTTAAAAGGACTTTATTAAGTTACTCCTTGAAGATGAAAAAACATGGAAAGAATTCAGAAAGACACATTTGCTCCTATAGAGCCCTAAAATGGGAGAATTTTCATAATTCACAACTTCCAATATAGTTTCTAAAAATTAGAATTATTTTGGTTTTCATGATAAGAATGGATGAAGATAGAGAAAGCCACAACTATTCTCTTCTGCCTCAAAAGAAGCTATTAAATACAACATTTTCTCACAGTGCCTTTGCCCAAGCATAATTTGTCAACTGTTCCTGTATGTTATGTAATTTGTCTTCTCAGATATTGCTCATTGAGAATAAATTATAAGATTATAATGTCTGTTCATAAAAATAATTTTTAAGATAATTTATACAAATCCACTTTCTCATTTGCCCTTCAATAACTTCCTAGCATGAAAATTCTGTATTTCTTTTGGGTAAGGTCTTCAGTAGGCCCTAATTCATAGTTCACATTTTCATGTATAATCCTCTTTAAGAAAAAGTAATGGTTCTTACAGATTTTGCTCCTGTTCACGAGTAACACCCAATAACGTCAATTCCCCATATTCATTTATTTATTCATTCAAGCACTCATGATATTCTTTCAACGACTTACTATATACCACTGTACTAAGTTTTAAAATTTCCTAGGTGAATGAAATATTTATCCTAAATAAGTTCACTAAGAATTTGAGAAATTCTTGCATCCATACATGCAATGTAGACTATGGGCAGAGCGTGTATATATGCATATTTATAATCAGCAGCAGACCTTGAATGTGTGAAAGCTAATTATACCTGCAGTCAGAGAGAACATGAAAATAATGGACATCCATATTAGTTTTAAAATATCTATTTCATTTTACCTAAAGGATAAAAGAGTGGAGAGGCATTCAAGAGAGAAGAAATTATATTTGTAAACTTAACAGTAGTAAAATAGATTATTTTTAGATCATGGAAATAATTCCTGCCAGATCAAGAATACAATGTACTTTTAGCAATAATTGGAAATAAAAGAAGATGTGGTCCATATATACAATGGAATGTTACTCAGCTATCAAAACGAATGATTTCTCAACATTTGCTGCAACATGGACGGCACTGGAGGAGATAATGCTAAGTGAAATAAGTCAAGCAGAGAAAGACAATTATCATATGGTTTCTCTCATCTATGGAACATAAGAACTAGGAAGATAGGTAGGAGAAGAAAGGGATAAAGAAAGGGGGGTAATCAGAAGGGGGAATGAAGTCTGAGAGACTATGGACTCTGAGAAACAAACTGAGGGCTTCAGAGGGGAGGGGGGTGGGGGAATGGGATAGGCTGGTGATGGGTAGTAAGGAGGGCACATATTGCATGGTGCACTGGGTGTTATACGTAACTAATGAATCATGGAACTTTACATCGAAAACCAGGGATGTACTGTATGGTGACTAACATAATATAATAAAAAAATTATTACATAAACAAAACAAACAAAAAACAAAAAAGCTTATTTGCTGCATCATCTAAATAAAATATCAGATTTTCTTCATCATTTTTCTCATGTTGACCAAAGCCCTGGTTGGTTTTGATCAATAAAATTGGAAATAAATGCATTATTACTTAATGTAAACTAGTAAATCTTTAAAAATTTGAGACCATGGGAAACAAAATTAATTAAAAAGATCTTTGAGAAAGGAAAAAAAAGGAAATAGAAGTTGAAAAATGTGGAAATAAAATGGTGTAAGATCCAGTATACACAAACAGGACTACCACAAATACATAAGGGAAGATGAGAGAAATGAAAAAAAAAATTATATCCTTTCTCCAGAAAAAAAGAAAAGATAATAAAATGGACTCATAAATTTGAAAGCCCCATCCTCACATGCACACACACACAAACTGATTTTGAGTGTCCGCTAGATCTTGTCGTTACACAGAGCTCTTTTTTCAGTGAACAACCTATTCATCAATATTCACAATCCTTCACGTAGCCCTCAGGTCAGGTAATGACATTCTGTTTGTCGAATAAATATTTCACATTTTTAGACAAATACATGGTAAAATTATGCTTGCACTTAAACCAATCATCCATTGAAAAGAACTAAAAGTAAACAATGGAATACATATGTTCCTGATTTCATAGGACAGCTTATTTATACACTAAAAAATTACCTAAAAGTTTTAGCCAAGTTTGCATGGAAAATACTTAATTATATTTGAAATACATCATCCTTTTAGTCTTAAAACTTCTCCTGGGAAAGTAAAGTTTTCTGTATGTATTGGAGTCCCAGAGGAATAGATTTATTAAAAAGTTTCACAAACACAGGGACTGTAAAAATGTGGCTCTCCCCCACCCTATCAAACTCCCTGTGCTCATATAAGTTAAAAAGCTACCTTTAAAGCTATGTTACCATTGAGGAGGGTGGAGATAAGATGGTGGAGGAGTAGGGACCCCTCAGCTGGTTGTATAACTTGAACACAGCTAGATGAATATCAAATAATTTAGAATAAATTGATCTGGGGACTGAGACAGCAAAACTGCACAACTAGCAGTAGAAAAGCAGCTATGTTGTGCAAGGTAGGAACTGTGAAGAATTGATCTAGGGAAGAAAAGAATTGCTGGTGATGCAGAAGGGAGAGAGCCCTGGTCACAGAAAAATGGAGAGAGAGAGAGAAAGGAGAGAGAGAGAGAGAGAGAGGGAAAGAGAGAGAGAGAGAGAGGAGGAGAGAGAGAGAGAGAGAGAGAGGGAAAGAGAGAGAGAGAGAGAGGAAGAGAGAGAGAGAGAGATCAAGTGCAGGGAAGTGCACAGGAAGAACTCTTCCCCAAATCATTAATGGGGAAAAGAGTGGCTGACTGCCTCAAGTTTTGTAAGCAGTAGAGAACAAAGTCTAAAGTTTGAATGTCCAACAATTTCCAAGTTTGTGCCTGGTGGGCTTGGTGGTGTTCCAGTGGGGAAGGAGACCAGACCCAGGAGAATACAGCATTATCTGAGGATCCCATTGTCACACAGGGAGAAACAGTTCCCCCTGCTAGAGTGCATTTGGGAGAGGTAGCTTGACCTCTCTGGGGACAAAAGACCTGGTGGATACCAACATACTGCCTTATTAACTGCCATAGGAACAGAGATGCCAGCTGAGGGCAACAAACCTTGGTGCTAGATTTTTGCTACACTATTCCACACACTCTGAACCATTGCACAGTCACATGATGGATTTCCAGACAAACCTGTACCAGCCACAGCACAGTGAGATCATACCCCAGAGGATCTGGGTGGGTCCACACAATGGGATCTTTAAAATATTGAGTTCTGAAACCCAGTCACATGCCTGAGATAAAACATAGGATTACTGTTCCACCTGGAGGCCAACAACTTGGATGCAAACAGTATTAAGGCAGGAATTCTGTGGTAATCAGGGACAGAAGAGGGTCTGATTGTTTGTTCTTAGTGAGGGCTTCCTGAAAGTGGCAGGCATGAACTTCCTGCTTCCAGGATGAGAAAACCAGGGATGCTATTTTGCCCTTCCCATCAGCATTGACTGACTTCAGTGAACCAAACAGCACCACTCAGTGGAGGCTAGAGCTGCTTACACCAAGCCCTGCCTCCATGTGCCTTGTGGTGCATTTTTACTAGGGCCAGTCCACTTGAGAACCAGCCAAACAGACCCCTCCCCAAGAAGACGAGCACAAGACCCTTGCATACACCAAGTCAAATGACGACAGTGTGCTGAAAAGCTTTAGCTGTAGGGGAAAGAGGATCTAGCTTCCTTTTATTTTTATTTTTTTGAATCTAGCTTCTTTTAATTAATCAGAACAAACACACCTAAGATCTAATAACTTCTCCTTCCTCATCTTCTTCTCCTTCCTCTTCTCCTTCTCCCTCTCCTTTTTCTTCATATTCTTATACTTATTCTTCTTATTGTTATTCTTGTTAATCTCTTTCTAATATAGCCATTACTATCAGATGCAGTAATACAATAGGCTTCCATAAAAATCACACACAAAAATGTGACTGACACAAAATGACAAGATGGAGGAGTTCATCCCAAAAGAAAGAATAGGACGAAGTCAGGTATTTCATCAGTATACACACAAGGACAATGTCTGAACCAGAATGTAAAATAATAATCATAAAGATATGAGCTAGGATTGAGAAAAAATATAGAAGCCACTAGAGAATCCATCACTGCAGAGAGAATAGAACTAAAAAATACCCAGGCTGAAATTAAAAATGCTATAAATAAGATGAAGCCTGACTGGATGCAAGGACAATGAGGATGGACACGTCAGAGGAATAAGTCAGTGATATAGAAGATAACAATATGGAAAATAATGAAACTCAAAGAGAAAGAGGGAAAGAAATTTATCAGATCATAAACGTAGAATTAGGGAACCCAGCATACTCCTGAAAGCATAATAACATTCACACCCATAGGAGTCCCAGAAGAAGAGAAAGAAAAAAGGAGCTGAAAGTCCATCTGTGGAAAACTTCCCTAACCTGGAGAAGGAAAAAGAAATCAGAATCCAATAAGCACAGATAACTCCCATTAAACACAAAAACTGGCCATCATCAAGATATATCATTGTCAAATTCACAAAATACACAGTCAAGGAAAGAATCCTGAAAGCAAGAAGGGGGAAAAAAGTCCTTATCCTACACAGAAGACAAATATGGCTCACAGTAGACATGTGACAGAAATTCAGCAGGCCAGAAGAGAGTGGGATGATATATTCAAAGTGCTGAATGGTAATATATATAGACCACTAAACCAACCTTGCAAGAAATATTAAAAAGGACGTTTCGAGGGGGGGAAAAGACCAAAAAATACAAAGACTAGAAAGGAACCTAAAACATCACCAGAAGCAACAAATTTAGAGGTAACACAATGGCACTAAATGTATATCTATCAATAACCACCCTGAATGTAAATGGAATAAATGCTACAATCAAAAGACATAGGGCATTAAAATGAACAAATAAATAAGAAAAGATCCCCCTATATGCTGCCTACAAGAGACTCATTTTAGACCTAAAGTCCTGTAGAGTTTGAAAGTGAGGGAATGGAGAATGATCTATTATGTTAATGGATGCCGAAAGAAAGCCAGAGTTTCTGTACTTGTATAAGACAAATTAGATTTTAAAACAAAGACTGGAACAAGAGATGAAGAAGAGCATTGTATCACAATTAAGGGGTCTATCCAAAAGAAAATCTAACAATTGTAAATATTTTCCTCCCATCCTGGGAGCACCCAAATATATAAAAAAATTAATAACAAATATAAAGAAACTCATCAATAAGACTTCAATAATAGTAGGAAACTTTAACACCCTACTTACAACAATGGACAGGTCATCCAAGCAGAAAATCACCAAGAAAACAATGGCTTTGCATGACACACTGGACCAGATGGACTTAACAGATAAATTCAAGAACATTTCACCCTAAAGTAGCAGAATACATTCTTTTTGAGTGCACATGGGGCATTCACCAAAATAGATCAGATATTAGGTCATAAATCAGAACTCAAGTAATATAAAAAGAATCAGATCATACCATGCATATTTTCAGACCATAATACTGTGAAACTTGAAGTCAACCACAAGGGGAAAAAAAATGGAAAGACCACATGTATATGGAGGTTAAAAACACCCTACTAAAGAATGGATGTGTTAACCAGATGTGTGGCTCAGTTGGTTCAGCGTTTGCCTTTTTCTCAGGTCATGATCCCAGGGTCCTGGGATCGAGCTCCACATTGGGCTCCTTGCTCAGCGAGGAGCCTGCTTCTCCCTCTCCCTCTGCCTGCTGCTCCCCCCTGTTTGTGCTCTCTCTCTCTCTCTCTCTCTCTCTCTGTCAAATAAATAGATAGCATATTTTTAAAAAAGAAGCAAGTCTCAAATACACAACCTAATCTTACACCAAAAAGAGCTAGACAAGGAACAGCCAGTAAAACCTAAAGCCAATAGAAGAAGTGAAATAATAAAGATTTGAGCAGAAATAAAATATATACAAACAAAAATAAGCAAAGAATAAAACCAGTAGAACAGATGAAAAGAAAGAATTAATAAGATTGATTAACTCCTAGAGAGACTTATAAAAAGAAAAGAGAAATGGCCAAAACAAATAAAATCAAGAATGAAAGAGGAGAGATCACAAACAACACCACAGAAATACAAACAATCATAAGGGAATATTATGAAAAATTATATGTTAACCACCTGGGCAACAAATTCCTAGAAACACATAACTACTAAAACCGTCACATGAAAAAATAGAAAATTTGAACAGACTCATAACTAGCAAAGAAATCGAATCAGTAATCCAAACTCTCCCAACAAACAAAACCTAGGGTCAGATGGCCCCACAGGGAATTCTATCAGACATTTAAGGAAGAGTTAATACCCATTTTCAAATTGTTCCAAAAGTTAAAAATGGAAGGAAAACTTCCAAACTCATTCTACGGGGTCAACATTACCTTGATTCCAAAACAAAGACCCCACGAAAAAGGAGAATCACAGGCCAATATCCTTGATGAACATGTGTGCAGAAATTCTCAACAAGACGCTGGCAAACTGAATCCAACAGTATATTAAAAGAACTATTCAGTGGGGCACCTTGGTAGTTGAGTAGGTTAAACATCAGGCTCTTGATTTCAGGTCAGGTTGTGATCTCAGGGTCCTGGGATTGAGCCCGGATCAGGCTCCAGATTTGGTGGGGGGTCTGCATGAGATTCTCTCTCCTTTTCTCTCTGCCCCTCCAACACTCATGCTCTCTTGTTCTCTCTCTCTTTAAAGTAAAAAGAAAATATTATATATATATATATATATATATATATATATATATATATATATATATATATATATACACCATGATCAAGTGGGATTTACTCCTGGACTGCAGAGGTGGTTTAATACTTGCAGATCAACCAATGTGATACATTTTTGCGAGCATTTTATTGAACATTTTGGCATCCATATTGATCAGGGATATTGGGATTTCATTTTTTTTAATTGGAGTCTTTATCTGCTGTTTGTATCAGGGGAATGCTGGCCACATAGAATGAATTTGGAAATTTTCCTTCCTTCTCTGTTTTTTGGAATAGGTGAGAAGCATAGTTATTAACTCTTCTTTAAATGGTTGATTAAATTTACCTTGAAGCCGTCTGGCCCTGGACTTCTGTTTGTTTGGAGACTTTTGATTACGTATTTAATTTCCTTCCTGGATATCAGTCGGGTCATGTTTTCTACTCCTACCTATTTTAGTTTCTGTAGTTTATATGTTTCTAGGAATTTATATATTTTTCCAGGTTGTCCAATTTGTTAGTATTTAGTTTCTCATAATATTGCCTTATAATTGCTTGTATTTCTGAGGCATTGGTTCTTTTTTCTCCGCTATAAATTCTAATTTTATTTGGGACCTTTCTCTTTTCTTTTTGACAATTCTGGCTAGGGGTTTAACACTTTTATTATTTTTTCCCCAAAGAACCACCCCCCTGGTTTCATTGATCTTTTCTCGTGTTATTTAGTACTTATATTATTTATTTCTGCTCTAAACTTTATTAATCCCTCCCTTCCTCTGGATTTAGGCTTCATTTGTTGTTCTTCTTCTTGTTCTTTTAGGTGTAATGTTTTGTTTATTTGAGTTTTTCCTTGATTCTTAAGGTAGGCCTGTATTTCTATACAGTTCCTTCTTAAGACCCCTTGTACTGCATTGCAATGATTTTGGACCATTGTGTTTTCATTTTTATTTATTCCCATGTATTTTTAAATTTCTTATTTTCCTGATAGACCTATTCATTGCTTAGTAGCATATTGTTTAACCTCCATTTATTTGTGGAATTTCCTTCTTTTTTTTACTTCAAGTTTCATAGAATTGTGGTCAGAAAATATGCATGGTATGATCTGAATCTTTTTGTATTACGTGAGTTCTGATTTGTCACCTAATATCTTATCTATTTTGGAGAATGTCCCATGTGCACTTGAAAAGAATGTGTATTTTGCTACTTTAAGATGAAATGTTCTAAATATATCTGTTAAGCCCATCCAGTCCAGTGTGTCATTCCAAGTCATTGTTTCCTTGTTGACTTTCTCTTTAAATGATCTGTCCATTGATTTAATTGGGCTGTTAAGAACCCCTGGTATTTTGTATTATTGACAGTGAGTTCCTTCATGTTTATTATTAATTGTTTTATAAATTTGGGTGTTCCCATGTTGGTTGCATAAATATTTACAATTGTTAGATCTTCTTGTTGGATTGTCCCCTTTATTGTGATATGATACTTTCTCAGTCTCTTGCTACAGTCTTTGTTTTAATGTATAGTTTGTGTGATATAAGTATTACTACTCAGGATTTCTTTTGATATCAATTTGTATGATAAAAATCTCTTCATCCCCTCATTTTCAATCTGCCAATATCTTTATGTAGAAAATGAGTCTCTTGTAGGTAGCATATAAATGGGTCTTTTTTTTTTTTTAATTTTTCCTTTCTAACACCTTATGTCTTTTGATTGGAGCAGCCTGTTTACATTCAAAGTATTTGTTTGTAGTTGTGTATTTACTGCTTATGCAGATTTTTTTCCAATCCTTTCTTGTCTTTGTCACTTTTGGTCTTTCTTTTACACTCAAAGAATCCCCATTAATATTTCTTCCAGTTCTGGTTTAGTGGTCCCAAACTCCTTTAGTTTTTGTTTGCCTGGGAAACTAATTATCTCTCCTTCAATTCTGAATGATAACTTTGCTGGACAGAGTATTCTTGGCTACAGATTTTGCCCATTCAGCACTTTGAATATATCATGCCACTTTCTTCTGGCTTGCCAAATTTCCATAGAGAAATCTGCAGCTAACCTTATGGTTCTTCTTCTGTATGTTAGGGACTTCGTTTGTTTTGCTGTTTTGGGGATTTTTTTCTTTATCCCTAAATTTTACAAATTTAAGTACAATATGTCTTGGTGTTGACCTGCTCTTGTTGATTGTAATGCAGTTTTCTGTGCTTCCTGGAACTAGATGTCTGTTTCCTGCTAGGAATGTTTTCTGTTATTATTTCTTCAAATAAAATTTATGCCCATTTTCTCTCTGTTCTTCTTCTGACACTCATATAATATGATTTTTGTGTGTGTGATGGTGTCACTGAGTTCACTAAATCTATTCTCCATTGGAAATATTTCCTTTTTTGTTCAGTTGTATTACTTTCCATTACTTTACCTTTTAGGTTACTAATTGATTTCTCTGCTTCTGCCAGTCTGGGGTAAATTGCATTAACTCTGTTTACAATCTTGTTTATTATACTCTTTGTCTCTGATTCATTCTTTTCTATCTCTTTTATCTCTGTTGTAAGGATCTAACTGATGTCCTCTATCCTTTTGAATCCATTGAATATCCTTATGCTTGTTGCTTTACATTCTCCATGAGACATGTTACTTATATTTGTTTCACTTAGATCTCTGACTGTGGACTTATCTAGTTCTTTCATTTAGGATAAATTCCTCTGTATTCACATTTTATCTAAGTCTCTGACATTGTGTGTGTGTGTATGTGTGTGTTAGTATGTGTAAGAAAAGCCAGTTATATCCCCAGCTCCTGAAAGTAATGGCATTATGAAGAAGATGACGTGCAGTGTCCAGGGTCTGGTGTTTCAGTATGTGTCTTGAGTGTGTGTTGCATGTGGTCTGCTCTTGCGTTTTGGCTGCTCTATCCTGTAGGACAGTCATCCGCGTGGGCTCTGAGCAGTGTTTCATCCATGGCTTGAATGTGGTGGGTTTTAACTAGGTATGCTCTGGGCTGCTTGTGAAATAAGACCTGACACGACCTCCACAAGATCTTGAGCCCTGGGGAAATCTCTCATGCACAGTGTTGTTACGAGCAGAGATTTGTGCTGCTCCTCTGGGTCAGGGGCCTACCCTCATGGAACTGAGGCAAGTGTAACTGCGAAGGGCTGCTCCACCAGAGAATAGATGAGTGGGGCTTTGTGTATGCAAGCTAGGCAGCCATTGTCAGTACTGTGCTGACTCCTGCAGGTGGCTCTGTGTTTATGATGAGGGTGGGGGAGGGGAATGATGCTGGTCAGTCCCTTTGTTCCTGGAAAGATGTCTGCATGAAATGGCCTCTCAGGGAAAACACTCTGAGAAGAGCAAATAATTTCCTCACTGTGTACCCCAGGTGCTCTTCAGATCTGTTTCCTTGCTGTGTGCCCCCAGGATGTTTGCTTGCCTTCTCTCCAGGAACAGCACAGTGCCCTCCAACTCAGCCAAGCCCAGTGACCTCTAAGATTCCAAGCCCTGCTGGTTGCAAGGACTCAGGGAAAACAGCCCCTCTTTTTTTCCAGCCAGTGTCCTGAGGGAAATGTTCTCATGGTGCATTCTCCTGTGTACTCCTATTTTGCCCTTTTCTGTGATCACAGCTCATCCCCCACCATACAGCCTGTGATTCGATTCTCTGCTAAACCACATTTTCATACTTCCTACCTTTTTTGATGTGGTCTCTTTCCTCACATTAGTTGTGGAGTTTATTGTCACTCTTCAGTGGATTTCTGAGGTATTTAGGATGATTTGATAGTTATCTAGTTCTGTTCTTGTGAAAAGGTGAGCCTAGCCTCTTCCTATCTTGCCTCCATCTTTCTGCCTCTCTATTCTGAAAATATTCATTTTAATATGCATTTCAATATGGAAAGTAACAGGTTTTGGCAAAGATATGGAAAATTTTCTTCACAGTAAAGGAAACAATCAACAAAACTAAAATAGAGCTTAAGGAATGGGAGAAGATATTTGCAAATGATGTATCTCATAAAGGATTAGTATCCAAAACCTACAGAAAACATACCAAACTCAACTCCCAAAAAACAACCTAGTTAAGACATGGGCAGAAAACTTGAATAGACACTTTTCCAAAGAAGACATCTAGATGGCTAACAGATACATGAAAAGATGCTCAATATCACTTATTGTCAGGAAAATACAAATAAAAAACATTACGAGATATACCCTCATGCTTGTCAGAATGGCTACAATTAACAACAGAAGAAATAACAGGAGTGGGGAGGGTGCAGAAAAAGGGGAACTATTTTGCACTGTTGGTGAGAATGTAAAGTTGTGCAAGCACTATGGAGAACAGTATGGATACTCCTCAAAATGTTAAGATAATAGAGCAACCCTACAATCCAGCAATTGCACTGCTAGGTATTTACCCAAAGGATACTAAAGTATAGGTTCAAAGGGATACATGCACCCTGATGTGTATAGCAGCATTATCAACAATAGCCAAACTATGGAGAGAGCACAAATGTCTAGCAATTGATGAATGGATAATGAAGAGGGATATATATACACAATGGTATTTTGCTCAGCCAACAAAAAAAAAAAAAAAAAAAAAAAGGAAAAAAAGAAAAAAAAAAGAAATCTTGCCATTAGCAATGGTGTGGATGGAGCTAGAATGTATTATGCTAAGTTAAATAAGTCAGTCAGAGAAAGAAAAATACCATATGATCTCACTCATATGTGGAATTTAAGAAACAAAATGGGTGAATGTATGGCGGGGGAAAAGAGAGATAAAGGGAAACAAATCATGGGAGACTCAACTATAAAGAGCAAACTGGGGGTTGATGGAAGGAGATGGGTTAGAGAGAGGCAGGATGGGTGACACGTGTTAAGGAGGGCACTTGTTAGAATGAGCACTGGGTGTTGTATGTAAATGATGAGTCATTGAATTCTCCAGAAACCAATAATACACTGTATGTGAACTGCGAATAATTTAAGTTAAAAAATTATAGCTTTTGCATTGCTAGTGGGAAGTAAAATGGTGCAGAAAAACAGTATAAAATAGTATAAAATGTAATTTTGTAGAGTGGTGCAGAAAAAATAGTTTGGAAGATCAAAAAAAAAAAAAAAGCTAAATATAGAATTACCAGATGATCCACTAATACCACTTCTAGGTTTGTACCAAAAGGAAATATGAGCAAGAACTCAAATAAGTACTTGTATGCCATTGTTCATAACAAGATTAGTCACAGTAGCCAAAAGCTGAAAACACCCTGGACACTGGGGTGGCTCAGTCAGTTAAACACCTGCCTTTGGCTCAGGTCATGATCCCAGGGTCCTGGGATCGAGTCCCGCATCAGCCTGCTTCTCCCTCTGCCTACCATTCCCCCTGCTTGTGCTCTCACATGCTGTTTCTCACTCTCTCTCTGACAAATGAATAAAATCTTTAAAAAAAGCTGAAAACAACCTAATTGTGCATCAACAGATAAATAGATAAAATGCAGAATATAAAAACAATAAAGTGTTATTCATTCATAAAAAAAAAAAGAATGGAGTTTTAAAACATGCCACAGTGTGTATCTACCTTAAACCATTGTGCTGATTAAAATCAGCCAAACCTAAAAGGTCACATAGGTATGATTCCACTTATATGAAGTATCTAGAATAGTCAAATTTACAGAAAAATAAAATAGATTGGTGGTTACCAGAGGATAAATAAGTAAGGAAACAAAATTTTCATTTAATGTATGTAAACTTTCTGTTGGGATGATGAAAAATTTTGGAAATAGGTAATAGTGATATTTGCATAATATTGTAAATGGAATCAATGCCACACAATAGTGTAAATGATTAATTTCATATATTAATAAAACAAAAAGAAAATAATGCATCTCCAAATTATAGCCTGCATTACTAATGTTTGAAAAATATATCAGCAACTTTTTAATTTGAAACTGAAAATTTTATTTACCTCTGCAAATTTGTCATATGTATTACACAACACTTTTCTTTCTTTGACTGATCAAACATTACCTTCTATGTCTTAAAAAGAATTATTGCTTCCAAAAAATACAGTGATCCCAATATCACAAGTAGGAAAAAAAACCAAAAACACTACAGACTGAAAATATTTACATTATTGCCTCTATGATATTACAAATCAGAAATTATATTATTGTTTTCATGAGAATTCTTGATATTGAAATAAAATAAATTGTTATAAAGGTAAAAAATACAAAATATTTAATTTTCTTGTGTATTTTGTCACCTCATTAGTAAGAATAATATAATTAGTTCTGCAAAAAAATAAACTTTCCAAATTCTAGTTATAATTTTTAAAAAAGAAATTCCACTTGTCTCAACCCAACTTTTTAAATCATGTTAAGGGCAATGTGGATTCATAAGCATATGACTCATACATGGACAGAGATCTACAGTAATATGTGTCATCACTGTTGCTCTGCCAATTAACATAAATCTTGCCTGATTTTTGCTTCCTTAGGTTCACCAGTTCTGCCTGTCAGCATCTCTTTTTTTTTTTTTAAAGATTTTATTTATTTATGTGACAGAGAGACAGCCAGAGAGAGAGGGAACACAGCAGGGGGAGTGGGAGAGGAAGAAGCAGGCTCACAGCAGAGGAGCCCGATGTGGGACTCGATCCCAGTACACCAGGATCAAGCCCTGAGCCGAAGGCAGACGCTTTAACGACTGCGCTACCCAGGCTCCCCTGCCTGTCAGCATCTCTTACCATGGTTTGATTGTCTCTCATTTTCAAATATAAGGAAACCCTAATGTTCAACCCTATCATTAGTAAAGTCTCGTCAAATGAATCAGATGTGTTTTGCGACCCTTATTTGTAACCTTGGCCACCATTAATGTACGATCTTTGATGAAAATGTAGCAAAAACAAAAACAAAAAACCTATGACATAGCTGTTACAGTTCTACTTCTGAAATAGGTTGTTACCTTTTAGTAGAGAATCAGCTTTTGTTACCAATTCCTTGTTCCTGTCACCCACAGGGAGCACCTGAGTTTCTACCCTATTCAGGTATAACACATTTTAATTTTCACAGAATCCAAAATCCTTGGTACTTTTGTTTTGTTTGGGGTATCAGTGCTTGTCAATAATATATATTTTTAATTGAAACACTAATTGGTAGTGGTTATGCAGCAAATCTCCTGCTTCCAAAATTAGTATTCCTTGCCTCCTTTATGTAGCACAAATTGTTTTCCCCTGGCAATCAGCATCCAGCCTCCTGATTAGTACAGAATCTGATTCTCTGTACATGGATCAATCAGAGCAATATTGAGTGAAGCTATCCCATATTGCTTTCTGGACTTATGTGTTATGGTTTAGGGGAAATACAATCACGTATTGGTTTCTAAAGTATCTACACCATTGTGTATATCATGAACACATGTTCTTGAGACTTTGGTAGACATTCCACCATTTTAGCAGGTTAGATGCTCTCAG
This sequence comes from Ursus maritimus, assembly GCF_017311325.1. NCBI lineage: Eukaryota > Metazoa > Chordata > Mammalia > Carnivora > Ursidae > Ursus > Ursus maritimus. The sequence goes on from NW_024426663.1 coordinate 83,387,286, forward strand.
ATGATTTGGTAATACTAGTTAATCCCCTGGATATGAGCCAGTACTTTTAAAAAGATAAAGTGAATTTCTGTGTCAAAGGTAATGTGTGTGATGCCATAATGAAAGAGATGGTATTCCAGTGAGCATACAGATAATGATAATTGCATACTGCCTTATAAGGACACATTATGGACCTCTCTGTGGATGGCTGGTATACCCAAGGGATTATGCCATTTCAGTGACTCATCAGTTTTGTCATTGGCTCATTAAGTATGCAAGTGTTGGTAGCAAGATAAGCTATTGTTGAGTCCATGCATGGCTTTTTAATATTGTATCATTGCCTGATAGCTACTCTTCATAAGCCTATTGAAAAACCAGAAGAGCTTTCATTTAAGAGAAGGTGCATGAATCAACTAGTTCCATCATCTTTTCCCCTTGAACATTGAGTGATTAGATAGAAATGTCAAATGAACCATGCACAAACAGAACACGGCTGATAGATACAATAACTTTACTGCTTTCATCTAATTTCTCCTACTAGTGCCTGCCACTAATCAAACCCAATAGGAAGTCAAAAAGGGAAGTAGCCTGTGTGATGTAATCGAAAGTGGCCATCCTCCAAGGAATAGAATGAGACATAGGAGAACATGCCTGGGAAGGAAGGAAGAGCAAACAGAACAATCATCACAGACATAAGAAGAATAATAGTTAACTGGAAAAAAAAGTGTCCCCTTTTGTAATCATGAAGACAGAATTTCCAATTTTCAGTCCTGAAATTTCATTAATTAGCATGATACGACAGCACTAAGGCTACATAATTCCTCCTTACTAGCAGAAATTAAAAATGGAATAAATATGTTTTTATAACCGACAATGTGTATTATGTGTTTTTTTCTATAAACAGATTGAGAGTAAGAAGCATTATGCCTCACATTGTTCTAAAGCTGTAAACCTTGCTTCCAGCACCATTACACTAGTTCAGCTTATATAAATACTATCCCAGAATAACTGCTAACAGCAGTTAGCTTTTCTTTCATTTTCCAAATTGCTCTATGTAGGAAAAAGTCTATGCATTTTTTTACTATGAGCTTACTTCCTTATAATAGTTAAATGATTCTAAGAGAAATAATTCTAAAAATAAATGTACTTAAGACCACTAAACTGTACACATACAAATGGTTAATATGGTAAATATTATGTTATATGTATTTTAATACAATAAAAAAGCATGATGATATAATATCTCTACCCTATATGCAAGTGTCTTATGCAGGAGAGTCAACTCACCCTAGCCACGCAGGTCAGATCCCTTCCCTGACTTTGCAAGCTAGAATTTAGGTTCAGTATATGATGAAATGGGTTAATGTGAAGTCCCCCCGAGGATGTAAAAAATCTTTATGTCAGAAGTAAAATAGTCAACAAACAGAAAGAAGAAGATATAAGAGATTGGAGTGAAAGTCCTCACAGCTTTTAGTTTATGGTCAACATGAGGACTGCCATTTGTTGTTTGGTGAAACTTTCAAGGGATTCTCTATACCAACAAAATCCCACCCAAGACATACATAGAATTGGGTTTGTAACTTGCAGCCAAGCTAATCCAGAATTCAGATTTAAAAATCCATGTAGAGAACTAGGAATATAATGATATACTATTTTACCATTATGGCAATGTATAAGACTTATGGTATAATATAAGACAGTGAGGATTTATTTTAATCCAGACTGGGCAGTTGGCAGCATTTAATGTTGGTATATAGCACTTAGTTACTTTTTTTTTTTCTTGTTGCTCATGTAGTTTTAGTGAGCATAAAACTTTTAAGAAATTTCTTAGGAAATTTTTTAGTGTATCAGAGAGTTTGAAATAAATCTTGTACCCTTCTCTCAGAGAGAGGAAAAAGAAATGTTTGACTTATTTAAAGTGCTATCACACCTAAGAGAAAAAAGAAGTCTAAGATGCAGTGTTTCAATAAAGACGTTTCTACTTACAGCTAGGCTTAGATGATTATTCATAGTCAACACCTAAATTAGTAGTGGATCTTTACAGATAATGTGAAGTTGTGAGATCCTGGAAGTTATAAACAAATCTAGGAGAATTGTATTTGCCTCTTCCCCATACCTATTACTGTGCATACCCTAAATGTCTAAATCAATAAATCCCCATTAAAATGCATGTATCAACCCTCTGACATGGGAATAAAGAAACCTCATACCAACAGAGAACATCCCTACCTCTCTATGCCAATTTTTACCAGAGGTCAAGCCCTAGTACCGGAAGCTGAAACTTAGGTATTATGCACAACTCTGGGTCTGGTGATAAGAAACAAAATTTCAGGATCCAGATACAAAAAGAATAATATTCAATAGTCTATATGATGTTGTACGTTAGCAAACTGGATTGTCAATCCACATCACACATCTCAACCAGAACATGAACTAGGATACTGGCTAAGTTTGGTTTTGATGAAATATAGGTGCAGGGAACATTATTCCTGGGTAAGGGGCCAAATTATTAGGTGCTAGATGTCCAGGTCCAGCTGAAACCCCAACAGGAAATTTTCTTTTTAAGCTATAACAAGGGAACATATTTGAGACATTCTAAAAAAAAAAAATAGTGAGTAAAGGCAGAACAGGTGAGGGAATTTCCAAAAAAGTAAAAATTGGGAACATGAAGATTGATTGACTAAATAAATACTTTTCTTTCAGGAAACTGGTCATCAAATAGCTCTGAGAATTTCTCTTTGATGTTCAATCTTATTTTTATTTTTCTTTTTTTATAATAATTTTTATTATGTTATGTTAGTCACCATACAGTATATCCTTAGATTCTGATGTGGTGTTCCATGATTCATTATTTGTGTATAACACCCAGTGCACCATGCAATATGTGCGCTCCTTAATACCCATCACTGGCCTATCCCAATCCCTACCCCTCCCCCCCAAAGCACTCAGTTTGTTACCCAGAGTCCACAGTCTCTCATGCTTCATTCCCCTTCTGTTTACACCCCCTTCATTCTTCCCTTCCTTCTCCTACCGATCTTCTTATTTCTTATGTTCCATAAATGAGTCAAACCATATGATAGTTCTCTTTCTCTGCTTGACTTATTTCACTTCTCATAATCTCCTCCAGTCCCGTTAATGTTGCTGCAAATGTTGTCTAATCGTTCTTTCTGACGGCTGTGTAATATTCCATTGTATATATGGACCACATATTCTTTTTTTTAATAATAATATTTTTTATTATGTTATGTTAGTCACCATACAGTACATCCCTGGTTTCTGATGTAAAGTTCCATGATTCATTACTTGCGTAGAGCATCCAGTGCACCATGCAATACATGCCCTCCTTACTACCCATCACTAGCCTATCCCATTTCCCCACCCACTCCATTCTGAAGTCCTCAGATTGTTTCCCAGAGTCCATAGTCTCTCATGCTTCATTCCCCCTTTTGATTACCCCCCCTTTCTTTATCCCTTTCTTCTCCTACCAATCTTCCTACTTCTTATGTTCCATAAATGAGTGAAATCATATGATAATTCTCTTTCTCTGCTTGACTTATTTCACTTAGCATTATCTCCTCCAGTGCCGTCCATGTTGAAGCAAATGTTGAGAAATTGTTCTTTTTGATAGCTGAGTAATATTCCATTGTATATATGGACCACAGCTTCTTAATCCAGTCATCTGTTGAAGGGTGTCTTGGCTCCTTGCAAGATTTAGCTATTCTGGACAATGCTGCTATGAACATTGGGGTGCATATGGCCCTTCTCCTCACTACGTTTGTATCTTTGGGGAAAATACCCAGTAGTGCAATGGCTGGGTCATAGGGTAGCTCAATTTTTAACTTTTTAAGGGACCTCCACACTGTTTTCCAGAGTGGTTGTACCGACTTGTATTCCCACCAACAATGTAGGAGGGATCCCCTTTCTCCATATCCTCTCCAACAATTGTTGTTTCTTGCCTTGTCAATTTTTGCCATTCTAACTGGCGTAAGGTGGTATCTCAGTGTGGTTTTGATTTGAATTTCCCTGATGGTTAATGATTTTGAACATTTTTTCATGTGTCTGTTAGCCATTTGTATGTCTTCATTGGAAAAGTGTCTGTTCATATCTTCTGCCCATTTTTTGATTTCTTTATTTGTTTCTTGTGTATTGAGTTTGTAGATCTTGGATACCAGTCCTTTGTAGATCTTGGATACCAGTCTTTTATCTGTAGTGACATTTGCAAATATCTTCTCCCATTCCGTGGGCTGCCTCTTTGTTTCTTTGACTGTTTCCTTGGCTGTGCAGAAGTTTTTATCTTGATGAGTCCTACAAGTTCATTTTTTCTTTGTTTCTCTTGCCTTTGCAGATGTGTCATAAAAAAAGTTGCTGTGGCTGATGTCGTAGAGGTTGCTGCCTATGCTCTCCTCTAAGATTTTGATGGATTCCTGTCTCACATCGAGATCTTTCATCCCTTTGGAGTTTATCTTTGTGTATGGTGTGAGAGAGTGGTCAAGTTTCATTCTTTGGCATGTAGCTGTCCAATTTTTCCAGCACCATTTATTGAAGATACTTTTTTCCACTGGATGTTTTTTCCTGCTTTATCAAAGATTAGTTGCCCAAAGAGCCGAGGGTCCATTTCTGGCTCTCTTTTCTTTTCCAATGGTCTATGTGTCTGTTTTTGTACCAGTACCATGATGTCTTTGTGATCACAGGTTTGTAGTATAGCTTGAAATCTGGCATCGTGATGCCCCCAGCTTTGTTTTTCCTTTTCAACAATTCCTTAAAGCTGGAAGCCTTTCCCTTAAGATCAGGAACACAACAAGGATGCCCACTCTCGCCATTATTATTCAACATAGTAGTAGAAGTCCTTGCAACAGCAATCAGACAACAACAATGGATAAAAGGTATCCAAACCTGCAAAGAAGAAGTCAAACTGTCTCTCTTTGCAGATGACATGATACTCTATATGGAAAACCCAAAATAATCTACCCCCAATCTACTAGAAGTTATAGAGCAATTCAGTAATGTGGCGGGATTCAAAATCAGTGCTCTGAAATCAGTTGCATTTCTATACATGAACAATGAGACTGAATAAAGAGAAATTAGGGAATCCATTCCATTTACAATAGCACCAAAAATCATATGTTATCTTGGAATTAACTTAACCAGAGACATAAAGGATCTATATTCTAGAAACTACAAATTGCTCTTGAAAGACACTGAAGAAGACACATAAAGATGGAAAAATATTCCATACTCATGGATCAGAAGAATTAACATAGTTAAAATATCCATGCTACCCAGAGCAGTCTACACTTTCAATGCGATCCCCATCAAAATACCAATGAGATTCTTCAAAGAACTGGAACAAACAGCCCTTAAATTTGTGTGGAACCTGATCTTATTTTTCTTGTACCACAGGTAATGGTGCACACTATGGAAGAGTTAACACACTATGGTGTTTCATTTCCCATTAACTAAATAGGATTTAAGTATTTCCTCCTTAATATATATTATGAGGTTGTAAATCTTTACCTCAGTCATCTGAATTAAGGTTGTGAAGGGGCAGGATATATCAATGCTTCTGCACTAAGAAAGGTCATCATCTAGTGGTCCTCATTTGGAGTGATATGGTTTTGTGTTATGTCACTGAAAGTTGAGAACAAGACCAGAAACTCATGGGAAAGTTCTGCTTTGCAACTGTCCTTTACTAGAATAATCACATATGACACTTCATTAAAAAATAGTAGCTATCATTTATTGCTTTCCAAATGCCTTCATGTAAACTAAGTAAAAATATAACTCATGACAGTCTAAACATAGATTGCTTTGGTATTTTCAAAAGAAGTCCAAATTTGGCAATACATTAAATGTTTGCCCTATCTATTGTGCAAGCATTAGACAAAATAGATCGTTGTTTATGTAATAATATCATTATACAAATCAGCATAAAATTTGACTCTAGGTAAGGAAAGATAGAAAAAGGCAACTAAAAGGTATTTTTTGTGTTCTTCTATTTTATGTGATGAGAGTAAAACTCTTTTCCCTCTGGAACTCAATTCCTCTGAAAAACGTACTTTTTAGATGAAAATACTGGCCACATGTGCTGGATCCTGCAAAGGTGACATGGCTAAAGCCATGCAGCCAATTTGTATCCCTGGGATATTTCAAGTTGGAAGTCAACCTCTCTTCATTGATCAATGCTAATATAAGATTCAGAAACTGAATCTAACCATGTTGCCTATACGTGAAGAAGTTAGTCTACCAGGATTCTGAAGATTGTGTGTGTGTGTGTGTGTGTGTGTGTGTGTGTGTGTGTGTGAGTGTGTGTGTGTGTGTGTGTTTAATAAAAAGGAAAAAGAAAGAGCTGAAAAATGGCAAAAAAGTTCTAGGCACCAGTTGTTTTTCTTTTGGATTCTTATCTCTTTCTGATGTTAAGTATTTTGTAAGAAAGAAAATGTTTTTCCTTACATAAATATTATTTGGGGGAAAGATAAAGATAAACAAATTACTAAAGTACAACCAATTTAAAAGGGACTAAAGATTGATGAGGTCTATTTACCTGATCTCTTACATCTCTGAGATAGTGAATTTCTTTTTCTTTTTAAGATTTTATTTTATTTGAGAGAGAGAGAGAGAGAGCATGAGGGGGAAAGGGTCAGAGGGAGAAGCAGACTCCCTGCTGAGTAGGAAGCCTGATGCAGAACTCAATCCTGGGGATTTCAGGATCATCCTGAGCTGAAGACAGTCACTTAACCAACTGAACCAACCAGGCACCCTGAGATAGTATATTTCTAAGGAAAAATACAGGTCGGTTTCATTGGGGAGGGATCTCCTTCTGCCTGGAAGAAAACAAGTTCTTCGTATAGAAGAAAATGTTTGAACTTACATAAACATGCAAATGATAAAAGGTAAATGTATAGAAAAGAGTGATACATAAACATAAAGAAAAAAATAAAAATGTGTGGAATGTTGGTTAATACTAGGAATAGTTGACATTTAAAATCCTCAGAATTTAGGGATGCCCGGGTTTCTCAGACAGTTGAGTGTCTGACTCTGAGTTTCAGCCCAGATCATGATCTCAGGGTCCTAAGATCATGTCCTGAGATTGAGGCTTGGGGCAGGCCCCAAATTTACATGGAGTTAGCTTGAATTTCTCTCTCACCCTCTGCCCCTACCCTGACTCACATATTCTCTCTCTCTCTCTCAAATAAATAAACAAAATCTCTTTTAAAACCTCATAATTAACTCCTGAATTATTTATAATCTTGTGAGTGCAAGTGTGTTTTGCATACAAGACCACAGACCTGAAAAGTTTATATCTTCTGAAATTGGAAAAAATGAAATTAATCAAGTAATATACACACATATAGGCCATCATTACAACACTATTACTTTAATTACACCACATTGTTAAGGAAAAGTACTGCCAACACCATATGGACTACTATATATAGTACAGTAAGTGTCACTACCACCAATACCAAAATACTTTTTTTCATGTTTATTCAATCATCTTGAAATACAAGATGTATATAAACCCAATTTAACTATGTTATTATGATTATACATAATAAACACACATAAATATATCTTTCCTCCACTGATAGAATAAAATTCAGAACTCATGCTTGGCAAAACTAAAATACTCAAGTTTGGGATGATTCAAAGATACTATTACTTGGACCTCATCTGCTTGAGGAAGTTCTGGCCCTTGGCCAAGCTGTCCTTCAATGCATCTTTCATGGTTTCATTTCGTAGACTGAAGATGAAGGGATTCAGGAGTGGTGTGATGACACTAGAGAGGATAAAGAGGATCTTGTTAAGATGCAAGCTGCTTGAACATAGACAAAAATGGAGATCCCGTAGCCCATGGAGACCACAGTGAAGTGAGACGCACAGGTGGCAAAGGCTTTGCGTTGGCCTTGTCCTGAGGGTATCCTCAGAATGGTGGAGATGATGTAGATATAAGAGACCACGGTGAGGGAGAGGGAGCTGAGGGACAGGACAAGAGAGCTGAGGAAGTCCAAGAGTTCAATGATATGGATTTCAGCACAGGCCAAGTGGAGGAGAGGAGCACTGTCACAGAAAAAGTGATCGATCACATTGGGACCACAGTACGGCAGCCCAGCCTTCAGGACAGTGGATGGGAGAATGAGGAGAAAGCCACCCACCCATGAGAGGATAACAAGACGCACACAGAGTGAGCTGGTCATAATCACAGGGTACTGAAGGGGGCTGCAAATGGCCACATAGCGATCATAGGACATGACTGCAAAAATGATGAACTCCGTGCATCCAGAAAGGAAGTAGAAATAGGACTGGGTGAGGCATCCACCAAATGAAATGGTCTTTCTCTCTGACAGGAAGCCTGCCAGCATCTTGGGAACAGCACAGGTGGTAGTTAATACTTCACTGAAAGAGAGATTGCTGAGGAAGAAATACATGGGTGAGTGAAGCCTGTAATCCAGGAGAATCAGGGTAATGATGAGGGTGTTTCCAAGGACTGTCACCAAATAGGCCAATAAAAAAATCAAGAACAGGAGGCCCCCAAGAGCTCTGGTGGTTGGTATCCCTGTAAGAGTGATCTCTATCACCATGGTCCAGTTCTCCCTCTGCATGCTGGGTGGAAAATCTTAATTTTGTCAAGGAAGCAAAAGAAGCAACATGTATTAATACCTAAGACTACGATTCTAAGATATATTAAGATGAGCATCATTTTATTACTAGCAAAAATAAGCAACATTATTGATAAATGTGGTTGGCTTTCATTTTTCTTATAATGTCCATGTAAGGCTCATAACATCCACATGAAAATTGATATTTTTAATAATTAGCATGAATAAAGGTCATCCTCTCTAACACGGGTTTTTAAACCCCTACATCTCTATTTCATTACTGAAATGATAAAAAGGCAGTGGTTTTAATTATTTTCTATCTATATATCTATCATTAATATTTTTGTAAAAAGTATTTTGATCACTAACTAATAGATCTTTTAAATTATTAAGTGTATTGAATTGGAAACAAATTAAAATTTTGATTTTGTAATTGATTTTTGTTTTCAAAAAACATTACTTGCACTACACATTTGAGATACTTTCCAGTTCACTCAGATATCTAATGTGGTCAACTCTACAGAATCAGAACTTTTACTTATATAATCTTTAAATTTTATTGTAGTTAGTAAATACTTTGTGAATAGGAATTTTATAAGTGAAAAATGTGTAAATACCAAGGGAAACAGAGAAAGTAGAATATTGACAGTCTATGAACTCTGGGAAACAAACTGAGGGCTTCAGAGGGGAGGGGAGTGAGAGAATGGGATAGGCTGGTGATGGGTATTAAGGAGGGCACATATTGCATGGGGCACTGGGTGTTATATGCAAGTAATGTATCATGGAACTTTACATCAAAAACTAGGGATGTACTGTATGGTGACTAACATAATAAAATATATTATTATTTAAAAAGTACAATATTAACTTTTAAAACTTTTCTTTTTCTGGAATGGTTTTTTGAACTAATTGCTCATTGATGATGTTTTTGGAATGAATGCACATTATTGTGGTTTCATAATTAATCAGCCCAACATGTTTAAAAGTACTCTTTTAGATACATAAATTGATGCCAGACTTTGTCTCATTGTACATAATTAAAATAAATTGGTTGAATGAAGATACAGAGAAAAGACCAATTTTAAATTTGATGATAATTAAACATTGTTTCACTTAAAGGAAACAAATTAACAATGACATATGACTTTGGCAGGATAAGAAAAATTAAACAATGGAAATCCTAAAACCAAGATAATATGGGAGAGTCAATAAGCAAGTTTTTGAAACAACGGAAAAATAGGATAAAGTAAAGAAACAATAAAAAAAGTTGATATATAATGGGGCACCTGGGTAGTTAGTCAGTTAAGTGTCCAAGTCTTGATTCGGCTCATGTCACAATCTCAGGGTCATGAGATCAGGTCTTGTGCTGGCTCCACACTGGGTGTGGAGTCTGCTTAAGATTTTCTCTCTCCCTCTGCAACTCCTGCTTGCACTCTCACTCTCTCTCTTTAACTCTCTTTCTCTCTCTTTCTAATATATATATATATATATATATATATATACACACACACACACACACAAATAAATAATAATAATAATTAATTTTAAAAAGACATACTATGGAAGGTTGTTATGTAAATTGTATGAAAAATGTGAGTACATTAAGCTCACCTGGCATGTTTCCTCTAAGCCTTGAAGGCAGACGCTTAACCGCTGTGCCACCCAGGCGCCCCAGAAAGCCACTTCTAATATAGAGAAGAAACTGGTAGTTACCACAGGGGAGGTAATTGGGGGAAGGGTTAAGTAGGTAATGGGGATTAAGGAGTGCACTTGCTGTGATGAGCACCATTTATTATATGGAAGTATTGAATCACTATATTGTACACCTGTAATGAATATAATATTGTATGTTAATTAACTGGATTTAAAATATTAACATAAAATTATTTAAAAATAAATAAAAGTGGGGCGCCTGGGTGGCACAGTCTTTAAGCGTCTGCCTTCGGCTCAGGGCGTGATCCCAGAGTTCTGGGACCGAGCCCCACATCAGGCTCCTCCACTGGGAGCCTGCTTCTTCCTCTCCCACTCCCCCTGCTTGTATTCCCTCTCTCGCTGGCTGTCTTTCTCTTTGTCAAATAAATAAATAAATAAAATATTTTAAAAAAATAAAAAATAAAGATAAATAAAAGTAAAATTTAATTGTATTCATTTTCTAAGAAACACAAACATTGAACTTAATAAAAAACCTTAAAAATATTGATGCAACTATGTCAGGGAACTTTTAAAATAATAAGAAGAAAGGAAGATATACTAAAACAAGTAGCAGACAAATTAGAGTTTGCGAGAGATGAAAAAAAAATTTTCCCAGCACAAAACACAAAAAAGGTTAGTTGATATTGTAGAATAAATACTAAATTTTTTATTGAAGATACAAACATCCATGAATTTAATAGAAAAGTGAGATTGTATCAGGATTTTCAGGAATATAGGAAGTCCTAGAAAATAAAAAAAGTGATAATAAAAAATAACATACTCCTTATGCATTAATATCAACAGAACTGAGAATTGGCAGTATATTAACATAATTTTAATATTATTAGAAGTCAAACATTTTTAATTGAATTATGAAATATGCCCAATGCTCAGTGAGTTTGTGTCAATTGAGTAAATTCAAAGAAAGTTTCTATTCCTTGTTTTGGAATCAATATTGCAAAACTTAAATTTATCCAAAATATGTTAGTATATGTAATTTAATTTCAATCAATTACCAGCATGACTTTTAGTTTTGAAATTGATCAATATAAATTAAATGCAATCTTACAGAATAACAGATACAGCTACAAAATATATAACTATGATTATATGCTATTACAGTACATCAGTTTAAGACAAACATTTAAATTTATATGAAAACAGTAATATATTTTATTTTATTTTATTTATATTGAAAGTTGAGAAAAAGAAAAATTCTTACTCACACAAAAAGAAATTCCAGTGGAGTATATCTTGCCATTCATCAACTGCTTTAAGAAACTTAATATTTCTTATGGTGTCACTGTCACATTACTGATTATGTGAATGTCTTTAAGCATGTTACAGATTTGGGGGCTAGGAGAGAGAGAGAAAACGAGTAGAGAGAATCGTGACTTACTGCTTGAATCATGGAAGGCATGGGAAAGAAAATCTTTAACCATGAGGCATTTGAGTGAAGTTAAGGAAATTAACTTAGTAGAGTGATTACTATAGAAAACAAGTAGTGGATGGAAGTCATGATGAAAAAACTGGTATGATTCTCTTTATTATTTAATCACTATTATAATTTATATATTGTCTAAATGTTCAAGTAAATCTATCAGGCTTGCACAATCATGTAATTTTCCCTAGCATCCATAACTCAGAAAATTCATAGACACTTCCTATGTGTCAAAGGCATCTTCTCTTCAAAACTAAGTCCTTGCTACAACTTAGGAAACACTAAAAATAGATTTCCAGCTTCCTTTTCTAGGATATTCAACTTTTTATCATTACTTACCTTGCTTGCTGAGATGTCTCCCCGAGCAGTGGCAATTTCTTAGGTCAAGTAAAAGCTAAAGGATTTCCCAAATTTTATCTTATTTTACTTTATTTTTTCCTTTTGAATCAGGTTCCAGAGTTGAGGACTGGGTTTTAATCAGAACTGCTGAGAGATTTTTTTGTGATGTCAGGCTGTTGTCAGGTTACCAAAGGACAATCCCAAAGTACTCACATGGAAGAAGATATATCTGAGAATAATAAGGTTTTAAAATCATCCCAGACTCCCACAGGGGGAACCTGACAGGGTGAGAAAAATTAGACTTGTTTGTTCTCGCCGTGAATATTTCGCTTTGAAAACTCATTAGTAACTCTATTCCATGGAGACTCCAATAAGTGTATGAAACTTTATTTTCCCGAGAGACATTGTAAAGCTAAAATTCAATAATTTCAAATAATGTGAACAACACTTTTCCTGATCTGTACAGAGAAAGACTGAATTTGTATTCATGTATTTATGCTTATTCATTTGGTTAGATCGTTACAAGTGTGAGTTTAATCTATAATCCTGCAATACCACAAAGGTACAGCTATCTGTCCTCCAGTTTAGGGGAGACATAAACCAATCACTGGTTGTTTTCATTGGGTAATACTAACGAATTTGAAGTATTATTTCATTGAAATCCATGGATGTGGCCCATATAAACAATGGAATATTACTCAGCCATGAGAAAGGATGTTTACCCATTTGCATCAACATAGATGGAACTGGAGGAGATTATGCTAAGTGAAATAAGTAAATCAGAGAAAGACAATTATCATATAGTTTCACTTATTTGTGGAACATAAGGTATAGCAAGGAGGACATTAGGAAAAGGAAGGGAAAAATGAAGGGGGGTGCAGAAACAGAGGGGGAGATGAACCATGAGAGACTCTGTACTCTGGGAAACACACTGAGGGTTTTGGGGGTGAAAGGGGTGGAGGGACATGCTAGCCAGGTGATTATTAAGAAGGGCATGTATTGCATGGAGCACTGGGTGTTATATGCAAACAATGAATCATGGAACACTACATCAAAACCTAATGATGTACTGTATGGTGACTAACATATCATCATCATCAATAAATGAATAAATTCAAGAATATGAAAAAAAAAACACATCCTTACCTTTCATAGTGCCTTAACATCGTAAGAGTTAAAAGTTGTTACTTACTATTATTTCATAACCACCCTGGAATCTAGCACCATGGTTTATGCTACTGGATCATATATATCTAACACAGGGCTTGCATAAGATAGGTTTATAATAAGTATTTATTGATGGATCAATAAGGCCAACCAGATTTTCTGAGGAAAAGAAAAGAAAAGAAATGAAAAGAAAAGAAAAGAAAAGAAAATAAAGAAAATAAATCCATGGATGTGTAATCATAAGATCTACCAGTAAGTTTACTGCATATGAATGACTGTGTTTTGTACTGCACAAGCAGCTTAACACCAAGGATATATAAGAAAAAAAAGTCGGGGGGGGGGAGTTGTTATATAACATGATACATAATATTTGGTGAATAACTATTAAACTCAGTGATGGCAAAGAGATTACTCACATACAGAGGTAAAAATATCAGAATAACGTCAGACCTGTCTACACAGACCTGACAAGAGAGGAAGGGTTGGCAGAGGATTTTCAAAGCTTTATTCAAGAACATGCAGCTTAGGATCATTTATCCAGCAAGGCTGTCACTCAGAATTGATGGAGAGATAAGGAACTTCCAGGATCGGCAGAAACTGATCGAATTTGTAACCACCAAACCAGTCCTACAGGAGATATTAACGGGGGTTCTATAAAAGTAAAAAGGCCCCAAGACTGATACAGAACAGAAATTTACAATCTATAGAAACAAAGACTTCACAGGCAACATGACATCATTAAAATCATATCTCTCAATAATCACTCTCAATGTGAATGGCCTAAATGCTCCCATAAAAGGCCACAGGGTTGCAGATTGGATAATAAGACATGACCCATCCATTTGCTGTCTACAAGAGACTCATCTTGAACCTAAAGATACATCCAGACTGAAAGTGAAGGGGTGGAAAAGCATTTTTCATGCCCATGGACCTCAAAAGAAAGCTGGGGTAGCAATTCTCATATCAGACGGATGAGGTTTTAAAGACTGTAGTTAGAGTACAGAAGGACACTATATTATTCTTAAAGGATGTATCCAAGAAGTTGATTTGAAAATTATAAATATCTATGCCCCCAACAGGGGAACAGCTAGATACACAAGCCAACTCTTAACGGAAGAAAGATAAATATAGATAATAATACAATAATAGTAGTGGACCTCAACACTCCACTATCAACAATAGACAGATCACCTAAGCAGAAAATCAACAAAGAAACAAGAGCTTTGAATGACATACTAGACCAGATGGACTCATAGATATATACAGAATACTGCACCCCAGAACAACAGAATACTCATTCTTTTTGAATGCATATGGTACTTTCTCCAGAATAGGCCATATACTGGGTCACAAAACAGGTCTCGGCTGATACCGAAAGACTGAAACTATTCCCTGCATATTCTCAGACCACAATGCTTTGAAAATGGAGCTCAATCACAAGGAAAAATTTGGAAGAAACTCAAACACTTGGAAACTAAGAACCATCCTGTTCAAGAATGATTGGGTAAACCAGGAAATTAAAAATCAATTTAAACACTTTATGAGGACCAGCAAGAATGAAAACAAAATGGTCCAAAACCAATGGGACAATGCAAAGGCAGTCCTAAGGTGAAAATACATAGCCATCCAGCCTCACTCAAAAGAATAGAAAAATCTAAAATGCAGTTTTTATACTCTCACCTCAAGAAGCTGGAACAGGAACAGATGAATAGGCCTACTCCATGCACAAGAAAGCAGTTGATCACGATTAGAGCAGAGATCAATGAATTAGAAACCAGGAGCACAGTAGAGCAGATCAACAGAACTAGAAGCTGGTTCTTTGAAAGAATAAATGAAATCGTTAAGCCACTGGCAAGACTTATGCAAAAGAATAGAGAAAGGACCCAAATTAATAAAATTATGAATGAAAAGGGAGAGGTCACAACCAATATCAATGAAATAGGAAGGATTATTAGAAATCTTTATCAACAGCTTTATGCCAATAAATTAAGCAACCTGGGAGAGATGGAGGCCTTCCTGGAAACCTATAAACTACTAAGACTGAAACAGGAAGAAATTGATTTTTTAAACAGACCAATTAATTATGAAGAGATTGAAGCAGTGATCAAAAACCTCCCAAAAAACTAGAGTCCAGGGCTACAACATGGACGGCACTGGAGGAGATAATGCTCAATGAAATAAGTCAAGCAGAGAAAGACAATTATCATATGGTTTCTCTCATCTGTGAAACATAAGAAGTAGGAAGATCAGTAGGAGAAGAAAGGGAAAAAAAGGGGGGGTAATCAGAAGGGGGAATGAAGCCTGAGAGAATATGGACTCTGAGAAACAAACTGAGGGCTTCAGTAGGGAGGGGGTTGGGGGAATGGGATAGGCTAGCAATGGGTAGTAAGGAGGGTGCATATTGCATGGCGCACTGGGTGTTATATGCAACTAATGAATCATGGAACTTTACATCGAAAACCAGGGATGTACTGTATGGTGACTAACATAATATAATAAAAAATATTATTATATAAAAAAAGAAATACATTGAAGATGACACAAAAAGATGGACAAATATTCCATGCTCATTAATTGGGAGAATATACATAGATAAAATGTCTATGCTACCTAGAGCAATCTACACTTTCATTGTTGTCCTGATCAAAATACAAATGACATTTTCAAAGAACTGGAACAAACAGCCCTTAAATTTGTGTGGAACCAGAAAAGGCCCCAAATCGCCAAAAATCATTGAAAAGGTAAAACAAAGCTGGGGGCCTCACGTTGCTGGATTTCAGGCTATACTGCAAAGCTGTGATCACAAAGACAGCATGGTACTGGCAGAAAAACAGATATATAGACCAATGGAACAGAATAGAGAACCCAGAAATGGACCCTTGGATCTTTGGGCAAGTAATCTTCGATAAAGCAGGGAAAAAACATCCAGTGGAAAAAGTCTCTTCAATAAATGGTGCTGGGAAAATTGGGGAGCTCCACACAAAAGAATGGAACTTGACTACTCTCTCACACCATACACAAAGATAAACTCTAAGTGGATGAAAGCCCTCAATGTGAGACAGGAATCCATCAAAATCCTAGGGAAAACATGGGCTGAAACCTCTTTGACATCAGCCACAGCAACTTTTTTCATGATACATCTCCAAAGGGAAGAGAACAAAAGAAAAAATGAACTTGTGGGACTTCATCAAGATAAAAATCTTCTGCACAGCCAAGGAGACAGTCAAAAAAAACAAAGAGGCAGCCCATGGAATGGGAGAATATATTTGCAAATGACACTACAGATAAACGATTAGTATCCAAGATCTACAAAGAACATCTCAAACTCAATACACGGGAAAAAAATAATCAAATCATAAAATGGGCAGAAGATATGAGCAGACACTTTTCCAATGAAGACATAAAAATGGCTAACAGACACATGAAAAAATGTTCGAAATCATTAGCCATCAGGGAAATTCAAATCAAAACCACATTCAGATACCACATTATGCCAAGTAGAATGAACCTTGAGAGACTATGTACACTGGGAAACAAACTGAGGGCTTCAGAGGGGAGGGGGTTGGGGGATTGGGATAGGCCAGTGATGGGTACTTAGGAGGGCACATATTGCATAGTGCAATGGGTGTTATATGCAAGTAATGAATCATGGAACTTTACATCAAAAACTAAGTACGTACTGTATGATTACTAACATAACATAATAAAAAATTGTTATAAAAAAAGAATGGCAAAAATTGACAAGGCAGGAAACAACAAATGTTGGAGATGATGTGGAGAAAGGGGATCCCTCTTACATTGTTGGTGGGAATGCAAGTTGGTACATCCACTTTGGAAAACAGTGTGGAGGTCCCTTAAAAAGTTAAAAATTGAGCTACCCTATCAGCTAGCAATTGCACTACTGGATGTTTACCACGAAGATATAAACGTAGTGAAGGGAAGGGCCACATGTACCACAATGTTCATAACAGCATTGTCCACAATAGCTAAATCTTGGAAGGAGCCGAGATGCCCTTTAATAGATGACTGGATTAAGAAGATGTGGTCCAGGGGCGCCTGGGTGGCACAGCGGTTAAGCGTCTGCCTTCAGCTCAGGGCGTGATCTCGGTGTTATGGGATCGAGCCCCACATCGGGCTCCTCTGCTGGGAGCCTGCTTCTTCCTCTCCCACTCCCCCTGCTTGTGTTCCCTCTCTCGCTGGCTGTCTCTGTCTCTGTCAAATTAATAAATAAAATCTTTAAAAAAAAAAAAAAAGAAGATGTGGTCCATATATACAATGCAATATTACTCACCCATCAAAAAGAACGTTTTCACATTTGTTGCAACATGGACGGGACCAGAGGAGATGTTACTAAGTGAAATAAATCAAGCAGAGAAAGACAATTTTCATATGGTTTCACTCATTTATGGAACATAAGAAATAGGAATATCGGTAGGAGAAGAAAGGGAAGAATGAAAGGGGGGGTAAACAGAAGGGGGAATGAGCCATGAGAGACTATGGACACTGGGAAACACATTGAGGGCTTCAGAGGGAAGGAGGGTAGGGGATTGGGATAGGCTGGAGATGGGTATTAAGGAGGGCATGTATTGCATGGTGCACTGTGTATTATATGCAAGTAATGAATCACGGAACATTACATTAAAAACTAGTTATGTACTTTATGGTGACTAACAAAACCTAATAAAAATTATTTTTTTAAAAAAAGGAAAACTAAAAAAAAAAAAAAAAACCACACACACACACACACAAAACATAACTCCACCAAAGGAATATTGTAAACTTCCAGTAACTGAAACAAAGGGAATGAAAATCCAGAAATTGCCTGACAAAAATTCAAAATAATTGCTTGAAGGCTGCTCATAGAGCTACAAAAGAAGTCATATAAAGAAGGTGAATAAATCAAGTAGGCAAGAATAAAATAAGAAATTCACTAAATCAGAAGCCACTAAAAAAATACAAAAGATAACTTTTGAAGATAGATATATATATATAAAATAATTCAATAGTGTATAAACCTGTTGAATCACTATGTTGTACACCTGAAACTAATGTAACATTGTGTGGTAATTATACTCAAATTTAAAAAAAAATAAAAAAAGAGTCACTAAAGTGTTTCAACAGTACAGTTCAAACAGAAAGAAAATGATTTAAAATACATATCAATTAAAATTATACAGAGGTGAGGGGCACCTGGATGGCTCAGTTAAACGTATGCCTTTGGCTCAGGTTCCAGGCATTGGGCTCCCTGCTCAGAGTGGAGTCTTGTTGTTCCTCTCCAGCTTCTGCTCTCTCTGTCTCTCTCTCTCTCTCTTTAAATAAGTAAATAAAATCTTTAAAAATGAAAAATAATGAAAATGAATGAAGAAAGCTTTTGGACTTACAGGGATCCACGTTAATAAATAATGTACAGATCGATTAAATCTGATAGGCAAAATAGTGGGAGAAAGAAGTAGAAAGCTTATTTTCAAAAACAAATGGCTGAGCATTTCTCAAACTGTGGAAAAAAATTGGACATCCAAATACTTGAAGCTAATAGATCACCACAAGATTACTCTCCAAACTATCTTCAACAAGGCACATTATAATAATAACATCTAATATAACACAGAAAAAGATGACTTTATTTAGATCTCTGCCTTTACTTTAACGCGAATTTCTGTTTCTCCTGTCCTATAAGATTTAATATCCCATCAATAAAAGCCACTTAAAGAGTAAAAAAAAAAAAAAAAAAAAAAAAAAAAAAAAGACTTTAGAGCTAACAAGAGAAAAAAAATGTACTTTACACTATGGTATTCCAATAGGTTATCAGCAGATTTCCTGGAAGAGAACTTAGAGGCCAACAGAGAATGGGATACTATATTTAAAGAGCTGAAAGAAAGATGGGGTTCCAGGGTGGCTCAGTTGGTTAAGGGTCTGCCTTTGCCTCAAGTCCTGATCATTGTGTCCTGGGATCAAGCCCTGCATCAGGCTCTATGCTCATTGGGGTGTCTGATTCTCCCTCTTCCTCCATCCCTCCCTCTGGTTGTGCACTCTCTTTCTCATTATCTCAAATAAATAAAATATTTAAATTTTTTTTTAAAAAGCAACTGAGAGAAAGGAACCACAAATCAATAGTCTTCCCAGTAAAGTTTTTCTTCAAAAATGAAAATGAGATGAAAATGTGTCTTAATAAACAAGATCTGACATAATCAGTGTTAAAACTGCTTTACAATAAATGTTGTTCAAGTTGAATTGCAAGTGTATAATTGGTTACATAAATGCATAGGAATATATATAAATTACACCACACTCTTTGAAGAAAGAATAGATTAAGATTCTGAATGCACTAATACTGTAATACAGTCCTGTGTTAATTACATAATGCCAGGATAAATGTTAAAAAGATCAAGTATTAAAAATAAATATAACTCAACAGAGTAGGTGTAAAGGGAACATACCTCAACATAATGAAGTTCTTAAATGAAAAACCCACTATGAACAACATACACAATGAGGAAAAAAAATGAGAGCTTTTCCCCTAAGGTCAGGAGCAAACAAAAATATCTACTCTCACCATTTTATTCAACATAATTCTAGAATTCCTAGGCAGAGTAATCAGACAACAAAAATGAAAAAAAAAAACATCCAAATTGGTAAGAAAGAAGTCAAACTTTCACTATTTACAGATAACATGATACTATGTGTAGAAAACTCTAAAGACTCCACCAAAAAAACTATGAGAATAAGTGAATTCAGTAAAGTCTCAGGATACACAACCAATATACAGCAAGCTGTTGCATTTCTATACTCTAATAATAAAGCATCAGAAAGAGAAGTTAAGAAAATAAAATACTTAGGTGGAACAGAGCAGAAAACTCAGAAATAAACCTACAAATAAACAGTGAATTAATCTTTGAAAAGCAGGAGGGCAGCCAATGGGAGAAAGTTTCTTCAACAATTGGTGCTGGGAAACCTGAACAGCAACATGCAAAAGAATGAAACTGGACTACTGTCTTATACCATACACAAAAATAAATTAAAAACAGATTAAAGACCTAAATGTGAGACCTGAAAACATGGAACTAGAAGAGAGCAGAGGCAGTAATTTCTCTGACATCAATCATAACATCATTTTTCTAGATATGTCTCCTGAGGCAAGGTAAACAAAAGAAAAAATAACTATTGGAACTACATCAAAATAAAAAGCTTCTGCACAGGGAAAGGGATAATCATCAAAACTTAAACACACCCTAATGAATGGGAGAAGATATTTGCAAATGACAAATTCAATAAAGGGCTACTATCCAAAATATATAAAGAACTTATAAACCTCAACACCCCTCAAAAATAATCTAATTAACGAAGGGCAGAAGGCATGAACACACATTTGTTCAAAGAAGAGATACAGATGAACAACAGATACACACAAGATGCTCATCATGCTTTATTTTCAGGGGGATGCAAATCAAAACCACAATGAGATATCACATCGCACATGTCAGAATGGCTAAAATAAAAAAAAAAAAACATAAGAAGCAACAAGCATCAACAAAGATGTGGAGAAAAAGGAACTCTCAGGCACTGTTGGTGGGAGTGCAAACCAGTACAGCCACTCTGAAAACCAATATGAAGGGTCCTCAAAAAGTAAAGAATAGAATTGCCCTATGATCCAGTAATCACACTACTGGGTATCTACCCCCAAAATACAAAAGCACTACTTCAAGTTATACATGCAACCCTGAATTTAT
The DNA here is from genome assembly GCF_017311325.1 of Ursus maritimus. Taxonomy (NCBI): domain Eukaryota; kingdom Metazoa; phylum Chordata; class Mammalia; order Carnivora; family Ursidae; genus Ursus; species Ursus maritimus. The sequence goes on from NW_024426663.1 coordinate 83,408,228, forward strand.
TTCAGGATTATTTATAATAACCAAATTATGGAAGTAGCCCAGGTATCTATTGACTGATGAATGGGTAAAGAAGAAGTTTTCTATATATACAATGGAATATTATTCAGCCAGGAAAATAGTGAAATATTGTCATTTGTAATGACATGGATGGGATTAGAGAGTATAATACTAAGCCAATTAAGTCAGTCAGAAAAAGACAAATGTCATATCATTACAATCATATGTGGAATTTAAGATGGGAACAAATGAATAAAGGAAAAAAAAAAGGAGAGAGATAGACAAACCAAGAAACATTTTCTTAAGTTTAGAGAACAACCTGATCTGGGGTGCCTGGGTGGCTGAAGTCATCTGCCTTCAGCTCAGGGCGTGATCCTGGAGTCCTGGGACCCAGCACCACATCAGGCTCCTCCGCTGGGAGCCTGCTTCTTCCTCTCCCACTCCCCCTGCCTGTGTCCCTGCTCTCGCTGGCTGTCTCTCTCTCTCTCTGTCAAATAAATAAATTAATTAAATCTTTTTTAAAAAAAGAGAACAACCTCATTATTATCAGAGAGGGAGTGGTTGGGGGGATGGGTGAAATAGATGATACGGATTAAAGTACAGTTATCAAGATGAGTGCTGAGTAATGTACAGAATTGTTGAGTCAGAGGTGTCTGGGTGGCTCAGTCAGTTAAGTATCTGCCTTCGGCTCAGGTCATGATCACAGGGTCCTGGGATTGAGCTCTGCATTGGGCTTCTTGGTCAGCAGGGAGCCTGTTTCTTCCTCCCTCTGCTGTTCCCCTTGCTTGTGCTCTCTTGCGCTCTGTCAAATAAATAAATAAACTCTTTAAAAAAATGTTGAATCCCTATATTGTACACCTTAAACTAAGGCAACCCTATATGTTAACTATACTGGAATTCAAATTAATACCACATTGAGTTACCACCTTAAGCCAGTTAGACTGGCAAAAATTGACAAGACAAGAAACAACAAATGTTGGAGAGGATGTGGAGAAACGGGAACCCACATACACTGTTGGTGGGAATGCAAGTTGGTACCACCATGCTGGAAAACAGTATGCACGTTTCTCAAGACATAAAATAATAGAGCTACCCTATGACCCAGCAATTGCACTACTGGGTATTTACCCCAAAGACACAGATGTAGTAATGAGAAGGACTATATGCACCCTGATGTTCATAGCAGCATTGTCCACAAGAGCTAAACTGTGAGAGGAGCTGAGATGCCCTTCAACAGATGAATGGATAAAGAATATGTGGTCCATATATACAGTGGAATATTACTCAGCCATCAGAAAGAACGGTTAACCAACATTTGCAGCAATATGGGCGGGACTCGATGAGATTATGTGAAGTGAAATAAGTCAAGCAGAGAAAGACAATTATCATATGGTTTCACTCATTTATGGAACATAAGAAATAGCAGGAAGATTGGTAAGAGAAGAAAGGGAAGAGTGAAGGTGGGGTAAACAGAAGGGGGAATGAACCATGAGAGACTATGGACTCTGGGAAACAAACTGAGGGCTTCAGAGGGGAGGGGGGTGGGGGAATGGGATAGGCTGGTGAAGGGTATTAAGGAGGGCACGTATTACATGGTGCACAGGGTGTTATACACAAGTAATGAATCATGGAACATTACATCAAAAACTTGGGATGTCCTGTATGGTGACTAACATAACATAATAAAAATTATTATAAAAAAATAAATAATAAATAATAAAAAGATCTTTATGTATTTTGGGTACTAAACATTAATGGATAAAGCCCTTTACAACATTCTCCCATTCCTTAGTTTCTCTTTTAACTTTGTTGATTAAACTTTTTTATTTTGATGAAATCCCAATTGTTTACTTTTGTTTCCTTACTTCAAGAGATATATATGGAAAAACTTGCAGCAGCCTATATCAAGGAGGTTACTGCCTGTCTTCTCTTCTAGGTTTGTTATGGTTTCAGTTCTTGCACTTAGGTCTTTAATCCATTTTGAATTTATTTTTGTGTATGGTGTAAGAAAGTAGTCCAGTTTCATTTTTTTGCATGTTGCTATCCAGTTTTCCCTATACCGTTTTTTTGAATACTGTCTTTTTCCTTTCAGATATTCGTTCCTCCTTTGCCTAAGGTTAGTTGACTATACAATTGTGGGCTGATTTCTGGGATTTCCATTCTGCTCTATTTTTTTATGTATCTATTTTCAGCCAAAACCATACTATTTTTATCACTACAACTTTGCACTATAACTTGAAGTCTGGAATTGTGATGTCTCCTGCTTTTCTTTTCTCCTCCAAGGTTGTTTTGGCTATTCAGCGTTTCTTATGGTTCCATACAAATTTTAGGATTATTTGTTCTAGCTCTCTGAAAAATGTTGTTTGTACTTTCATAGGGATTGCATTAAATGTGTAGATTGCTTTGGGTAGTATAAATATTTTCCAATCCATGAGCATGAATGGCTTAGCATTTCTTTGAGTCATCTTCAATTTCTTTCATGACTGTTTTATAGTTTTCAGAGTATAGTTCTTTCAACTCTTTTGTTAAGTTATTCCTAGGTACCTTATTGTTTTAAGTGCAATTGTAAATGGGATTGCTTCCTCATTTCTATTTCCACTTCTTCACTTTTGATGTTTAGAAATGCAACAGATTTTCATGCATTGATTTTGTACTCTGCAAATTAACTGAATTCATATACAAGTTCCAGCAATTTTCTGGTGGTGTCTTTCAGGTTTTCTACATTGAGTATCATGCTGTCTGTGAATAGTGAAAATCTGACTTTTTTCTTATTGATTTGGATGCCTTTGGTTGGTTTATTAATCTATTTACTGTGTCTGATTGCTGTGGCTAGGACTTCCAGTACCATGTTAAATAAGAGTGGTAATAGTGGACATCCCTGTCTTGTTCCTGACTGTAAAGGAGAGACTCTCAGTTTTTATCCATTGAGGATGATATTAGCTGTGGGTTTTTCATACATAGCCTCTATCATGTTGAGATATGTTCCTTCTAACACTACTTTGTTGAAGGTTTTTATCATGAATATACATTGTATTATAATAAAAATATAAAAAAATTAATATATGTTGTACTTTATAAATTTTTTTCTCTATCAATTGAAATGATCATATGACTTTATGATTTTATGAATTCTGATTTTATTTTATTTTATGAATGTAGTATGTCACACTGATTGGTTTGTGAATATTGAACCATCCTTGCATCCCAGAAATAAATCCTACTTTCTCATGGTTAATATTTCTTTATAATATATTTTTGGATTCAGTTTGCTTGTATTTTATCTAGAAATTTTACATCCATGTTCATCAGGGATACTGGCCTGTGGTTCACTTTTTTAGTGGAGTCTTTATATGGTATGGGAATCAGAGTAATGCTGACCTCAGAAAGTAAATTTGGAATAGTTCTTTCGATTTATATTTTTTGGAATAGTTTGAGAAAAATAGGTATTAACTCTTCTTTAAATATCTGTTAAAGATTTTACTTGTTAATTTGAGCTAGAGAGAGAGAGAGACAGAGAAAGCACAAGCAGGGGGAGAAGCAGAGGGAGGGTGAAGGAGAGGGAGAAGAACAGGTAGACTCCCCCCTGAGCACAGAGCCTGACTTGGGGCTTGATCCCAGGACCCTGAGATCATGACGTGACCTGAAGTCATACCTTAACCGACAGAGCCACCCATGCAAACCTGTTCTTTAAATATTGTTGAAAGATTGATTTATTTATTTTACAGAGATAGAAAGACAGAGGGAGAATGAGTGGAAGGGGCAGAAGGGGAGGGAGAGAGAACCTTCCCACCTGCAGCCTGAGCAAGGGCTTGATCTCATGACCCTGAGATCATGACCTGAGCTGATACCAAGAGTTGGACACTTTACAAACGGCACCACCCAGGAACCCCTTCTTTAAATGGTTGGTAGAATTTACCTGTGAAGGCATCTTACTGTGGATTTCAGTTTGCTGAAAGTTTTTTGATTGCTGTTTCAATTTCTTTGCTTGTTGTCAGTGTGCTCAAGTTTTGTATTCTTGTTTCAGTTTTTGTCATTCACGTATTTCTAGGAATGTATCCATTTTTCTGGGTTGTGCAATTTGTTGGCATATGGTTTTTCATAATATTCTTTTATAATTCTTTATATTTCTGTGATGGTAGTTATTTTTCCTCTCCCATTTGTGTTTTTATTTATTTGAGTCCTTTCTTTTTTCTTTTTGATTAATCTGGCAAGAGGTTTATCACTTTTGTTACTTTTTTCAAAGAACTAGCTTTTCTTTTCATTGATCAGTTTTGTTCTTTTACTTTATATGTCATTTATTTTTGGCTCTAACATTTATCATTCCCTTCCTTCTGCTAGGTTGTGGCTTCATATTTTATTATTCTACTACCTCCTTTCTACCTCTTGATATTTTTCTTGCTTCTTTAAGTAGGTCTGTGTTGATATATACTTCCTTCGTAGGACTAATTTTGCTGTATCCCAAAGGTTTTGGACCACTGTACTTTCATTTTCATTAATTTCTGTGTATATATATATATTTTTTTAATTTCTTCCATGATTTTATGTTTGACCAATTCATTGTTCACTAGGATGTTGTTTAACTTCCATACATTTGTGGTCTTCCCAAATATTTTCCTTGTGGTTGACTTCCAGCTTCATAGTGCTATTATCAGAAAGGTGTATGTTATGATTCAATCTTTTTGCATTTTTTGAGGCCTGATTAGTGACCTAGTATATGATCTATTCTGGAGAATTTTCTGTGTGCACTTGAAAAGAGAATGTGTATTCTGCTCCTTTGGATGGAATGTCTGTATATGTGTCTTAAGTCCATGTGGTCCAGTATTTCATTCAAAACCATGATTTCCTTATTTGTTGTCTGCCAAGATGATCTGTCCATCTATGTAATTGGGGTGTTAAGTCCTCTATTATTATTGCATTTTTATCAATGAGTTCCTTTATGTTGTTATGGTTTTATATGTTTGGGTGCTCCCAAGTTGGGTGTATGAATAATTACAATGGTTCTATCTTCCTATTTGATTGTCCCCTTTATTATGATATATTTCCTTTCTTTTTTTTTTTTTAAAGATTTTATTTATTTATTTGACAGAGATAGAGACAGCCAGCGAGAGAGGGAACACAAGCAGGGGGAGTGGGAGAGGAAGAAGCAGGCTCACTAGCAGAAGAGCCTGATGTGGGGCTCGATCCCACAACGCCGGGACCACGCCCCAAGCCGAAGGCAGACGCTCAACCACTGTGCCACCCAGGCGCCCCGATATATTTCCTTTCTTTGTCTCTTGTTATAACCTTTGTTTTAAAGTCTAGTACGTCTGCTATTTTATTGCTACTCTGCCTTTCTTTGACATCCATCTGTATGATAAATATTTATCTAGCACCTCACTTTCAATCTGCTGGTGCCTTTAGGTCTAAATCGAGGCTCTTTTAGACAGCATATAGCTTGTTTTGTTTGTTTGTTTTTTGTTTGTTTTTGTTTTGTTTTTGTTTGTTCATTTGTTTAATCCATTCTGACAATATATATCTTTTGGTTGCAGAGTTTAGTCCATTTACATTAAAAGTAGTTATTGATAGATATGTATCTAGAGGCATTTTATCATTTCCTTTGTTGTTATTTCTGGAAATGTTCTCTGATCCTGATTCTCTTTTTGTCTTTGTCACTTTTGTTCTTACCACTCAAAGAATCTCCTTTAATATTTCCTGTAGGGCTGGTTTAGTGGTCACAAACTCCTTCCCCCCACCCTCTGGAAACTCTTTATTTCTTTTATTCTGAATGATAGCCTTGTTGGATATCATATTCTTTGTTGCAGGTTTTTCTCATTCAGGACATTGAATATATCATGACATTGCCTTCTGGCTTTCCAGGGTTTGTTGGGAAAGCTCCAGCTAGCCTTACGAGTTTTTCCTTGCAATTTAAGTACTTATTTTGTCTTTCAGCTTGTAATACCTTTTCTTTATCATTATATTTTGCAAATTTAGTTGCAATGTTTCTTGGTGCTGTCCTGTTTTTGTTTATTTTAATGGTCATTCTCTGTGTATCCTGGACCTACATGTCTTTTTCCTCCCCCAGATTAAGAATATTCTCAGCTATGATTTCCTCAAGTAAACTTTCTGCCCCCTTTTCTCTCTCATCTTCTTCTGGGAATCCTATAATAGAAATGTTATTACAGTTGATGGAATCACTGAGTTCCTTAAGTCTATTCTTGTATTGCATAATTCTTCTTTCACTCTTTTCTTCAGCTTCATTATTCTTTTTTTCATCATTGGGAACTCTAGGTCACTAATTCATTCTTCTGCTTCTTCCAACCTGATGTTCATTGCATCAGTCCTCTTTCCAGTCTTTTTTTATTGCACTTTTTATCTCTAAATAATTATGTTTTAATGTGACAGCTTGAATATTTTATTATAAGTAAATGTTTTAAAAACACTATTTGAGAAGTTGATAATTCTTTTTAATATTTTCTCTCTGTGATAAGGGTCTCACTGATGTCTTCTGTTCTTTTCTCAAACCCAGTGTCTATCCTTATGATTGTTGTTTTAAATTTTCTGTCAGGCATGTTACTTTTAACTGTGTTGCTTAAATCTCTGGCCATAATCTCATCTTTTTCTTTCATTTAAGATAAAGTCCTCCATCTTGGAATTTGTCTTATCTTTTCCTCCTTCTGTTTGTTCGAAAAGCTATTTATGTCTCTTGCTCCTTCTTAGATGTGGCCTCTTTTCTCTCCTTAGTTGAGGTTTTCTGTCAGTGTTCCACTCAATTTCTGGGGTATGTGATAGTTATCTAGTTGTGTTCATAAGATAAGACTAGCCTAGGATCCTCTTACTCCACCTTTGTCTTTCTCCAATTCCTTGTAAATCCTTCTTTGGTAAGTCAATGCTTGATGGGCATCAGGTAGTGGTAGGCAACAGTGTGGTTCAGATATGTGTTCTTCAAACGTACACTACCCATAGAGAAATGTTCCAATAGCTAAAGTGTAAGCTCTGATTTCAACTGGACGAAGTCCTGGTGCTTTTTCCACAGCATGTTTCTGAGTCCACATGCCAACACCAGGTGGGTGTTGACACTCTCACTGCCACATTGCAGGTGAGCGAACATAGTCTGTAGATGAACTAACATGCTCAAGATATGGCAGGGAGAGATTCGAATCCTCCAAACTTTTGGTGTCTTTAATGAAAGATTGAAATGTAAGATTGAATCTGTAAAGACCTAGAAGAACACATGGGAGAAAAGGTCCTTGGCATTGGTCTTGTCAATTATATTATGGTATAATACTAAAAGCACAGGCAACAAAAGGACAACTAAATACATGTGACTACATCAAAATATATTATTTCTGCCTAGGAAAAAATAATCTATAAATGAAGAGTAACCTATTTATACCAAATACAAACTGATTTTTGTTGTTGTTATTGTTTGTTTGTTTGTTTGTTTTCCAGGTGAGTTTCCTGAAGTTTGTCCAGGACTATGTCTGTCATCCTGATTGAAAACACAGGTGCATGCCATTATTTAAAATATAATCAGGATGCAGAACTCAACTTTATGAAGTCATAGATGAAGAGTCAGTGTCATGAACAAAGCCTATAAAATATTAGCTTTATTTAATATTTTTGAGATCAATGTGCTACAGAGAAAAGACTAGAATTCAGAAGTCATATGTACACACTTATTGGAGTTATGAAATTACTTTTTCTCATTTCAGCAGCACCTAATTGTGTTTTTTCTCCCCTTTCCTCTCTCTCCCTTTTACTCAGCATGGCTGCATAAAGCTAACAAGGTCCCCTAGGGATGGGGACCTGACTGTTTTTAATGACTGGAAATACAGAGATGTGTTACCTGTCCTTAATTCTGTGTGAAACACACACAAAGTATACATACTTATATTCACATGATTTTATGTGCATCCTCTACTCTGCAACATAGAAGGAAACAGTCAGCAAAGCTAGTTCAAATGTGAGTTATAGAAATGGATCCAGGTATTACCAACTCCAGTGAGATTTACGGCAGGCTCCTTTCATCACTGAGGTTTTTTCAGAGATGGGCAAAATCAGCACATCAAGGTATTTATGAATAATAAAATATGAGTGAATTTGAAGAAGAACCAGATTCCCATTTTTTTTTTAATCCCTTCACTCAGAAGACTCAAGTTGTCATCGTCTTTGGGAAGTATCTTTGATAAACAGTCAGGAAAGACTGCAATCTCCCAATGGTAACTAAACAAGTCATTTTGAGTTTTCTACCTTTTTTTAATGTTTTTTATTATATTATGCTAGTCACCATACAGTACATCCCCGGTTTCCGATGTAAAGTTCAATGATTCATTAGTTGCGTATAACACCCAGTGCACCACGCAATACGTGCCCTCCTTACTACCCATCACCAGTCTATCCCATTCCCCCACCCCCCTCCCCTCTGAAGCCCTCAGTTTGTTTCCCAGAGTCCATAGTCTCTCATGCTTCATTCCCCCTTCTGATTACCCCCCTTTCTTTATCCCTTTCTTCCCCTACTGATCTTCCTAGTTCTTACGTTCCATAGATGAGAGAAATCATATGATAATTCTATTTTTCTGCTTGACTTATTTCACTTAGCATTATCTCCTCCAGTGCCATCCATGTTGCAGCAAATGTTGAGAATGTGTTCTTTCTGATAGCGAATAATATTTCATTGTATATATGGACCACAACTTCTTAATCCAGTCATCTGTTGAAGGGCATCTCGGCTCCTTCATGATTTGGCTATTGTGGACAAGGCTGCTATGAACGTTGGGGTGCATATATCCCTTCTCCTCACTACGTTTGTATCTTTGGGGTAAATACTCAGTAGTGCAATGTCTGGGTCATAGGGTAGCTCAATTTTTAACTTTTTAAGGGACCTCCACACTGTTTTCCAGAGTGGCTGTACCAACTTGCATTCCCACCAACAATGTAGGAGGGATCCCCTTTCTCCACATCCTTGCCAGCAATTGTTGTTTCTTGCCTTGTCAATTTTTGCCATTCTAACTGGCATAAGGTGGTATCTTAGTGTGGTTTTGATTTGAATTTCCCTGATCGCTAATGATTTTGAACATTTTTTCATGTGTCTGTTAGCCATTCGTATGTCATCATGGAAAAGTGTCTGTTCATATTCTGCCCATTTTATGATTTGTTTATTTGTTTCTCACGTATTGAGTTTGAGAAGCTCTTTGTAGATCTAGGCCCGTAGTTTCATCAATAACTAATTTGGGATAATTCACAAAAGACTATAGTTAATGTAGCACAGTTTTCCATTATAGAATAGAAATAAAAATAACACTCACATTATATGGTTATTGTGTAAATTAAATTAATCCAAATAAATATATAGCAATGTCAGCAAAATTACAATAACTGTGTCTTTACTATTGTATTATTAGTATGATTCTTATTTTATTGTAGATAAAATGGTTTCAAAGTATTTCAGTTACCTTATTCTGCTGTTATTATTTATCATGTTATAACCTTTCCAAAATTAATGTCATACAATTTGGAGGAAACAAAAAGGTATACAGTGGATATTGAATGTGTTCTGGAACAACAAAATGGTCTATATTTACATATCTTGAAATGGGAATACAACAGATACCTTTTTAAAAATATTTGTAGGCAAACAATCATTGAACACTACATCAAAAACTAATGATGCTGTCTATGGTGACTAACATAACATAAGAAAATAAATAAATAAATTAATTAATTAATTAATAACACTGTGGTAGATAATTTTAAAATATGTATATATAATTTGTAGGTATTATTTTAGGAGACTGGGTAGTGCATTACTTAAAGTAGAAAGATTAGCAAAGTAGATGGTAAAAATTAAAATAAGTTGGAGATTTCATTTATTCTCATAACAAAGGCATATAATATTTGTTTCATGATGTTGAATACTGATTCACAAGTGAGTCTATATTAATGTGTGCCTTCATTTTTGTCTAAACCCTGAAGCATCCACAACATATTCCTGTAAGTGAAAGGTTGTGTACATCTACAGGAGCCTCTCATCTCTGCATTGGAAACATGAACAGTGACAAGCATGTGGGGATTACACTCAAGTTACCAGAGTTATCTAAACCCTATATCCATCTCTGCCACTTTAGCGAATTTGACAAACTCACTAAAGTCCTCTGACTTCATATAAGATATTTTTAAATGGCTGTTTCATATTTTTACAATCATCTCTGAAAATTCTGCAATGTTGTATTATGATCTCTTGTACTCAAACAAGCAATTTTAACATAAAAAAATTAGTTCTTCTAAACAACTTGCTTTGTACATGTAAGCAAAGTCTGTACCGGAACGACCAACACTAGTATGTGTGTGTTTGTGTCTGTGTGTGCTTGTTTGTGTTTTTGTGTTAATGAATATTTTTGTTTTGTTCTAACATATGAAAGTATTTTTCAAACTTGAGCATGGATGTAAGGAGAGATAATTTAGGCCCTAGGTTATTTGAGTCCACACACTGGACTAGGACTTGATGATGTTAAAGAATTAGTGTGTCTTTGTGATTTCACTATAATGTTCTCAAAGCACATTTCTTCTGTTCACATTATCAGTTTAACACTGACACTCAACATGTCTGAGGAAAATTTAAGCACCATCACTGAGTTGGTCCTTGTTGGATTTTCCAATCACCCCCAGGCTGAGATCCCCCTCTTCTTTCTCTTCTCTGGGGTCTACCTGGTCAATCTCTTTGGAAACACAGCTATCATCATCTTGGTGTTAATTGATTCCTGCCTCCAGACACCCATGTATTTTTTCCTCTGCCACTTGGCCTTTCTCAACATAATTTACACCACAGCTGTGGTCCCCAAGTTGCTCTTCAACCTCCTTGCTTCTAAGAAAGTTATCTCTTATGAACTCTGCATTGCCCAGACCTACATCTCCCTGTTAATGGGAGCAGCTGAGTGCATTATTTTGTCAATCATGGCTCTGGACCGTTACGTGGCCATTTGCTACCCTCTACGATACCTGCTTATCATGAACTGGTCTGTGTGTGTGCAGCTTGCTGTGGGGGCATGGACCATCAGCTTCTTTGCCTCAGTGGTGCCCCTCTACTTCACCATGCTTCCCTTATGTAGCCCTTACATTGTTGACCATATTTTTTGTGAAGCACCTGTCCTTCTTCATATGTTCTGTGCTGACACATCCCTACAGGAGACAATGATGGTGATAGGTGCATCTGGTACCCTCTTGCTCCCTTTCCTCCTTATTACTCTCTCTTACCTTCGCATACTGGTTGCTGTGATGAGGATGCACTCATCAGAGGGTAGGAAAAAGGCATTCTCTGTCTGTAGCTCTCACCTGACCGTGGTGACCATTTATTATGGGACAGGTATGTTCATGTATATGAGGCCCAAATCTCTATATTCAGCTGAAGGTGATAAATTAACCTCCTTATTCTATGCTGTTATCAATCCTGCTTTGAACCCATTAATCTACAGTCTGAGGAACAAAGAAGTGAATGAAGCCTTGAAGAGAGTCTTAGAAAGACTGTCAGTGTCCCAAAGAGAAATGATACTATCTTGAGATGCCAGGAGACAGAATTTTGTACTTTAATATACTCTTTAAAAACTGGCATTAGCAACTTAATTAGCCACAATTATGTCATAATTATTGTAAATATATAATATTATTCATTACTGGACACTCTTTGTGATCTTCCTTTTAATGACTCATGTTAGCAGATTATATTCCTTTATGAAATATTGTTACATATACATTACTTATTAAACAACAAGCAAGTATGACTTATAAGGAAAGTGGAATTGAAATTTCAAGGTAGGTTTTTCAATTCCATAATTTCACATAGAATCTATATTTCATAGTTAATTACCTTATGATATTTGTACACTTTTTTCCTTATTAATCAAAGGTCATAGCATAATCTTTATTTACCCTTTTCTCAGTCTACGAAATTAGAATTTATGATTCAATTCTTCATCTGTAAGCTGATAATTCCTGGTACATCTGTCCAATTCTAGTGTTTTGAATATGCTACTACATCCCCTCAAACTTGTGAGATTTCTCAAGTCATTCCTTTCTCAGAAATGTATTTGATATGAATACTGCAAAGCTCAGGTCAATTGTTACCTTATACATCAATTCTTTCCTGAAAACCTTATCTTGCTGTAAATTCTACTTCCTTTGATCCAAGACTTTAAACTTCAGCTGTTTTAGTGTAAGTCATATTTTATTTTCTCACATGTTTTTTGACAGCCATTACATAATTTATTTAGACCATGCATAGAACATTGACTATCTGTAGAAATCTCATAATCTTACTCATTAGACAGTACTCACTGACTTCTAACTGCAGCACAGGGGAATAAAGCCCTAGTAAACTGAAGGGCCAACAGAAAGCCTTCCTTGTAATGGTTACTTATGCTGAGTCATGAAGAATGAGGAAAATTCACCAAGTGTACATGTGAAAAGCTAAACTCTACATGGAGTTGTAGAGTGAGAAAAAGAAAAAGAAAATACCTCAGTGAAAATAGTTCATTGTGGCTTGGCGGAACTCTACACTGTCCTCAAGTCATATACGCATTTTGTTAATTTAATAAATAGAGCAGGTCTTAACATTTTTAAAATGATTCATTTATTTAATTTAGAGAGAGAGAGAAAGCATGAGAGTGGTGGGAGGGGCAGAGAAGAGAGAGTCTTAATTAAACTCTGAACTAAGCATAGAGCCCAATGAAGGGCTTAATCTCGGTGCTCTGAGATCATGACCTGAGCCAAAGCCAATAGTCAGTTACTTATGCATCCTAGCATTTTTCTTTTTCTTCTCTTAAAATCAAGTTCCTGTGTAATCTTTATTTATTGAAATAAATGTCATGTTTTATGTAATCTTATGTTAAAATACGATTTTATGTGTCAGATTGCCAACATAAATTTGAGGACAAGTTTTTTTGTTTGTTTGTTTGTTTCTTCTATTTTGTTTTAAGATTTTATTATTTTTATATATATAAATGTATTTTATATATATATAAATGTATTATATATATAAATGTATTTTATATATATAAATGTATTTATACATATATATATGTATGCATATATACATCTTAAGCAGACTCTGGGCTGAGGAGAAGGGGCTTGATTTCATGACCAGAACAGAAACGAAGAGTCAGAAGATTAACCAACTGAGCCACCCAGGTGACTCAGACAAAATTATTTTTATTCTCCAAATGTTATATTTTATGCTTGTATTTTTCACCAGTTGATATTAAACTATAAAATGGATTATGTATGCAAAGTAAAAAATAAAAAATAAAATTATATTCAACTGAAGATTTTACTTAGCTTACTATTTTTAAGTGGAAAATCCCTCATTTCATACAGTGTCTACTTTTCATTACTCCAGATATCATGTCTTTATTTTCTATTTATGTGTATTTCTATTAATGTGTCACAAATATGATCATTAAAAAAAAAGAACAGTTCAAGATTAGACCTCTGATATCACAGTTGAAAGTCACTTAAACCTCATTTTCTGCACACATTATTTAAATATAGAAAAATACAAATATTTCTTATCTGCTATTGAGGGGTTTACAGGACACTTTTCTGTGAATATTTTTTTTTAGGATTTTATTTTATTTATTTGATGGAGAGAGAGACAGCCAGTGAGAGATGGAACACAAGCAGGAGGAGTGGGAGAAGAAGAAGCAGGCTCCCAGCAGAGGAGCCTGATGTGGGACTTGATCCCAGAACTCCGGGATCATGCCCTGAACTGAAGGCTGATGTTTAACGACTGAGCCCCCCAGGCGCCCCTCTGTGCATAAAATTGTAAAATAAGTTCTTAGAAAATCAAGTATCCTACTAACACCTAAAACACTGAATTTCCAAAGCATTTTCTTCTGTTTATTTTTTTAATATATATATTTTTTTATGTTATGTTAGTCACCATGCAGTACATCCTTAGTTTTTGATGTAGTGTCTTCCATTTCTTTAAACCAATGTGCCACAAATATATTTTGGACCGCCTGCATAACCTTTGTCAATATTTCTTACACTAATACTATTGAATCTCTATCTTTATATGTATGAGGTGAGTTTCCTTTGTGTTGCAATGTACTGCCTATAGGATAGTTTCTGGCTATTGACATCATCTCTCCATAATGTAGACAATAACTCCATGGAGTATATGAAAGTTGCTAACAGCTAAAGACTCTGAAATTAGATAAATTGTTCTATTGTCCATGCCTTCCACCTCTAGGAAATCTTCTGGGGAATCATTGCTGGGACTTCAACTTTTAATGTTTTTTTTTTTTCTTCTGAGAGCAAACATAATAATGGGGTGAAGTTCCCAAACAACACACACTCACAAATGCTCATATATATGAGGCAATAATAATAATTTATCATTTATGGTGATAGAAGGCAGAATCCAAGGCTCTCTGAGTTTGATAAACTGAGGTTAAGATATCCTACAAATATTATAATTTACAACAGGGTAATTATATGAAAAATATATTTTTATGATTGTCAGTGATACAAAATAACTTCACAAAATTCACTAAATCAATGGTTGTTTTCCAGTAATGTCAGCATCATGGCAACATAATGTGACCCCTTTTTGTTCCCCATTTTAACAACTAAAATTCAGCAACCATTCAGAAGCCAAAGTGCCTCTGTGCAAGCAGTGGAATAAAGCACCACATGTCAGGGTCTCAGAAGGATTCTTGCCCACTTGTACACTAGGTAATAGGCAGACAAATCATGGTACAGGCTGTCCTTCACGTATTTTGCAAGTATTTTCTATCACTCTGTGACTTGTATTCTAATTTTTAATGTCTTTTGAAGAGCAGATGTTTTAATTTTATTGAAGTCCAGCTTATCATTATCTATCATCTATCTATCTATCTATCTATCTATCTATCTATCTATCTATCATCTATCTATCATCTATATATCTATCTATCATCTATCTATCATCTATTTCTATAATGAATTGTGCCTTTGGTGTTGTGTCTAAAATGTCATTGTTGTACCCAGTGCTATAGAGGTTTTCTCCTTTGTCATTTTCTGTTTTTTTTTTTTTTACAGTTTTGTATTTTAGATTTATTGCTATGACCCATATTTGAGTTAATTTTTATGAAGAGTACAAAGTCTATGCAAGATTCGTTTTTGTTTTGTTTTGTTTTTTGCATGTGGATGTCTAATTGTTTCACCCTCATTTGTTTTTAAGAAATTATGTTTGCTCATTGTATTGCCTGTGCTCCTTTGTCAAAGATCAGGTAACAATACATATAGGGGTCTCTTTCTAGGTTCCCTATTCTATTCCATTGACCTATTTGTCTACTCTTTTGCTAATGCCACAGTCTTGATTACCACAGCTTTATAGTAAGTCTAGAAGTCAGGTGACTGGTTTTGTCTGTTTGTTTTTTCTTTCCTTCAATATTGTATTGGCTATACAAAATTTTTGAATGACATTGCCTCTATATGTAAAATATATACAAGATATATAAAATATCTTGCTGGGATTAAATTTGACTTGCTAAATCTAAAGATTAAGTGGGGAAAAACTGACATCTTGATAGTATTTAGTCTTTCTATCCATGAACATGAAATATCTCTCCATTTATTTAATATTTTTTTATTTTTTAAAGATTTATTTATTTTACAGAGAGAGAGAGGGAGAGAGCATGAGTGCGGGAGGCAGAAGGAAAGGGAGAGAGAAGACTTTATCAAGGAGACCCCGCACTGAGGGCAAAGCCTGCACAGGGCTTAATCCAATGACCATGAGATCACAACCTAAACTGAAAGCAAGAGTTGGACATTTACTCAACTGTGTCACTGAGACATTCTTTACTTTCATTTTTCATCAGACTTTTGTTCTTTTCCTTATATAGATCCTGTACATATTGTATTTGATTTATACCTAAGTATTCATTTTGGGAGATAGTATTAAAATGGTATTGTTTAAAAAAATAAAATGAAAAACAATTAAATTGTTTTTAATTCCAAGTTCTACTTGTTTATTGTTAGTATATAGGAAAGCAATTGATCTTGTATAATCACTTTGTATCCAGCAATCTTGAATAATCACTTACTAGTTTCAACTTTTTTTGTTGATTCATTTAGATTTACAACATGGATGATGATGCAATCCGTGAACAAAAAGAGTTTTACTTCTTCCTTCCCAGTAAATATATATTTTATTTCTTTTTCTGGATTTACTGAATTATCAAAACTCCCAATACAATATTGAATGCTGAAAGGGAAGTAGCTGATTTTTTACTGCTGGATAATACTCAATTTGTAGATATATTAAAAATTTTTAATAAATTTGAGATATAATATTGTGTAAGATATACAGCATGTTGCATTGATACACATATGCTGTATTGTGATTTGTGAAATAGTAATAATTATATTACATAATTTAGGAAAATATTAGTGTCTATATTCATTATACTATTAATTAGATCTGTTAATTATTTAGTACTTATTACAAATCTGTACACTTAAACACCATCAATCATATCACCTCCACCCCCCCACATTCACACACATATCCACTGATACTACCACTTTACTTTTTTTTCATAAATTTAAGCTTTTTAGATTTCACATACAAATGACATAATACTCTACTTCTCTTTGACTGATCTCACTTAGCATAATATGTTCAAGGTGCATCCATGTTCCTGGAAATGGAAGATTATTCCCCTTTGTCATGACTAAGTAACTGTTTTATTCATTCATCCATTGATGGTCATTTGGATTGTTCCTATAGCCTCGCTATGGTGAATAATTCTGTGGTAACATGGGAGTGTACATGTCTCTTTGAAATCTTTTTTAGTTTGCTTTGGGTATATACCCAGAAGTGGAATATCTGGATTTCATGGCATGTCTATTGTCATTTTTTTGAGGACCCTTCATATTGTTTTTCATAGTGGTTGGAGCAATTTGCATTCCCACCAACAATGTATAATGGCTCATTTTACCTTTTTCACCAGCACCTGTTGTCTCCTGTCTCCTTGATAGCCATTCTAACAGGTGTTGGGAGATATCTCATTTCCCTGATTAGTAATGTTGACTGTTTTTTCTGTGTTGACCATTTTGCTGTCTCCTTTAGAAAAATGTCTATTTAGTTTTTTTTTTTCCTTTAAGAAAAGATTCATTTATTTATTTATTTCAGAGAGAGAGAGAGAAAAAGCCCGAGCGGGGGAAGGGTAGAGGGAAGCGGGAGAGGGACAAGCAGATTCTGTGCTATGTGCAGAGCCTGTTGTGGGGTTCCATCTCAGCACACTGAGATCAGGACCTGAGCCAAAACCAGAGTCAATGGTATTGTAATAGCATTTTATGGTAACATATGGTAAGTACACTTGTGAGCATAGCATAGCATATAGAGTTGTCAAATCACTATGTAGTATACCTGAAACTAATGTAACATTGTGTGACACCTATACTTAAATAAGTAAAAATTTAATTCCAGGGGTCTTAAACTTTGAAAGACAATACTACCATAGTAAATAAGCCATAATGGGATAAAAAAAAAAACAGAATACTGTACATATTATTAGAAGATAAAGTCATTAATGCTAATAACCAACATATAATAAAAATAAAATCAATAGGGATGCCTGGGTGGATCAGTCAGTTAAGCGTCTTCCTTTGGCTCAGGTCCTGATCCTGGGGTCCTGGGATCAAGTCCTGCATTAGGCTCCTAGCTCAGTGGGGAGCCTGCTTCTCCTTCTGCCTGCTGTTCCCCTGCTTGTGCTCTCTGTCTCCCTCTCTTTCTCTCTCTGATAAATAAAGTCTTTAAAAATAAAAATAAATAAAACAAATAATAAATGGAAAAATTGTTTTTGTTGTTGTTTTTAAGTTGACTGAATTCCTTATATGTTTTGGATATTAACCATTAATTTAATAGATGCCTTGCAAAAAAGTTTCCCATTGTGTAGGTAGTCTGTTTCTTTGGGTATTTATTCCATTGCATGCAGAAGCTATTGAGTTTGATGTAGTTTCCCTTTCCAAATTTTTCTTTTGTGTATACTTTTGACATCATGTCCAAAAACTCATTGCCAATACCAATGTCAAGGACCATCTTCCTTGCATTTTCTTCTAATTTTATGGCTATGGGGTCCTATGTTGCAGTCTTTGATCCACTTTCAGTTAATTGTTGTGAATGGTGTGAATTAAGGGTTCAATTTCTTGGTTCTGCATGTGTTTTTCCAGTTTTCCCAGCACCACTTATTATAGAGACTATCCTTCCTAATTGGATATCCGTGCTTTCATGCTCCCCTGCCCACCACCCCGCCACATATTATTTAACTGTATATCCTGGGACTTAATTCTGAGATGTCTCTTCTGTTGGTCAATGTGTCTATTTTTGTGTCAGTACCATGCAGTTTTTATTACTATGTATTTGTAGCATACTTTGAAATCAGGAAGTATGGTAATCTGGTTTTGTTCTTTTTTTCTCAGAATTTCTTTGATTACTTTTGTGGTTCCACATAAGTTTTATAATTGTTTCTTCTATTTCTGTGAAGAACATCATTGGTTATTTTGATGGAGATTGTGCTGAATCCTTATATGGCTTTGTGTATTATGGCCATTTTAACAATGTTTATCATGATATGTGAACATCGGATGTCTTTCCATTTGCTTGTTTCTTCTTCAGTTGTTTTAGCAAAGTACTCTAGTTTTCATTGTGTATATGACTCACTTCCCTGGTTAAATTTATTCCTAAGGATCTTATAGTTTTGAGGCTACCATGAATGAGATAGATTTTTTGGGGGGGGAGATGCTTCATCATTAGTGTAAATGAATGCAATTGATTTTTATGTTAATATTGTATCTTAGCACTCAACTGAAATCTTTAAAGAATTCCATTTTTGGTTAATTCTTCAATTTTTATCTATATTAGACCATATCATCAGAAAATAACAACAATTTTACTTTTCCCTTTCTAATTTGAATACTTTTCTTTCTTGCAAAACTGTTCTAGTTAGGACTTTCAGTACTAAATTGAACAGGAGCACCGTAAGTGGGCATCCTTGTCCTGTCCCTAGACTTACAAGAAATGTTTTTGATTTTTATCCATTGAGTATAATGTTAGGTGTGTTCTGTTGTATATGGTCCTTTTTTATGTTCCGCTATGTTTGTGCTATACCCAATCTGCTAAGAGATTTTACACAAAAGAATTATGTACTGTGTCAAATGCTTTTTCTGGATCTACTGAGATGTACATGTGATTTTTATCTTTCATTATATTGATGCAATTTATTACATTTATTGAATGTTATATATTGCATCATCCTTATTTCCTAGGGATAAATGACACTTGGTCATGGAGTATAATACTTTAATGTGTTCTTGATTTTGGTTTACTAGTGTTGTGTTTAGAATTTTTGCATCTGTATTCCTCAGGTATGTTGGTTTGCGGTTTTCTTTTTCTTGTGATATCTTTATCTGATTTTGATATCAAAGTAATGCTGGCTTCCTATAACGAGTCCTTCTTGGTATTTTGGAAGATTTTTGAGGAGGAATGGTGCTAATTCTACTTTAAATGTTTGATGGAATTATCCCATGAACTTATCTGCCCATGGAATTTCCTGAGTTCATAACTGATTAAATCTCTAGCTCTTTCCATGGTGCACCACTGAAGATCCTGGTGTGGCCATTGGTCACCAGCCTGCCTGGTGTTACCAGTATTGTGAGAACAAGCCATATCCAAAGTCCTGCTTCTTCAGAGTCATCATCGATGCCAAGATCTGCATCTTTGACCTGGGGTGGAAGAAGGCAGAAGTGGATGTGTTCCCACTATGCGGTCACAAGGTGTCAGGTGAATATGAGCAGGTCTCCTCTGAAGTCCTGGAGGCTGTCGTATTTGTGCCACCAAGTACATGGTGAAAAGCTATGGCAAAGATGTCTTCACATCCAATGCAGCTCCACCCCTTCCATGTCATCTGTATCAACAAGACGTTGTCCCTTGCTGGGACTGACAGGCTACAGACAAATATTCAGGTTGCCTTTAGAAAGCTCCAGGTCACAGTGACCAGTGTCCACATTAACCATGTCATGATGTCCTTCTGTAGGAAGCTGCAGAACAACGTGCATGCGATTGAGCCCTACACAGGGCCGTGTTCAAATTTCCTGGCTGCCGGAAGATCCACATTTCCAAGGAGTGGGGCTTTACCAAGTTTAATGCAGACAAACGTGAAAACATGGTTGCTGAAAAGGAGCTCATCCCACATGGCTGTGAAGTCAAATACATCCCAGTGTTTGTGGCCCTCTGGACAAATGGTGAGTTCTGCACTCATAACAACCTCGGCATTGCTCTCTACTTATTCATGTGCAACAATAACTTCTACTTCCTGGCAAAAAAAATACTTTACCCTTTATTGGTCCAAATTTTTTTATTTCTTCCTGATTCAGTTTTGGTAGGTTGTATATTTCTAGAAATGTATTTATGTATTCCAGGTTTTGTACTTTGCTGGCAAAGAATTGTTCACGATAATCTCTTATGATTATATCTATTTCAAAAAAGTTAGTTATAATGTCTCCACTTTCATTTCTAATTTATTTGAGTTTGCTCATTTTTTCTTAGTCTAGCTCAACGTTTTGAAGAACCAGCTCTCACTCTCATTGATGCTTTCCATTGTTTCTATCGTCTCTATTTCAATTATTTCGGCTCTGACATTTATTATTTCCTTCCTTCTGCTAATTTTGGGCTTAATTTCTTATTGCTTTTCAAGTTACTTGAGATGTAAAGTTAGTTTTTTTTTTATTTGAGAGCTAATTTTTTAAATATATGCATTAATTGCTATAAACCTTCCTCTCAAAACTGACCACTTTATCATTATATAATGATCCTTGTCTTTTGTTGCTGTTTTTTACTTGAAGTTTATTTTGTACAGCTATCCCTGCTATACTCTTCTTTTGCACTCTTCATACATTTTTTTTTTCTATTCTGCTTGCTTGAAATGTCATCTTCCATCTTTTTACTTTGAGCCTATGTTTGTCTTTGTAGCTGAGATATGTCACCTGTGGGCAGCATATAGATGGATTTTTTTTTTCTTTTACTCAGACATTCTGTGCTTTGTAGTTAGAGAGTTTAATACATTTACAATTTGCATAATCATTAATATGTACTACAACTGTTACTACTACTATTTTATCTTTTGTCTTCTGTTCATTTTTTGGTTCGCTTTTTTCTTTTTCTTGCTCTACCTTTGTAAGCTGATTGGTTTTCCATGGCAATTTACTCAGTTTCACCTATTTTTTTTTTTTAAGTTTTGCATCCAGTCTAGATATTTGCTCCGTGGTTACCATAAAGTTTACAAATCATTTTTTATAGATAAAATAGTTTTATATTTTTTTCTGCCGAGAGCAATTTATCTTTACTTGCCTATACAGGTCTCATCCTATTTTATTCCCCATTTATATTTTAATGTCACAAGTTATCTTTTGTTGTTTTTTCTCTCTCTTTTTTTTTAATTTGAGTGGAGTTGGTTCACAATGTTACATTAGTTTCAGGTATATAACATAGTGATTCAGCATCTCTGTATGTTATGCTATGCTAACCACAGGTGTAGCTATTATTTATCACCAAACAATGTTATTATTGACTATGATAGTGTATTATTGACTATATTCCTTATGCTGTGCCTTTCAGTCCCATGATTTATTTATTCCATACCTGGAAACCTGTATCTCCCAATCCTCTTCACTCATTTTTCCCATTCCCCACATCCCTTCCCTCTGAGATTCCTTTTAAATTACTGTTTTTTTGCCTCTGACTCTCTTTAAAGTTCTTTGTCATTAGATTTTTACAGTTGTAATATGCTGTATCTTAGAGACAGTATTTTTGCTTTGAGATAATAGGGTATTTTATTAGCTCCTTGGGCTGTATGTTCAGTTCATCCCACAAATTGGGAAGTTCTCAACTATTGTTTCTAAATAAAGTCTCTGCCCCCTTCTCCCTTTCTTCTTTTCCTGGAATACCAATGATTTTTATGTTCTCTTTTTCTAATGGAGTCTGATAGCTCTTGTCAAATTACTTCAGTTAGAAAGAATCTTAGTTTTGTCTCCTTTTTCACCTGAATCCCTTCTACATTTGGATCTTCTAGCTCACTCATTCTCTCTTCCATCTGTTCTGCTCTATTTCCAATGCTTTCTATTGCACTTTTCATTTTATTTATTGAGTTTTTCATCTCTAGAATTTCAATCTCTTTGGTAAAGTATTCCTTCCGTTTATTAATTTTATTCCTGAGATCATCATAGTGTCTTCCTGAGTTTTCATGTAGCTGGTGGAACTTTTTCATAATAGCCATTTTGAATTTATCATTTAGATTGCAATACTCTATAACTTTGAGTTCAGTTGCTGGAAAACTCATTTTTTGTGTGATATATTACCATGTATTTTTGTGGTCTTTGGTAAAAAGTTCATCTGTTTTTCCATGATAAAATAGCAAATGTCTTTATTATTTAGGCAAGGCTTTGTTTACTTTGATTAGCAGGTCATAGGTAAGGAATTGTGAGCCTTCCACAAGGTGTTAACACAGTATTTATTTCTCCTGCTGGAGATGACGTACTAGTGAAGTTGGGAGCAAAAGTATTATTATTATTATTATTGTTTTTGTTGTTATTGTTATTATCATTATTATTATTATTATTATTATTATTTAAAGCTGGCAGGGAATGAAAAAGAGAGAGAGGGGAGACAAATAAAATAACACGCTCTTTTGTACATCTGAAACTAGTATAACACTGTATGTTAATTTTTCTTATTTTTTTAAATTAAGTTAAAAAATCAGGCAGACAAGTAAAGGGGACTTTGTGGCACAGTGTGGGAAGATGTAGACTTAACACCCGACTTGTGGGATTCCTGAGTAGCAGTGTGGGTCCCAGAAGTCCAAGGTCCAGAATTTCAGGGAAAATAGCAAGAGACATTACCCTTCAGTTTTCTTTTCCTATTTCCCTTTCCTCAGACATTGCAGTCTCTTTTCAAAGAAAGAGAAACAGTTCGCTCCAGCTGCAGGTGGCTGGGCAGAGTTTGCTCACCACCTTTCCCCTCCACTTGCTTTGCCAGAAAGATCTCACTGTCCCACTATTGGAACTGGCACCACTTTTTCTGCCACTACCACTTCTGCCTCTAACTTTGCTAACACTCTTCTTGCTCCGCTGAATCCTCTGCCATCCAATCCATCCAGTTTCAGGTGCACAAATGTATGGATTTTTCAGGGATATCAATACAATGCTCATCAATTATTTTTTGTTTTGTTTTGGTTATAGATGCTGATTAATTTGTAAATCAAAGGGAAGAGAAAAAGAGAAGAGACATGCCATCATAATACTGAGATCATTCCCCCTTCAAATAATTTGTATCCAACCTTAGATAATAACAAGTAAATCTGAAGTGAACGTTGGGTTATACAAATTTGTATGTAAACATGTTTTTTTTTTCTCCTTGGTATATACATAAGAGTGGGATGGCTAAATCGTAGGTGTGTGGTGGGGGTCACACAACACAAGACAGAGAGAATGGCAAAAGAGAAGAGCCAAGAGAGATGGACACATGATAATGAAGGGAAACATTACCCCCAAGCAAGTGAATGTTGTAAGGAAGACATGGTACAGATGGACAAAGAATAGAGTCTATTTGCCTTGGGCACAGGAAAAAAAAAAAAGCTGTAGTTTAATTTTTTCTTTCTTTTTTTCTTAATGTTTTTTTATTATATAATGTTAGTCACCATACAGTACATCCCTGGTTTCTGATCTAAAGTTTGATGATTCATTAGTTGCATATAACACCCAGTGCACCATGCTATACGTGCCCTCCTTACTACCCATCAACAGTTTATCCCATTCCACCACCTCTGAAGCCCTTAGTTTGCTTCTCATAGTTGACATGATACTCTATATGGAAAACCCAAAAGAATCCACTCCCAAAATATTAGAAGTTATAGAGCAATTCAGTAATGTGGCAGGATACAAAATCAATGCTCAGAAATCAATTGCATTTCTATTTTTTAAAGATTTTTTATTTATTTATTTGACAGAGATAGAGACAGCCAGCAAGAGAGGGAACACAAGCAGGGGGAGTGGGAGA
Source organism: Ursus maritimus (assembly GCF_017311325.1). Taxonomy (NCBI): domain Eukaryota; kingdom Metazoa; phylum Chordata; class Mammalia; order Carnivora; family Ursidae; genus Ursus; species Ursus maritimus. The sequence goes on from NW_024426663.1 coordinate 83,432,292, forward strand.
GGAAGAAGCAGGCTCATAGCGGAGGAGCCTGATGTGGGCCTTGATCCCATAACGCTGGGATCACGCCCTGAGCTGAAGGCAGACGCTTAACTGCTGTGCCACCCAAGCACCCCAGAAATCAGTTGCATTTCTATACATGAATAATGAGACTGAAGAAAGAGAAATTAGGGAATCCATTCTATTTGCAATAGCACCAAAAACCATATGTTAGCTTGGAATTAACTTAACCAGAGAAGTAATGGATATATATTCTAGAAACTATAAATCACTCTTGAAAGACATTGAGGAAGACACAAAAAGATGGAAAAATATTCCATGCTCATGGATCTGAAGAATTAAGAGTGAAAATGTCCATGCTACCCAGAGAAATCTACACGTTCAATGCTATCCTGATAAAATACCAAAGACATTTTTCAAAGAACTGGAACAAATAGTCCTTAAATTTGTATGGAACCAGAAAAGGCCCCGAATCTCCAAGGAACTGTTGAAAAGGAAAAACAAAGCTGGGGTCATCACAATGCCGGATTTCGAGCTGTACTACAAAGCTGTGATCACAAAGACAGCATTATACTGGCACAAAAACAGACATAGACCAATGGAACAGAATAGAGAACCCAGAAATGGGCCCTCGGCTCTTTGGGCAACTAATCTTTGATAAAGCAGGAAAAAACATCCAGTGGAAAAAAAGACAGTCTCTTCAATAAATGTTGCTGGGAACATTGGACAGCTACATGCAAAAGAATGAAACTTGACCACTCTCTCACACCATACACAAAGATAAACTACAAATGGATGAAAGACTTGATGTGAGACAGGAATCCATCAAAATCCTAGAGGAGAACATAGGCAGCACCCTCTATGACATCGGCCAAAGCAACCTTTTTAATGACACATCTCCAAAGGCAAGAGAAACAAAAGATAAAATGAACTTGTGGGACTTCATCAAGATAAAAACTTCTGCACAGCCAAGGAAACAGTCAAAAAAACTAAGAGGCAGCCCACAGAATGGGAGAATATATTTGCAAATGATACTACAGACAAAAGACTGTATCCAAGATTTACAAAGAGCTTCTCAAACTCAATATGCAAGAAACAAATAAACAAATCATAAAATGGGCAGAAGATATGAACAGACACTTTTCCAATGAAGACATACAAATGGCTAACAGACACATGAAAAAATGTTCAAAATCATTAGCCATCAGAGAAATTCAAATCAAAACCACACTAAGGTACCACCTTATGCCAGTTAAAATGGCAAAAATTGACAAGGCAAGAAACAACATTTGCTGGAGGGGATGTGGAGAAAGGGGTCCCTCCTAAGTTGTTGATGGGAATGCAAGTTGGTACAGCCACTCTGGAAAACAGTGTGGAGGTCCCTTAAAAAGTTAAAAATTGAGTTACCCTATGACCCAGCCATTGCACTACTGGGTATATACCCCAAAGATACAGATGTAGTGAAGAGTAGGGCCATGTGCACCCCAATGTTTATAGCAGCATTGTCCACAATAGCTAAATCGTGGAAGGAACTGAGATGCCCTTCAACAGATGACTGGATTAAGAAGTTGTGGTCCATATATACAATGGAATATTACTCAGCTATCAGAAAGAATGAGTTCTCAACATTTGCTGCAACATGGACGGCACTGGAGGAGATAATGCTAAGTGAAATAAGTCAAGCAGAGAAAGAAATTATCATATGGTTTCTCTAATCTAAGGAACATAAGAACTAAGAGGATCGGTAGGGGAAGAAAGGGATAAAAAGGGGGGGTGATCATAAGGGGGAGTGAAGCATGAGAGACTATGGACTATGAAAAGCTGCAGTTTAAAACAGCACAAAGTAGCATATAAAAGAAACAACACTAGAATTCTCTCAAATGGCAGAGTAGCTGTGATAATGCTCTGTGGGTCAAAGAGATTAAAGGATGATAAGTTTATGTTTTCTTTCCACCTTAAAGGCACAGACCAGGCACAGTCCAGTGGCCATATGCGGCCTCAGCAAGCCACAGGTCCACAAACTCATACTAGTCCCAGTCATGCTAGAGCACAAAAAAAGCACATGCTTAAAAGGGAAGGCAGAGGGGCTTTGGGAATGCTTTTGTCAGAGGCACCTACTGTTTCAGTGAGTGCTGGGTCCACAAGCCAACACCAGACCTTGTCACACTATGACATGGAAAAAACATTTTTTTGTTTTTTATTTTTCTTTCTTTCTTTTTAAATTTTTCCTATCTTTTTTCTTTTATCTCTCCTTTTTCCAAGATATATTGATTTATTTTATAAAGCGCATGCAGCAGAGAGGGCAGAGGGAGAGAGAGCCTGAGGCCAGCTCTGGAGTTGATCTCACAGCCCTGACTTCATAACCCAAGCCAAAAACAAAAGTCCAGTGCTCATCCAACTGCATTACTCAGGTCCTCCTCTTTTCTCTTTTTAATTTTTTCTAATAAAATCAATGGTTTTAAGGAGCAGGTAGCATATAAAACAGTCATCCCAAGAACCAACAAAAGGCTGGGGGAGCTGATGGGGGATGGACTGATGGACACAGTCTATGCACCGCTCCACTGTGAAATCACAGACTAGTACAGGTGCACTAATTGGCTTCCTGCCTCAGTGAGCTGAAGGCTCATAGCCTACACCAGCCCCAGCTGTCCCACCAAGGTGGTCATGGAGTGATATACACTGGGACACACCTGATTCACATTCACTACAGCCCCAGGCTTTACACCAAGGTGATGCAGGTGCAAAACACTGCATATCACTTCAGACCCACACAATAGCTTGATAGGGCACCCCCCCATTACAGTGCTCTAGAACTTGTCCGCTCATTGAAGGGGACATTCCCAATGTACAGTGGTCCAGAACATCTCAGTTCATGTCTGCTTAAGATCCAGCCAAACTCCCTGGGTGATTTCTGCATGCAGTACCCTGGAAACCCCTATCCCAGGCTTACATCAGTTTCAGCCACTCCACCGGTATTCCCACTATATGAAGCCCCTTGGAACACACATGACTAAACCACTTGGGCTTCACTAGAATAACGATGACCATGACATCCCATGTGCTGAGCACCTTGGGACCCATGATTTGAATGAAATTCAGCTTCATCTTTCCTGTCAGGACATGTTTTTCACAGGTAGCTCAGGGTCCACATCAACCCATGCTTATGGTAATTTTAGCTACCCCTCCAGGGAACCATTGCATAGCCTGCCCCAAGACCTACACCCTGAACCCTACCTAAACCCCAGCCACCCCTTCAGGGAATCCTATGAATGGAGAGTCCTGGAACACCCATTCATAAGCACTTCACTTTCAACTTTTCTGTCAAGATGTCCTCTGTACATAGAGCCCTGATACCCCAGCATGCACCCCAGCCATCCTGCCAGGGCACCCTATGCACAGAGAGCTCAGTCACCTCCCAAACCACATACTGCCTCAACCTCAGTGACCCAACCAGGGTGTACCCTGCATAAAGCACCCATGGCCTACACCCACTTCAGTTTTGTCTGTCCTGCCAGGGAGTCCTCAACACATAGAACACTGAGACATACCAGCTTGTGTCCAAGATAGATTTAGATGTGATAGATATGATATTGATAGATATTATTTTTAGTTTATTTTAGATAGATATCTATGATAGATAGATATGACATTCACTGAATGGAAATCCCCAGGCCACCCAGGCCACACCATCCATAGCTCCAGCCAGCTAGTAAATGGCACCAAGCACACAGCGTATAAATAGGGGAAGACCATACACAAGACCACTGTTTTTGGTTGTTTTTTTTTTTTTTTATAAAAAATCTTTTATTATGTTATGTTAGTCACCATACAGTACATCCTGAGTTTTTGATGTAAAGTTCCATGATTGATTACTTGCAAGAAGACCACTCCTTTAAGTTTAGAGAAGTAGCTTTTCCCATAAAGAACTTACAGACAGTCAAACAAGATGAGGAGACATAAGACTATGCTCGAAAAGAAAGAGGACAGCAAAGACAATCATAACACAAGGGAGGGAAAACTGAATGGAAGAAATCAGAGAGGGAGACAAATTATGAGACACTCTTAACCAAAAGAGACACACTGAAGTTTCTGGAGGGGAGGTGGGTGGGGGGATGGGGTTACTGGGTGATGGGCATTAATGAGGACATGTGTTGTGATGAGCACAGGGTGTTATATGCAAGGTATTAATTACTGAACTCTACATCTGAAAATAATGATGTGCTGTATGTTGGCTGATTGAATTTAAAGGAAAAAATGATATTTGCAGATGTAATGATAATACACATAAAAAAATAAAAAGACTCCTCCAAGAACCATGGAAATAAACGAATTCAGGAAATTTGTAGGATACAGGATACACAATAAATACCCAGAAATCAGTATTGTTTCTATACAGTAATAATAAAGTAGGAGAAAGAGAAATTAAGAAAGTAGTTCCATTTAAAATTTCACAGAAAACAAAACAACAACAACAACAACAACAACAACAAAACACATGGGAATAAACTTAACTGAATAGGCAAAAGACCAGTACTCTAAAAACGATAAAACATTGATAAAAGAAATTGAAGACAACACAAACAAATGGAAAGATATTTCATCATCATGTGTTGAAATACTATTGTTAAAATGTCCATATTACCCAAAGCAAGCCACAGATTCAATGCAGTCTGTGTCAAAATACCAACAGAATTTTTCACAAAACAAGAATGAATAACACTAAGCTTTGTATGAAACCACAAAAGAACTTGAATAGCCAATGCAATCTTTAGAATGGAGAACAAAGATAAAGGTATCAAAATCCTAGCTTTCAAGATATACTACAAAACTGCAGTAATAAGAATAGTATGCCACTACACTCAACATAAACAAATAGATGAATGAAACAGAAGAGAGTCCAGAAAATAACCTATGAGTATATGGTCAATTAATCTACAACAAAGGAAGCAAGAATATACAGTCTCTTGCATAAATGACGTTAGAAAAACTCAACAGCTACATCCAAAATAATGAAACTGGATGACTTCCTTACAATACACACAAAAATAAACTTAAAATAGATTAAAGACCTAAATGTGAGACCTGAAACAATGAAAATCCTAGAAGAGAGTAGAAGCAGTAAGTTATTTGACATTGACTATAGCAACGTATTTGCAGGTATGTCTCCTAAGGCAAGGGAAACAAAAGCAAAAGCAAACATTGGGAAGCACACCAAAATAAAAACACATTGCACAGTGAAGAACATCATTAATAAAACAAAAAGTCAAACTACTGAATGGTAGAAGATGTTTGTGAATGATGTATCCAATAAAGGGTTAATATCCAAACTATATAAAAAACTCATCGATGCAGCACGAAATAAATAAAAAAATTAATTAATTAATTAATTAATTAATTAATAAAATGAACAATTTGGTTAAAGAATGGGAAGGAGAACTGGATTGATATTTTTCCAAAAAAAAAAATACAGATGACTTACAGACACATGAAAAGATCCTCAACCTCACTAATCATGCATGATCATGGCTCAGGTCATGATCCTGGGGTCCAGAGATGGAGCCCTGCATTGGGCTCCCTGCTCAATGTGCTCTCTCTCAAATAAATAAATATTTTTAAAAAACCGCAATGAGATATCATGTTATACCTGTCTAAATGGCTAAAATAAAAAAGATAAGAAATAGCAAGTTGTTGGCAAAAATGTGTAATAAGAGGAACATTTGGACACTGTTGGTGGGAATGCAAATGGTAGTCACTGTGTAAAACAGTATGGAGTTTCCTTGAGAAGTTAAAACTAGAAATACCGTATAATCCAGTCATTGCACTACTGGCTATTTACAGAAAGAAAACAAAAACGCTAGTTCAAAAACATATATGCACCCCTATGCTTATTGCAGCATTATTCACAATAGCCAGGATATGGAAGAAACCTACGTTGCCATTCAGAAATGAATAGATACATAAGATGTGATATATTGCACAGTCATAAAAATGATGAGATTGTGTCATTTGAAGCAACATGGATGGACCTGGAAGGTATTATGCTAAGTGAAATGTCAGACACAGAAAGACAAATACCATTTGAGTTCACTCATACATGGAGTCGAAAAAGAATTTTAAAAGGAGAACTAGACCTGTAAATATAGTGACAAGCTGATGTTTGCCAGAGGGGAGGGGGTGTGGACAAAACCTGTTAAGAGGAGTGGAAGATACAGGTGGCCAAGTAAGGAATGCATAAGTCATGAGAATAAAAGGCACAGCTTAAGGAATAAAAATAGAAGACCCTTAATTAAATTATTTTTTAACCTTTTAATTGAATTATATCTTTGCTATGTTCTTCTGGGACTTCTAGTACAAATTTAAATATAAGTTGCAGAAATAAGCTTCTAAGTTTTGTTACAGATATAATGGAAATGACTTTAACATTTGATCATTAAAAATGATAGGTTAGAAGTGGAATTTTCATCAATTGCATTTATCATGTTTTGTTTTACCTCATAATTTTAGGTCAGTGAATTACAGCCTTATAATTTTTAAATAGTAAACCAAGTCTTCTCATATATAAAGCCTACTTGGTAATATATTATTTTTTGTTGCAGCATTCAGTACTTAAATTTTGTGAAATATTAGTCTCAGTTTTGATGAGTACAATTATATTTTGATAATATGATTATACTATTCTTATTTGGTTTTAATTCTATGGGCCTATTAGCCTAATATAATGAAGTAAAGAATCATTTGGAGTTATTTTCTCCTGTATTCTCTGAAGAATTTTCTCTGAGATTATAAGCCTTGTTTTTGTCTGTTTATACAATGCGTGGAGAAACACTTAAATAAACTAGCCAGACATCACTATCTCTTTGTTGGAAATGTTAGCTTATTCAGTTTGTGTGTGTATGTGCATGTACAGGTTATAATAAATACTGTTGAAGAATTTCATACACCTCCTATTTCTCTGCACGTCAGTACATACAACCTCACCTTCACACACTTTTTCTTGCATGAGTGTTTCAACTCTTGAGCTCAGTTTAGTACTGAACCAGAGGTAACAAGGATATCATGTACTCTATACCCAGTGCCCCAACAATGGCTCTAGCAGGGTTTCATACATACATACCTGAACTCCCTTGCCCTTCTCATAAGATAACACTAAGTTGCAATGTTTTGTAGCTGCCTCAAGAGCTCTTTGGTGAGAGGAGGCTGGGAAAATGGCTGGGTACAAGGACCTTAAGCTCACCTCATTTGGTGGTTACAAACAGATAACAACCACATCAGCACTGATAACCCAGAAAATGATCCAAAGAGTGGAAGAACAAACTCTATAACAAAAGGTAGAGAAAAGGCCATATCACAGAAGTTAGGAAGGGCAAAGATAAGCTTTGGAAGTGAAACAGACCCTAAATGTCCCTGGGAGAGAGGGTGCTGATGTTGGGGAGAAGTGCAAGAAACAGATTTTTACACTGAGGGAGACTCCAGGGGAAGATGAATCCCCCTAATATTTGCCTTTGAAAGTGAGATGGGCCCACATTTCCTATGTTCTTAATCTTAAAACCAGTATGACATAGAGCCTGGAATTTTAAAAAACAGCAGGTTCAGCTTTCCAAGACCCCAGAAGGCATTAGGAAGTAGAATCCCCATCCTAAAAGATACAGCAGGACAAACAAGCCATGGAGATACAGCAGAGAAGCAGCAGTTTGAAACACTCTAGGGGCAGATGGGAGGGAGAGTTATTTGCTCATTTCACAGCCTGTTCCAGAGAGGCAGGGATCATGGGAAGACTTCTGCAGGGACAAAGGAGGTGGCATTCACCATGTCTATCCCCCAGATATCCAGATCTGGGAGACAGAGAGATCCCTCAATAAAATCAATCAAAGGAGGCCACACTAAAACACATAATATTCACAATGGCAAAAAATAGTGGAAAGAAAATAAATAAGTAAAAGCAGCAAGAAAAAACAGGACAACTACATACAAGGGAACCCTCATAAAACTATCAGTAGAGTTTTCAGCAGTAACTTCACAAGGCAGAAAGGAAGCGTATAATATATGGAAAGTGTGGAAAGGGTAAAATTTGCAGCTAAGAATATTCTATCAACAAGTCTGTCATTCAGAACAGAAAGAAAGATAAAAAGTTTCTCAGACAAACAAAATTCAAGCAAGTTAATGAACACTGAATCAATCCCACAGGAAAGATTAAAGGGGCACTTTGAGTGGAAAGGAAAGACCACAAGTGAGATAGGAAAAGTAAAACTAACTAACTAACTAACTAACTAACTAACTAACAAAAATCCCCACAAACTCAGTAAAAATATTTCTCTAAAAATCAGTAAAAGAACTGGTTATTCATAAAATACAAGGATGCAAAATATGACAGCACATGCCTTCAGCTAGGAAGACGGAGGAGTAAAGAGTGGGTTTAGGCAATCGTGGAAGGAGCTGAGATGCCCATGAACATATGACTAGATTAAGAAGTTTTGGTCCATATATACAATGGAATATTACTCAGGCATCAAAAAGAACGATTTCTCAACATTTGCTGAAACATGGATGGGACTGGAGGAGATAATGCTAAGCGAAATAAGTCAAGCAGAAAAAGACAATTATCATATGGTTTCACTCATTTATGGAACATAAGAAGTAGGAAGATCCATAGGAGAAGAAAGGGAAGAAGAAAGGGGGGGTACACAGAAGGGGGAATGAACCATGAGAGACTATAGACTCTGGGAAACAAATTGAGGGCTTCAGAGAGGAGGGGGGTGGGGAAATGGGATAGGCTGGTGATGGGTATTAAGGAGGGCACGTATTGCATGGTGCACTGGGTGTTATACGCAACTAATGAATCATGGAACTTTACATAAAAAACTAGGGATGTACTATATGGTGACTAACATAATATAATAAAAAATTATTATTAAATAAAAAAAGAATAGGAAAAAAATTAGGCAATCATAGACTGCTATATACAGAAGATACTATACACAAAGCTGATGGTAACCACCAATCAATAACCAGTAACAGATACGTGAACATAAGCAGAAAATAATGCATGTATATCACTAAAGAAAGCCCACAAACCATGAAAACAGCAAGAGTAGAAAGGATTTTAGAAGAACTACAAAAATAACCACAAAACAAGAAACAGAATGGCAATAAATGTGTATCTATCAAAAATATATTTTAATGTAAATGGACTAAATGCTCCAATTGAAAGACACAGGTTGATACAGTGGATAAACAACAAACAAGACCCATCTATGTGTTGCTTCAGGAGACTCATATCAGACCTAATGAAAGATCCAGATTGTAATTAGGGGGGTGAGGAGAAACATTTTTTCATGCAAATGAATGTGAAAAGAAAGCCTAGGAAGCAATATTTATATGGACAAAATGGAATTTAAAATGAAGACTGTAAATAGGGCGCTATATGATAATAAAGGGGAAAATCTGAAAAGAAGATATAAAATTTGTAAATATTTAAGCATACAACATGGTTACAGCAAAATACATAAAACAGTTAATAACAAATATAAGGGAAATAATGAATAGAAATACAATAATAGAGAATTTTAACAACTCACTTACAACAATGGACAGATTATTGAAAGAGCAAAAAAGCAGAAACTTAAAAAATACCCACTGCACACGATGCATTTAACAGACATATTCAGAAGATTAATTTCTCAAACAGTAGAATACACATTCTTTTCAATTTAACATGAAACATTCTCCAGAACAGATTCTATATTAGGCCATATACAACTATGATTAAGTACAAAAAAATAGATTGCATAATACATTTTTTTCTGAACACTACAATATAGAACTAGAAACAATGATAAGAAAAAAATTCTGCAAAAACTACAAATAAATGGAGTTTAAATAAAATGCTACTAAACAATGAATGGACCAACCAAACAATTGAAGAAGAAATCAAAAGTTACATAGGAACAAATGAAAATGTAAAGAGAATGGTCCAAAATCTTTGGGATGTGACAAAAGCTGTTTTAAGAGGGAAGTTAATAGAAATAAAGGCTTATCTCAAGAAACAAGAAAAATCTCAAAAAAACAACTATGTAATATAATAAAGATATTATTGTAAAAAAACACTATGTAAACTTGCAAGTAATTAACCGACAAAAGAAGAATAAATCAAACACAAATCCAGCAGAAAAAAACAAAAATCAAAATTAGAGCAGAAATAAATGACAAAGAATTAAAAAAAATAGAAATAGAACAAAATAAACAACAATAGAACAGATCAAAGAAATGAGGAACTAAACAAACACAAAAAAAAACCCAGGAGTCTAGTTCTTTCAGAAGATCAATAAAATTGAGAAGCCTTTAGCCAGATTCATTAAAAAAAATAATTCAAATAAACATAATTACAAATGAATGAGGAGAAATAACAACCAACATCACAGAAAAACAGAAGATTATCAGAGAATATTATAAAAACAAAATATATGCCAAACAATTGGACAACCAGGAAGAAATAGACACATTCTTTGAAATATGTAAACTATCAAAACTGAGGCAGGAAGTCATAGAAAATTTAACAGACCAATGTAATGAATGAAAAAACTTCCAACAAGGAAAGTCCAGGACCAGGGAACATCGCAGCTGAATTCCACTGAAAATTTAAGGAGTTAATACCTATTCTTCTTAAACTATTCCAGAAAAATACAAGAAGAAGGGAAATTATCAAATTAATTCTGTTATTTCTGTTTTACCTGTTACTCAAAACTGATAAAGGCACCACCACCACCCAAAATAAATAAATAAATAAATAAATAAATAAATAAATAAACAAACAAACAAACAAAAAAAAAAATCCTGCCAATATGTCTCATGAGCATAGATGCAAAATTCTCAACAAAATACTAACAAAGTGAAAGAGAACATATTTGCAAATGACACATCTGATAAAGGGTTAGTGTCCAAAATCTATAAAGCACTTACCAACTCAACACCACAAAACCAAATAATCCAGTTAAGAAATGGGCAGAAGTCATGAAGAGACATTTTCCCAAAGAAGACATACAGACGGCTAATAAAAACATGAAAAGAAGCTCAACATCACTCATCACGGAGATACAAATCAAAACTGCAATGAGATACCACCTCACCCCAGTCAGAATGGCTAAAACTAACAAAGCAGGAATCAACAGATGTTGGTGAGAATGCGGAGAAAGGGGAATCCTCTTCCACTGTTGGTGGGAATGCAAACTAGTCCAGCCACTCTGGAAAATGGTATGGAGGTTCCTCAAAAAGTTAAAAATAGAACTATCCTATGATCTGGCAATTGTACTACTGGGTCTTTGCCCAAAGAATATAAAAATACTAATGAAGGGGTACACACCCCCATATTTATAGCAGCATTATCTACACAACTCAAACTGTAGAAACAGCCCAACTGTCCACTGACTGATGAGGATAAAAAAAGATGTGCTATCTATATCTATCTATAGCTATGTCATCAATATCTATATCTACCTATATCATCTATATATCAGCCATACAAAAGAATGAAAGAATGAAATCTTGTTATTTGAAATGACATGGATAGAGCTAGAGTGTATTATGCTAAGTGAAATAAGTCAGTCAGAGAAAGACAAATACCAAAAAATTTCACTCATATGTGTAATTTTAGAAACGAAACAAATGACTATGGGTGAAAAAAGAGAGAGTTGAACGATAAAACTCTTCACTGTAGAAAGCAAATTGAGGTTGCTGCAGGGGAAGTGGGCAGGGGGGTTGGTTAAATAGGTGATGGGTATTAAGAAGGGCACTTGTGTGGAGCACTGGGTCTTATATGTAAGTGATAAATCACTAAATTCTACTCATGCAACTAATATTGTACTACATGTTAACTAAATAGAATTTAAATTTAAAAAATGAAGAAGAAGAAAAGAAGAAGAAGAAGAAGAAGAAGAAGAAGAAGAAGAAGAAGAAGAAGAAGAAGAAGGAGAAGAAGAGGAAGAAGAAGAAGGGGAAGAAGAAGGAGAAGAGGAAGAAGAGGAAGAAGAAGGAGAAGAAGGAGAAGGAGAAGAAGAAGAAGGAGAAGAAGAAGAAGAAAGACTGACTACAAGCCAAGGAAGAGGGTGGCAAAAGGGCATGTAAATATGCCACAAAGTTATTTTTTTTAATCATATTTGTCTTTTTCTTGATTATGCAGTCATGTGGTGGCTAAGCATTTGATTGTTTTTTACAGAGATCTGAAGAAGCTGTTACAATCATTTACATTAGTTTTTCAATGTTTACATTAAGGAACATTAACTTATTGCTGTTTACTTTCTTAGCTTGTTGATGTCACTCCCTGATACAGTCATATTAGGACTTCTCTGCCTGTTTGGCATTAGGTTTGGTAGCTTTAATTTTTTTCTAATGGTGTAATTGTTGGTTTTTTTTTCCCTTAAATTTTCTTCTTAATTTAATTAGTGCTTATATCACCTAAATATTTTGTTCCATCATTTTATTATCACTGTATTGAATAATCCATTTTTCTTAAACTTTATTGGTGCAAATAATGTCAACAAGATACTTCAAAAATTGAGAGTAAAAGTTTTTTAGATATGCTTTTTCTCTAAATTTTGAGTAGAAAATTAACATTATATTTGAGCATAAAACATTGTGCAGGTTTAGGCCATTTAAGGGAACATCATTTATAAGTTATATATATTGTGATTTTTTTGTATTAGTTTTTATGTTATTTATTATTAAGTCAATTCTTCCAACAATAGTATAATATGTGCTATTATTTTAATTTTAGACTTTACAAGACTAAACAAACTTTAAGTATTTGGACCAAGTTCACACAATAACACGGGACCATGCTAGAACACAATACAAAATTATTTCAAAATCAAAATTAAACAAGAGGGCACACTGACTCTCAAAACATTGGTTGTTATTTCTTTACTCATCTTTGAATGAATACTGGTTTATGCAATCGTGACACTTGCTCAAAAATCCCATGCATATATGTTTCTTTTTATAATTTTTATTTTGTTATATTAGTCACCATACAGTACATCCCCAATTTTTGATGCAATGTTCCATGATTCATTACTTGTGTATAACACCCAGTGCACATGCAATATGTTTCTTGTATTCCAACATCATATATAAATCCATTTTATGGGACATAAGTTGGATGGCTGGTTGATGTAAGTTTACATTAGCAGCTTAATGATGTGTAAGCCTAAGGGGCTTGGAGAAAAATAAAGGGTCACAGACAAACAAGCAGACAAAATCTCATTTGGGGAAAAAAAAAAAAGTGTAGTCTTGACCTGAATAGCTGAATTCACCTCTAATGGCTCTGAAAAGTAAAATAAATAATTTCTCTGATAGCTTCCTGCTGGCTGTCCCTTCTCTGCATATTCAGCAGAGGCTTTACATTGATGAGTTCTATTGCCACAGCATCTGTGGCATAGAAAGAGGAGCATAACTGCTGCAGATTTTAAATTCAGTAGAGGCTTGAAAAGATCCATCAGTAACTTAAAACTTAAATATTAAATGGGATAAATCATCTGATGATAATATTTCAAAAATCAAATCAAGTGAAATTTACCATTTTAATATGGGACTTTATATTATATTCAAACATACATTGATATTTACAGAGAGAAAAATACCGGACAATCGTGTAATGAAAAGTGTCAAGCAGAGTTATCAGATTTAAAACAAAGGGGTTGTACAGGAATTTGGCTTTGGAATAATTAAATGAACAGGAAAATGGGAGGAATAAGGACTGCTTTAGAACGTATGTATGTGGGGCACCTGGGTGGCTCAGTTGGTTGAATGTCCGAATCTAGATTTTGGCTCAGGTCATGATCTTAGGGTCATGAGATGGAGCCCCATGTTAGATTCCATGTTCAGCACGGAATCTGCTGGAGATTCTTCCTGACCTGCTGCTTCTCCCCCTGCTCTCTAAATTTATATATATATATATATATATATATATATATATATATATATATATATATATATATATATATATATTTGCATTATATACACATCACATATATATATGACATTTAAGATCGTATCTTTACATATGTTTCTCTCTCATGTAAAAATTTAAACATTTACATAATTACATCATTAAGAATGTTTTTGTTGGCAGTCATGCAGTCATTGAATTCTGTAAAAATATCATTTTTGAGGTCTTAAATATATTAGCATACCTATATATTTTCTGGAGGCATCTCTCAGGGATTCCTTGACTTTCTCATTTCGAAGGCTGTAGATGAACGGGTTCAGCATTGGTGTCACAACTGTGTTCAGCACCGTGGCAAATTTGTTAATGCTTATTGCACTGCCTTTCTTTGGACGAACATAGAGGAAGATGGAGCTCCCGTAATAAAGTGTAACCACTGTAATATGTGAAACACAAGTAGAGAAGGCCTTCTGCCGCCCCTGCACAGAGGGCATTCCAAGGATAGTAATCACAATGTAGGTGTAAGACACTCCTGTCAGGAGCAAGGAGCCCAAGAGCAACACAGCAGAGGAGACAAAGTCAGCCAGCTCAGCCAGAGCGATATCGGTACAGGCCAGCTGTAGCATGGGGGCTCTGTCACAGAAGAAATGATGGATTTTATTTGGCCCACAAAAGATCAATGGGGCAGTTAAGACAGATGGCGCCAACATTGACAAAAATGCACCCACATAAGATCCCAGAAGTAACATTATACATGTCTGCCTGTTCATGATGATGGCATACCTCAGTGGGTTGCAGATGGCAACATATCGATCAAATGACATGACAGCCAGGATGAAGAATTCCGTGGATCCCAGAAGGAAGTAGAAGATAGATTGTTGAGACATCCCACGAAGGATATTGCCTTGGTGTGGGAAAATGTGTTAGCTAACATCTTAGGCACCACTGTGGAGGTGATGGCAACTTCAAGGAAGGAAAGGTTGGCTACAAAGAAATACATGGGTGAACGCAGACGGTAGTCACCACACACCAAAAGGATGATCATGGTGTTGCCAATCAGAGATGTCGTGTACATGGGCAGGAATGCAGAAAACAGAAGAATTTCTACTTCTTTCTCATTCTGAAACCCTAGAAGAATGAATTCAGTGACTCTGGTCTTGTTCCTATAATCCATAATGTCCCCAGTTTAACCTGGAATAACAGATAGTTCTTTTATAATTAATCCTTGGATCTTAACCCTGGATAAACCTTGTCAATATTCATAACTATTTTTTGCTGTTGTCGTCACCAAGGAGTGATTAATGCAGACAAATAAACTTATTTTCAGTTTATAAATATCTACTGAGATGAACTGTACAAGGCTCAGTGCTGAGTTGCAACACTCATTTATTACAGCAAAATCAATTCCACATTAAGATTGTGGCAATTATGATTTGGGAAAGCATTTCAGACTCCCTTAGGTGTAAGGAACCAAACATTGGATCAAGTAACATGAAACAGACTCTTGTCCAATCTCCCTCTGAAATAGATCCCTTGTTGTATGTCACTAATCCATCAAGGATGTAATGGTATTTCTTGAGATGTTAACAAAGTTTTAGTAAAATTTAATTCTATACAAAGTTTTGTCTAAAAAGCACCTTTTGAGCTAAGTGTATTATTTTACATGTGGAATGAAATTATTCAAAAAATCAGTGAACACAATTATATAACAGAAATATTTTCCAAAATGTTCATGACTCCTGACTCACAGGCTCCAACCTCCACATTACCAAATCAGTTTCTAACAACATGAAATCAGTGTAATGTAATCTTTATAAAAAATCAGGCTCCAGAGTGCAAGAGATTATCACAGGTCTTACAAGCATTAGGGAGAGGCTGAAATATAACTGAAATGATCACTATTTACTGTTTATCTTAGAATTCAGTCAGAGAGAGTATATGGTTAGCAAGCAGTTTAAAAATATTGAACTTCTGAATTTTGCCTAGCTGAAAGAAGCAGCTCCTGCAATAGATAGCCTACTTCATACTAGAATTTGCAGGAATATACAAACAAATAAACAAACAGCAACATGGTGCAGAGAAGAGACCTTTTACTTACTCACTGAGCTGATTATTTGGGAGTATATATATTGCTCCATATATCTAGGTGATTCAGGAAAAAAGCACAGGTTAAGTGTCACGAGATATTTCATATCCCATATTACAAGACACATAGAAGTTCAATATTAAGAGATGCTTGACAGCTAATTTTAAACGAGTGTTTTATTCTTCTTCTTTTATAGACTAATGAGTGAGGATTGGAGAGGTGGGCTAAAATTTGTTAGGATCCATAGAGGTTCAGTGATAGAAGTGAGATAATATCCCGGGTTTTCTGACTTAGGTTTGCTGCTCTTTCTGGATCAAAATATTAATTCCTTCTTCATTCATTTCATTATTATACATTTAATGGACCAGGGACAGTAATGACTTTCTGACATATGCAATTAAAAATGAAAAGCTTAAATGCCATCATTTTGGATCCAAGTTGGTATTTTGTCTGTGATGCCTTAAAATGATCATTTAGAATTCTATCCCATGAATTAAGTAATTATCAAGACATCACATTTTTAATATGTTGACATTATGTGAAGGACTTTAATCAGATTGTCTATTATTTTGCCAAAGGAAGGAAAATGTGACACATTTGGAGAAGGGAATGATGATTTTGGACTAAAAAGTATCATGGGGAAATGTTCTTTCTGTAGTTAAATAAAAGGTGGTTTGAATTTGAGAAAATAATGGGCACGTTGAGAGCACTATGAGAAAGACCGAAAGCTGCAGGAATGGCAGAAACTGAACCATCAAGTGAAGACACTTCAAGGCCCATTTGGTTGACAGCAAAATTTTGCATAATGCTTCAGCTAAACGAAAGGAAGAGGGGGCAGAGAGGAAGAAATCATAGTAATAAGGAAGATGAGAAAAAAATAAATAAGTGGAAAAAAAAAACACTTTTAAGAAAACAATGCAGTTAACCATTGAACAAAGCAGGCGCTAGAGGTGTTTACCCCTCTTGCAATTCATAATCCATTATAATTTTTGACTCCCCAAAAACGTAACTCCTAGTGGCCAAAAAATGACAAGAAGCCTTACTGATACCATAAACGGTGATTAACACATATCCTTCATGTTGTGTATGTTATATACTGTACTCTTACAATAAACTGTGCTAGAGAAGAGAATATTCATTAAAAAATTAAGACAAAATGTTTAAGGGTTACCTGTATTGTGACGTTTCTACTTACCTGCTGAAGTATGCCTCACACTTTGTATTAATGTTTACATTTATCTTTTTAGAATTGAACAAGGTGTCTGCCTTGTTACAGCTACATGGTTTAGATGAGATCCATAGTTGGAATCACTTCTATAAATCGGTTACTGTTGTTGTTGTTGCTGCTGCTGTTTTGTTGTTGCTGCTGATTTTTCTGACAGCTTTAGAATTTTGGGAAAGAAGGGGTGTAGAAAATATTGATGACTATAGAATAGTTTATAGTTTGAATGTCCGGTTTAATGTCCGGAAGGATGGGTCTTCTCCCCTTGCCTTGTAAGAAAGAAAATCAAGACAATGAAATTTCTAAGATCATATCCCTAAGTCACTGCAATTTGGAAAGAGGATTAAAGCCTGGGTTCATTATTGCTTTTCCCCTGGAGGCAGGGCTTCTCTGATAAGTGGTCTGCAGGGAAAAAAAAAATATATATATATACATATATATATACACATAAAAACAACTATAATTACATGAGAAGTAATTTTCCCAAGGTTGACAAAGTGAAAAAAAAATTCCATAAAATATGTACCCTGCTGCCCCCCCCCCAAAAAAGTAATAACTACTTCAAAAGACTGGTATCCAAGATCTACAAAGAACTTCTCAAACTCAATACACAAGAAACAAATAAACAAATCAAAAAATGGGCCAAAGATATGAACAGACACTTTTCCAATGAAGACATACAAATGGCTAACATACACATGAAAAAATATTCAAAATCATTAGCCATCAGGGAAATTCAAATCAAAACCACATTGAGATACCACCTTTCGCCAGTTAGAATGGCAAAAATTGACAAGCCAAACAAATGTTGGAAATGTTGGAGGGGATGTGGAGAAAAAAGATCCCTCCTACATTGGTGGTGGGAATGCAAGTTGGTACAGCCACTCTGGAAAACAATGTGGAGGTCCCTTAAAAAGTTAAAAATTGAAACTACCCTATGATCCAGCAATTGTACTACTGGTTATTTACCCCAAAGGTACAGACGTGGTGAAGAGAAGGGCCATATGCACCCCAATGTTCATAGCAGCATTGTCCACAATAGCTAAATCGTGGAAGGAGCCAAGATGACCTTCAACAGATGACTGGATTAAGATATAGTCCATATCTATAATGGAATATTACTCAGCCATCAAAAAGAACAATTTGTCAACATTTGCTGCAACATGGACAGGACTGGAGGAGATAATGCTAAGCAAAATAAGTCAAGCAGAGAAAGACAATTATCATATGGTTTCACTCATTTATGGAACATAAAAAGTACGAAGATTGGTAGGAGAAGAAAGGGAAGAAGAAAAGGGGGGTAATCAGAAGGGGGAACTAACTATGAGAGACTATGGACTCTGGGAAACAAACTGAGGGCTTCAGAGGGGAGGGGGGTGGGGGAATGGGATAGGCTGGTGATGGGTATTAAGGAGGGCACGTATTGCATGGTGCACTGGGTGTTATATGCAAGTAATGAATCATGGAACTTTACATCAAAAACTAGGTATGTACCGTATGGTGACAAATATAATATAATAAAAATATTATTATAAAAAAAGAAATAGCTACTTCTATGGATGTACTTTGGAGCACAATTAATAGAAGTATACAGTGCAATTTACTGTTATTGAGTTAGGAAAAAAGTTGGTAATTTTAACATCATTATAATTAGCATAAGTATTTGTAATTTTTGAATACTTATGTATTAGGTATTTTGTTAAAAAAGTTTCCATATATTGGTAGGAGAAGAAAAGGGGGGTAAAGAGAAGGAGGAATGAACCATGAGAGACTGTGGACTC
Source organism: Ursus maritimus (assembly GCF_017311325.1). Classification (NCBI taxonomy): domain Eukaryota; kingdom Metazoa; phylum Chordata; class Mammalia; order Carnivora; family Ursidae; genus Ursus; species Ursus maritimus. Next base: position 83,451,314 of record NW_024426663.1, read on the forward strand.
TGGGAAACAAACTGAGAGCTTCAGAGGGGAGGGGTGTTGGGGAATGGGATAGGCTGGTGATGGGTATTAAGGAGGGCACGTATTGCATGGTGCACTGGGTGTTATATGCATGTAATTAATCATGGAACTTTATATCAAAAACTAGGGATGTACTGTATGGTGACTAACATAATATAATAAAAAAATATTAAAAAATTTTTCCATACATTATCTATCTTACCCTTATAACAATAATATGAGGAATGCGATGTTATTGCTCATGTGGTATTTAGTTTATATAATTCATATAAGACAAACCATGTAAAGTGTTAAGAGGTATTGAAATTTGAACTTATATATTACAAATTTTTATTTCAATGTAAATTATTAAAACATATTGTGTGCTTAAATATATTCTGAGTCACTGAGAAATGATGCTTGCATCAGAGGCTATAATTTAGTCCGAGTGAAAAGACATAAATGTGTTAAAAAATTTACACACAAGTTAATTTGTGTTTCTGAATATAGAGTATGGAAAATGTATTTCTGTACTTAAGAAATGTTTGAATATGCAACTGATGAATCACTAAGCTCTACTTCTGAAATTAATAATACATAGTATATTAATTAAATGATTTTATTTTTTTATTTTTAAATGTTTTATTTATGTATTTGAGTGAGATAGAGAGAAAGAGCACCAATGGGGAGAGGGAGAGAGGGAGAGGAAGAAGCAGGCTCCCCACTGGACAAGGAGTCCATGATGCAGGGGCTTGATCCCAGGATCATGACCTGAGCCAAAGGCAGATGCTTAACCAACTGAGTCACCAGGTGCCCCTAATAGATTTTAAATTTAAAAAAATCTTATAAAAAATGATGGAAACCAGAAAAAAAAGAAAAGTTTGTTTTGTTTTGTTTTGTTTTAATTGAAATTCAAATAACCAGCATAAAAAATAATACAGAGGATCATAGGGGAAGGGAAGGAAAACTGAAATGTTTGAATGATGTTCTTTGAAAATATTCCATTACGACAAATTATCTTTTTTAAAGGTAAGAGAAGTAGTTATATATAGAAACAGAAACTCTACTTAAAGTTTACCCTAATCAATAGATGGTTTCCAATCATGCAGATATATGGTAATTCAGATAAAAAGCCATGATAATCTGTTCTTGCTTTCAGTGTTTAATAAACTATCCTTATCAAATAATTTGTTTTATTTTATATTATCTAGGATGAATTATAAAATTTTGGTAGCCCTTTGTAATCATTTTCTCTTTCTTCTTGGTCCTTATGCTCTGTCTCATTTCCCTTGCCATCTATATTGGAATTTTTTAAGTTGTTTACATATCTGTAAATTTTTCAACGTATAGTTAGTACATCTAATTTCTCTTTGCCTGGAATTTTCTCACTACATTTTACCACATTTACCAGTCTAAAGCCTCAGGAGACCTGAATAAATCCTCTATAAACATAACCAGATTCTTAGCTACAGTGGTCTCTATGCAAATGCATTATACTTTTATTGTATTTTAATGCATAATATTTGCATTAATCTATAATATCAGTTTTCCCAAATAAGCTAAACTTTAAAGATTTTATTTATTTATTTATTTGATGTATAGAGAGAGAGACAGCAAGAGAGGGAGCACAAGCAGGGTCGAGTGAGAGAGGAGGAAGCAGGCTTCATGCAGTGCATGGAGGTTGATGTGGGGTTTGATTCCAGGACTCTGGGATCATGACCTGAGCCAAAGGCAGATGCTTAACAACTGAGCCACCCAGATATCCAATAAATAAGCTAAACTTTAAAGAGGATCTGGAACCATGTTTCCTCTATTAACATTGCATCTAAAATATTGAGCTCATTTCCTGTAACACCACCTCAGTAAGGACAGTATGAATGGATTAATGAATGGATTGGAGTTTATCTTAGTCTTATACATAATCCAATTTGCTGGCATGTAAGTATCCATAACACTCTTTTATGACCAATTTCTGTATCTTCCCCATAACATGTAATGTCTCCTCTTTCAATTTTGATTTTATTTATTTCCATATTCTTTCCTTTTTAGTTTAGCTAGAGTTTTATCAATTTCATTTTTTCTGTTGTTTTTCTTATCTCCATTTTACTAATTTCTTTACTGATCTTTGTTATTCCTTCCTTGTGATAAATTTGGGCTTAAATTGCTCATTTTCTAGTTCCTTGAGTCATAAATTTAGGTGGTTTATTTAAGATTTCTTTACTGGTGGTTGCACCAGTGTCTGACAGGGGAGCAGCCACAGAGTTGGGACTGGAGCATGGATGCTCTCAGAGTGACCACAGCTCTGGAGTCTGGGGCCCTGACTAGTTTGCAATGGCATTGGTAGTGCTTCCTGAAACATGGGCACATAAGGAGAAACTGTGTAGTTGAAATCTGGAGGAAGGTTACATGAGGAGGTGTCACAGAGCTAGAGCTTGGCACCTAAGCATGCATAGATAAGCTGAGAATTTGGGGTTCATGGGATACTCAGTGTTATGAGCATTCAGAACCCTTTTCCCAGGGTGGCACAAGAGCAGTTACTTCAGGGATGATGGAGCAGAGCTGCATCTCCTAGCAATGACTACTGGTTACCTCATACATGAGAACTGCCAGTGTCCTCTGCAAAGCAAGCAACTGGGGACTGTAATGACAAACACAACATGGTCCTCTGCTGTGAAAGTCATGGAGAGTCTGTAGCTGTTGTTGGGGCTGGGGAGGTCAACAATAGGAAAGGCCGTTAGGGTCTACTGCAGAGGAAGCCCCTGGGGTTGACAATGGCACCTGCTGCATGGCTGATACTGTCGCCTCTCCCTTCATCTTTCTAACCTTTTCGAGATGTCTCCAGATGTTTCCAGTTGTCTTTTCTGTGTGGTTATTCTTCATATTGGTCCACTGTACTGTTGTAGATTTTTAATTGGACTTTTGAATCCCTGGAAGAACTATTTTTATTTTATTATTTTATTTGTATTTATTTTTATTAGCTAGTTGTGTGTGTGTGTGGGTGGGTGGGTATGAATAATAAAGGCTGCTGTCTCCCACTCTGCATTCTTCCTCTTGAATTCTTACTCACTAGGCAGAACATAAGCAGCAGATGGGGAGGCTGAGGAAAATGACTTTAAGAAATTAATTAAAAGGATTATCCATCATGACCAAGTGGGATTCATCCCTGGGATGCAAGCGTGGTTCAACAATCACAAATCGATCAGTGTGATATATCATATCAACAAGAAAAGACTCAGGAACCATATGATCCTCTCAATTGATACAGAAAAAGCATTTGACAAAATACAACATCCTTTCCTGATTAAAACCCTTCAGACTGTAGGCATAGAGGGTACATTCCTCAATCTCATAAAAACCATCTATGAAAAGCCTACAGCAAATATCATTCTCAATGGGGAAAAGCTGGAAGCCTTTCCCTTAAGATCAGGAACACAACAAGGATGCCCACTCTTGCCACTATTATTCAACATAGTACTAGAAGTCTTTGCAACAGCAATCAGACAACAAAAAGGGATAAAAGATATCCAAATTGGCAAAGAAGAAGTCAAACTGTCTCTCTTCGCAGATGACAGGATACTCTATATGGAAAACCCAAATGAATCCACGCCCAAACTATTAGAAGTTATAGAGCAATTCAGTAATGTGGTGGGATACAAAATCAATGCTCAGAAATCAGTTGCATTTCTATACATGAATAATGAGACTGAAGAAAGAGAAATTAGGGAATCCATCCCATTTACAAAAGCACCAAAAACCATATGTTACCTTGGAATTAACTTAACCAGAGACGTAAAGATCTATATTCTAGAAACTATAAATCACTCTTGAAAGACATTGAGGAAGAACAAAAAGATGAAAAAATATTCCATGCTCATGGATCGGAAGAATTAACATAGCTAAAATGTCCACGCTACACAGAGCAATCTACACTTTTTTTTAAAGATTTTATTTATTTATTTGACAGAGATAGAGACAGCCAGCGAGAGAGGGAACACAAGCAGGGGGAGTGGGAGAGGAAGAAGCAGGCTCATAGCTGAGGAGCCTGATGTGGGGCTCAACCCATAATGCCGGGATCACGCCCGGAGACAAAGGCAGACGCTTAACCGCTGTGCCACCCAGGCGCCCCCAATCTACACTTTCAATGCTATCCCGATCAAAATACCGAGGACATTTTTTAAAGAACTCGAACAAATAGTCCTTAAATTTGTGTGGAACCAGAAAAGGCCCTGAATCGCCAATGAACTGTTGAAAAGGAAAAACAAAGCTGGGGGCACCACGTTGCCAGATTTTGAGCTGTACTACAAAGCTGTGATCACAAAGACAGCATGGTACTAGCACAAAAACAGACACATAGACCAATGGAACAGAATAGAGAACCCAGAAATGGACCCTTGGCTCTTTGGGCAACTAGTCTTTGGCAAAGCAGGAAAAAACATTCAGTGGGGAAAAGACAGTCTCCTCAATGAATGGTGCTGGGAAAATTGGACAGCTACAGGCAAAAGAGAGAAACTTGACCACTCTCTCACACCATACACAAAGATAAACTCCAAATGGATGAAAGACCTCGATGTGAGACAGGAATCCATCAGAATCCTAGAGGAGAACGTAGGCAGCAACCTCTATGACATTGGCCCCAGCAAACTTTTTCATGACACATCTCCAAAGGCAAGAGAAACAAAAGATAAAGTGAACTTGTGGGACTTCATCAAGATAAAAAGCTTCTGCACAGCCAAGGAAACAGTCAAAAAAACTAGGAGGCAGCCCAAAGAATGGGAGAATATATTTGCAAATGATGCTACAGGTAAAAGAATGGTATCCAAATTCTACAAAGAACTTCTCAAACTCCATACACAAGAAACAAATAAACAAATCATAAAATGGGCAGAAGATATGAACAGACACTTTTCCAATGAAGACATACAAATGGCTAACAGACACATAAAAAAATGTTTAAAATCATTAGCCATCAGGGAAATTCAAATCAAAACCACACTAAGATACCACCTTACACCAATTACAATGGCAAAAATTGACAAGTCAAGAAACAACAATTGTTGGAGAGGATGTGGACAAAGGGGATCCCTCCTACATTGTTGGTGGGAATGCAAGTTGGTACAACCACTCTGGAAAACAGTGTGGAGGTCCCTTAGAAAGTTAAAAATTGAGCTACCCTATGACCCAGCAATTGCACTACTGGGTATTTACCCCAAAGATACAGACGTAGTGAAGAGAAGGGCCATATGCACCCCAATGTTCATAGCAGCCTTGTCCACAAGAGCCAAATCATGGAAGGAGCCAAGATGCCCTTCAACAGATGAATGGATTAAGAAGTTGTGATCCATATATACCATGGGATATTACTCAGCTATCAGAAAGAATGAGTTCTCAACATTTGCTGCAACATAGACGGCACTGGAGGAGATAATGC
>NW_024426663.1:83456748-83558791 GCF_017311325.1 Ursus maritimus
ACGTAAAGATCTATATTCTAGAAACTATAAATCACTCTTGAAAGACATTGAGGAAGAACAAAAAGATGAAAAAATATTCCATGCTCATGGATCGGAAGAATTAACATAGCTAAAATGTCCACGCTACACAGAGCAATCTACACTTTTTTTTAAAGATTTTATTTATTTATTTGACAGAGATAGAGACAGCCAGCGAGAGAGGGAACACAAGCAGGGGGAGTGGGAGAGGAAGAAGCAGGCTCATAGCTGAGGAGCCTGATGTGGGGCTCAACCCATAATGCCGGGATCACGCCCGGAGACAAAGGCAGACGCTTAACCGCTGTGCCACCCAGGCGCCCCCAATCTACACTTTCAATGCTATCCCGATCAAAATACCGAGGACATTTTTTAAAGAACTCGAACAAATAGTCCTTAAATTTGTGTGGAACCAGAAAAGGCCCTGAATCGCCAATGAACTGTTGAAAAGGAAAAACAAAGCTGGGGGCACCACGTTGCCAGATTTTGAGCTGTACTACAAAGCTGTGATCACAAAGACAGACAGCATGGTACTAGCACAAAAACAGACACATAGACCAATGGAACAGAATAGAGAACCCAGAAATGGACCCTTGGCTCTTTGGGCAACTAGTCTTTGGCAAAGCAGGAAAAAACATTCAGTGGGGAAAAGACAGTCTCCTCAATGAATGGTGCTGGGAAAATTGGACAGCTACAGGCAAAAGAGAGAAACTTGACCACTCTCTCACACCATACACAAAGATAAACTCCAAATGGATGAAAGACCTCGATGTGAGACAGGAATCCATCAGAATCCTAGAGGAGAACGTAGGCAGCAACCTCTATGACATTGGCCCCAGCAAACTTTTTCATGACACATCTCCAAAGGCAAGAGAAACAAAAGATAAAGTGAACTTGTGGGACTTCATCAAGATAAAAAGCTTCTGCACAGCCAAGGAAACAGTCAAAAAAACTAGGAGGCAGCCCAAAGAATGGGAGAATATATTTGCAAATGATGCTACAGGTAAAAGAATGGTATCCAAATTCTACAAAGAACTTCTCAAACTCCATACACAAGAAACAAATAAACAAATCATAAAATGGGCAGAAGATATGAACAGACACTTTTCCAATGAAGACATACAAATGGCTAACAGACACATAAAAAAATGTTTAAAATCATTAGCCATCAGGGAAATTCAAATCAAAACCACACTAAGATACCACCTTACACCAATTACAATGGCAAAAATTGACAAGTCAAGAAACAACAATTGTTGGAGAGGATGTGGACAAAGGGGATCCCTCCTACATTGTTGGTGGGAATGCAAGTTGGTACAACCACTCTGGAAAACAGTGTGGAGGTCCCTTAGAAAGTTAAAAATTGAGCTACCCTATGACCCAGCAATTGCACTACTGGGTATTTACCCCAAAGATACAGACGTAGTGAAGAGAAGGGCCATATGCACCCCAATGTTCATAGCAGCCTTGTCCACAAGAGCCAAATCATGGAAGGAGCCAAGATGCCCTTCAACAGATGAATGGATTAAGAAGTTGTGATCCATATATACCATGGGATATTACTCAGCTATCAGAAAGAATGAGTTCTCAACATTTGCTGCAACATAGACGGCACTGGAGGAGATAATGCTAAGTGAAATAAGTCAAGCAGAAAAATACAATTATCATATGATTTCTCTCATCCCTGGATCATAAGAACTAGGAAGATCAGTAGGGGAAGAAAGGGATAAGAAAGGGGGGTAATCAGAAGAGGGAATGAAGCATGAGAGACTATGGACTATGAGAAACAAACTGAGGACCTCAGAGGGGAGGGGGGTCGGGGAATGGGATAGACTGGTGATGGGTAGTAAGGAGGGCACGTATTGCATGGTGCACTGGGTGTTATACACAACTAATGAATCATCGAACTTTACATCAGAAACCTAGGATGTACTGTATGGTGACTAGCATAATATAATAAAAAAGCATTAAAATAAAAAAAGAAAATAATTACCAAATATGTCACTTATTGTTTTATGTGGGGACTAACCATATTATTTATTATCTAATATGAGATAATGTTGATTATAAAAGGAATCAATACTAATGATTTGCTGATACAACTGGCAGAACCCATGAATTTCTGAGTCTGACAAACGAAGTTATACTATTCTACATATAATTTAATCTACTTTATAACAAGTTAATGATACATGAATGTATTTTAAGACACTGATTTTGGGGACATAAAAATAATTTGACAGAATTTATTCATTTAAAATTGTTTATTCATTGAAATACTTATTTTATTTTGTTAAATGGCAATCAAATATTTTAATCATTTTTATCACTTTTTCTTTATCATGCCAAATAATGTAGTAAGTTGATCGGTGTTCACAAGGCATTTTCACCACCTCTGCCTTATTCACTTTTCCTCCTCCTGAATTTACTCTGTCACATATCTTCACATGTTAAAATGCTGATACTTGTCATCGTGCTCTTTAATTGCCATCACACTGTTCTAGCCTAACATTTTTCTCTTAAGAAATCATTTGAGTCCCCTCCATATCTAATGTCCCATTGTTTTTTAGAAGAGACCCTTTCCTCTTTATATTATTTTTCCTTGTGTGGTAAATAAATTGGGCAACTGTGACAGATAAGATCCATCTCCAATATGATCTCTGTAAGTTACTTATAGATATAAGTAATTTTAAACATGTGGAATAGATACATAGGGTATAGTTTATAATGTAGGGTCATGGGGAAAAAGCAGATAATAACACAGTATATAATTATTATTGCTAAAATTAACTTGCATGCCTATAAAATGTTGGTTATAATTATAATACGGATTTGTATTTTCCAATTATGCATATATTCTCTTTCTTTCTTCAAAGTTATCTTTCATGGATCATTGCTGCCTTTTCCATTTAAGTATTTGGAAAGATTCTTTCCTTTCAGATTATGTGAGATTTATGTGGATTTGTGTGGGAATTCGTAACAGCAATCATTATAGTAATTATTGATCACCATGCTAGACATTGAGCATAACAATCGTGAATGTTAGGTGTGGTTCATGCCCTTATGCATAGCATTCTGTTTGGATGGATAAGAGTAGCACACAAGAAACCTGAACCTGTGTGACAACCCAGCCTGATGGTCACTTGATGGGATTCTGAAGTTACAGCCATGGAGGTGGAATGGGTTGGTGGGCAGTGGAGTAGTAACAAACCCCCTTTCAAGGGAATTGTGTTAAATTACACCTTGAAGATGAGGAAAACATGGAATAAAGTCAAGAAGACATGTTGGCTCCTCTGGAGCCCTAAACTGTGAGAATCCTCATAATTCACTGCCTCCAAATATATCTTCTAAAAATGAGAAGTATTTTCGTTTGCATGAAGGAAGGTATTGAGATAGAGAAAGCCACAAGCATTCTCTTCTGCCTCAAAAGAAGCTATAAAATGCAGTATTTCCTCACAGTGCTTTTGCCTGTGCATAATTTATCAACTGTTCCTCTACATTATGTAATTTGTCTTCTAGTATCTGAGAAGATTCTAAGGTCATAACATCTGCTCATAATATTCATTTCTAGAATAAATTCTATGAAACCACTTTCCTTTTTGTCCTTCAATAACTTCCTAGCATCAAAATTCTATATTGTTTTTGGATACAGTCTTCATTCGTTTCCAATGCATAGTGTGGAAGTTTCATTTGTAATCTTCTTTATGAAAAAGTAATGATTTTTACAGATTTTGCTACTGTTCATGAATAACAGCCAGTACTGTCAATTTCCCATATTCATTCATTCATTCATTCATTCATTCATTCAAACACTCACAAAATACTTTCAACCACCTATTATATGTCACTGTACTAAATGTTAAATTATCCAAGGTGAAAAAAAAGTATGTATTCTGAATAAGTTCACTAAGGATTTGAGAAAGGCATAGCTATACTTGTGAAGTAGACTAAGTGCAGAGTGTGTGTATATGTATATTTGTAATCTACAGAGGACCCTGGGAGTCAGGAAAGGTAATCATATCTGCAATCAGAGAGAACACAAAAAAGATGGATACCATATTAAGATTTCATTTTACCTAAAAAAAAAGGGACAGAGAGGCATTTGTGGAAGAAGAAATTACATTTGCAAATCTAACAGTGTTGAAAGAAAATATTACTTTTACATCACAGAAAATAATTCCTGCCAGAACAAGAATACAATTCACATTGAGCATTAATTGGAAAGAAAAGTTGAAAAAATGTGGAAATAAAATAGTGTAAGATCCAATATACATAGAAGCAGGCCAACTACAAATACAAAAGGGACAAAAGAGAAATGAAAAAAAATGTCCTTTCTCTGGAAAAGAAAACAAACAAAGAGGTAATAAAATCGATTCATCAAATTTAGAGCTCCATCCTCACACATGGACAGACTTATTTTGAGTGTCAAGTGGGTCTTGCCCCTGCCATGGGCTCTTTTTACAGTGAACAACATGTTCATCAATATTTCTCCCTCCCTCATGTAGGCTTCTAGTCAAGTAATCAGATTCTGTTTGGTGAATAAATCTTTCATATTTATTAGACAGGTTCATGTGGGGAAATCATGTTTGCACTTAAACCAGAGTCATCCACTGAAAAGAAATAAAAACAAAATAATGGAGTACATATATTCCTGAAAGCAGAGGAAAACTTATTTAGCGATAACAATATTTTACCTAAAAAGTTTCAGCCACGTTTGCACAGAAAGCGATTACTTTTGTTTGAAATACATCTTTATTATTATTATTATTATTATTATTATTATTATTATTATTATTATTATTATTATTATTATTATTATTATTATTATTATTATTATTATTATTATTATTATTATTATTATTATTATTATTATTATTATTATTATTATTATTATTATTATTATTATTATTATTATTATTATTATTATTATTATTATTATTATTATTATTATTATTATTATTATTATTATTATTATTATTATTATTATTATTATTATTATTATTATTATTATTATTATTATTATTATTATTATTATTATTATTATTATTATTATTATTATTATTATTATTATTATTATTATTATTATTATTATTATTATTATTATTATTATTATTATTATTATTATTATTATTATTATTATTATTATTATTATTATTATTATTATTATTATTATTATTATTATTATTATTATTATTATTATTATTATTATTATTATTATTATTATTATTATTATTATTATTATTATTATTATTATTATTATTATTATTATTATTATTATTATTATTATTATTATTATTATTATTATTATTATTATTATTATTATTATTATTATTATTATTATTATTATTATTATTATTATTATTATTATTATTATTTAAACTCCTCTGGGAAAGCAAAGTGTTCTCTGTATATTGAAGTCACAGAGGATTACACTCATTAAAGTTTCAGGAACACAGAGAGAGTGAAAACATGGCCCTTCCCCACCCAGTTATGCTCCCTTGGGGCTTATAGGCTGAGGGGCTGCTTTCAAAACTGTTTCAACCTCTGAAACTACTCCTGTGGAAGGTCTGGAACTGGGGACTTATCCTGCATTACGTTGTCATCACAAGGGGTGGGACAGAACAGTTTTTATGAACCCCAGTTCCTGAGCCCAAGAGCTGAGTTTCAAAAGGAAAAAAAAGTGGCACAAAGATGGCCATTTCTTCTGCTTTTCCTTCATCTAAGTCATTTTTATTGGGCAGGGGGCACTTTTTGTAAGACAGGACGATGGGGTGATAGAGAAAGATTTCTGTGTTGGAAAGAAGATGGGGGACTACGTAAAGGTATTTTCTGTGTACGAGTTTGTCCAGTGAGAGCAAATCCACCCACATTTAATAGTTTACATTTGTTTGAAACTGAGGTTCTAGGGAAGGTGGAAGAACATTGTATGATTAGATCTTAACTTAATATTTTGTTGTAAGAAAGTCAGGATTGATTCATTTTAATGAGAAATAAACTTCCAGACTCTCACACATTTTTCTTCAGGATTTCAAACATTGCTTCATTTCTGTGGTATCTACTTTGCCTCATTAGTTTCCTGAACCCCAACCCAAACATTCAATGTCTAGGTTTACTTCAAGGCACATTCATCAAATAGCTGTTCCAACCTTTTTAGCAATCTTATTTCTTATCTATTCTGAGAGATTCTCCCTCGCTTTCTCTTCCCATCCTTCTCTCTTTCCATTGATCTCTCCATCCCTCTCCCTTCCTCTGCCCCTCCCTCCTTTTCTGTCTCTCACTCTCCCTCACTCCCACTCTCCATCTCCCTCTGTATCTCTCCCTTGCTCTCTCTCTCTCATCTCTATTTCTGATATTGAGGCATATTGTCTGAATTCAGATTATCAAGAACACTGCCTCATTTGCTGCTGTCACTAAAATTATTAAATATACATTTGTTAGCCTTGGTCTTCTGTCTACCTCACATTTCTTTGTAATGCTCACTGTATTATGTATCCTGACAATCAGTTCTTAAAAGGAATTTAACATTGTGGATTACAGATGGAGTGGGACCCATTTTATTCTTTTAAGATTTTATTTATTTATTTGAGAGAGCAAGAGCAGGAGCAGGGGCAGAGGGAGAAGAAGACTCCCTGCTGAACAGACAGCCTGATCCTGGGATCATGACCTGAGTAGACACTTAAACAACTGAGCCACCCAGGTGCCCAAGTATGCCCCATTTGAATATCACTGGTCAGTTAAGATTCTTTCCTTACAGCTACTCTAGAGAATTAAATAAAAATAATTATGTGGGCATTTATAACGTTGGGGATATTTATCTTACAGGGTTTTGCTCTGTCTGGTATACTAGCTGATACTGTGAAATCATATTTATTGTATTGCTTAAAAATAGAGTCTTTAAAAATTGGAGATTATATTTGAGATATTTTGGCCATTTCTGAACTAAAATACAATCCTACCTTTTGTTGTAAATGAATCTTAATTATAAATATTGCAGTATTGATTCCGATTAGGGGATTTGTTCTCTTATTCCATTCGTAATATTACAGACATTTCCTATAATTCATTTTTAATCACTTTATCTTAATAATGCTCATATGATTGATTCTTTATTTAATTCTCTCTCAAAAATATAGAAAATGTGTCAAATTCTCTTGTTATCATGTTTTTTTTTCATTACTGCTTCTATTTCTAAAAGTTGTCTGCCTTAAATTTGATGTGATCTCTCATGTCATATAGTTTCATGACATTTTGATCCATTTTTTAATTTAATTTGGTGTCCCTTGCTTTGATAATGATTTTTCTACCATTAATATGACACCACATATTTCAGTTTCTCACAAGTGTTTCCTAAAATATCTATACCAATGCATATATTACATCTTGAGCCATTTTAGGTTGTGTGTGTTTCTGACAACTGTATTGGTTTTATATTACAGTCCTAGATGTATGACAGTACCAGGGAATATATTAATATTTATTGGTAAATTCTTACTGCTCAGATTTATAATTATTGTTTTCAAATTGCTTCTTGTGTTTTTTTGTTTGTTTACTTCGATATTGCAAAAGACAATTATGGTTATTTTTATCCCAATGTGTGTGTGTGTGTGTGTGTGTGTGTGTGTGTGTGAAGTCATTTTGGTAGCTCTGATTTCTGTCAAAGTTACATTATGTACTTCTAGATGTACTATTGTATTTATTTTTTATATCATTATTTCTCAAACTTGAGGATTCTTTGTGTACTTCTTCTCCCAAGTCATTGTACTTTTTTTTCCTTTTCTGTAACTAATTCAGACACAAACCTGTAAAGATTACCTTGTCCATCAAATATAATATTCAAAAACATAACTGAGAAGTCATCAAGACTATTGTAAATATTAGAACATTATTGTATAATTCTTTACAATACAAAAATTTCAAGAGATTCAGTTTGACAGGATTTAGTATAGTGCAATGAAAAAGAAGGGCTACAAAGGAAGGATAGGATGAAATCTATAGAGATAATTGGAATTTAAATAAAAACATAAAAAGGTAATAGTAAATATACAAAGGAGGATAAGCTAATTCACATATTTTTCCACCTTAATTGGCAGTTGGAGTGTCAGAGTCTCAGGTGGGAAAACCTGGCTGCCATGTTTGTGCACTGTCCTCTGTGGCTCTTGAACCAAACTGCACCATTGACTTGGAGCTGGAGTCCGTACCCTCTATGTGTCCTTTTGACATGTAGACATCCCAGATCTTATAAGACAAGCACTGGAAACAAAGTGTTATTATATTTACAGGTACCAACTAAATATTTCATTGGTGTATTTTGTCAGAACATTTACATGACAAAGTTCTCATTGAGAAAACATATAATTGTAATTATAAATTTAACATATCTTTATAAAGATTTATGGAGTATAAAAAGGAAAGAAGCTGATTTTTTTAAGATTATTTATTTATATTTGTTGATGAGATAGATAGATAGAGACAGAGAGCATTAGCAGAGGGAGCAGCAGGCAGAGGGAGAATTGGACTCCCCACTGAGAATGGAGTCCCACACAGGACTCAATGCCAGGACTCTGGGATCATAACCTGAGCCAGAGGCAGATGCTTAAGCTACTGAGCCACCCAGGCATCATAAGAAGCTGTATTTTTGAAGGATAAGTTATACTGTTCTCTTGATCAACTTTGCTAGAAAAAATGTTGCTAAAATAATTTATTTTAAATTTCTTTTAAATTTCTTAATTTAGTGAATGATTCACCATACTTTTTTTTTCTGCTATCACTGTCTTTTTTTTTTTTTAAGATTTTATTTTATTTATTTGACAGAGAGACAGCCAGTGAGAGAGGGAACACAAGCAGGGGGAGTGGGAGAGGAAGAAGCAGGCTCATAACTGAGGAGCCTGATGTGGGGCTCGATCCCATAACTCCAGGATCACGCCCTGAACCGAAGGCAGACGCTTAACCGCTGTGCCACCCAGGCGCCCCTGCTATCACTGTCTTTATAGTAAAAAGAGGCATAAACATGGAAACAGACAATTGGACATTGGTGACTGAGTTTATTCTTGTGGGGATACCAACAACCAGAGCCCTTGGGGGCCTCCTGTTCATGATTTTTTTATTGGCCTATTTGGTGACAGTCCTTGGAAACACCCTCATCATTACCCTGATTCTCCTGGATTACAGGCTTCACTCACCCATGTACTTCTTCCTCAGCAATCTCTCTTTCAGTGAAGTATTAACTACCACCTGTGCTGTTCCCAAGATGTTGGCAGGCTTCCTGTCAGAAAGAAAGAGCATTTCATTTAGTGGATGCCTCACCCAGTTGTGTTTCTACTTCCTTTCTGGATGCACGGAGTTCATAATTTTTGCAGTCATGTCCTATGATCGCTATGTGGCCATTTGCAGCCCCCTCCAATACCCTGTGATTATGACCAGCTCACTCTGTGTGCGTCTTGTTGTCCTCTCATGGGTGGGTGGCTTTCTCCTCATTCTCCCATCCATTGCCCTTAAGGCTCGGCTGCCATACTGTGGCCCCAATGTGATTGATCACTTTTTCTGTGACAGTGCCCCTCTCCTTCACTTGGCCTGCACTGACATCCGTATCATTGAACTCTTGGACTTCCTCAGCTCCCTTGTCCTGCTCCTCAGCTCCCTCTCCCTCACCGTGGTCTCCTATGTTTACATCATCTCCACAATTCTGAAGATACCCTCAGGACAAGGTCAACGCAAAGCCTTTGCCACCTGTGCCTCTCACTTCACTGTGGTCTCCATGGGCTATGGGATCTCCATTTTTGTCTATGTCCGGCCCTCCCAGAAGAGCAGCTTGCATCTTAACAAGATGCTCTTTATCCTGTCTAGTGTCATCACACCACTCCTGAACCCCTTCATCTTCAGTCTAAGGAATGAAACCATGAAAGATGCACTGAAGGACAGCTTGGCCAAGGGCCAGAACTTCCTCCAGCAGATGAGGTCCAAGTGACATGATCTTTGGGAACCATCTTATTACTGCTATCCTCAGCTTCATCAATGATTCCAGTCATGTCCCATGATGTATGTAAATTAATGGTAGTGTGAGTTATGTAAGTATTTTAACTTGCTAATAAAATATACTGGTTTCTTGTGCATGTTAGATTTTGAAGATTTTGTTTCAATAATTAAATTTTTCATTTGTAGGTCATTATAAAGGTAATGGTGGGTAGAATTAATAGAAGTAGTAGCATTCATTAAAAACTCGATTTCAGATATCACTTGGATGGAAATGCATACACTATATATAATAGATATATAAAAGAAAGGTTTTAGAACACTTTTGCACTCCAAACACATGCAGATACACAGGAATTCCACTTTGAGATAGGATTTAAATATTTTCATAGGCTGAAATTTTATCTTACATTGGAATGACATATACATTACTAATTTTTCTTTATTCTTCATTTCAGTTCAATTTTATTTATGTCGTTTCTATTTAGATTAAAATTTTTAAATAAAGTACTTAAAGATACATATGTTCCACAGTTTCTTCAAGTACAAGTATTTCATAATCGGTGTTACTGTTAGGAAAATTTATTACACTTAATTTAAGGGAAGGACTACACAATAGATGATAATTCAGGAGTAAATGCATGGATGGAGCAAGTAATGGATATGGATTTATCAAGGACAAAGAATAGAACATTTTTGCATCAGCCTGGAAATAATCATTTGGCAACTGTAACATTGGAAATTCTGCTTTAGAACAAACCATGCTCATATAAGCTCCAGGAATTTTTCTGAACATCCAAGCTGCTGATTAGAGATAGCAGAGAAATGGGAAATTGAACATGAAGACATATTCATATGAATTATCTTAATTGAAGAATAGAGGGGAAACAAAGAAGTATGGGAAGCACCAAAGGGAGCCTTGTCACAATTTGCTTTATTCCTTGTGTGTTTATGGTTCCAGAGTAGAAAGAGGTGAACTATGGGAAAAAGTATGAAGAAATAGTGATGGAGTATATGGTGATGCCATGTAGAAGAAATGACAGGGAACATAAAGTAATGTGACATTAAACAAATAAAAATAAAAAGTAAAATAATGTGTCTTTAACCAAAAGGAAAAAAAGAAATTATGGGAAAGGATAAACTGAGGAACAATAGCAGTAGCAATCAGGATGAAGGGAAAATAAGTAATTAGGTAGATTCAAAGCCTGAAGCAGAAATTTAATTAAATAGGAATAGACTTAAAGCACCAAACACCAAATAAAGGCAGAGCTTGTCAGTCAGATAAAAGAGAACTTTATTACAGTCTTCAAAGATGCACTCTAAAGAAAGTAAAGTATCGAATAAAGAAGATATTCTATGGGCACAGTAAGCAAAGGGATAATGGAATAGCCAGTGAGATGAACCAAATACATTTCAAGGTAAACATCATTGGAAGAGGTAATCTAGAATATTACATGATGGAAAAAGGAGACCGTTAGGAGAACGTCATAATATTCCAAATTATGTAACAGTGTAACAGAGCATCCAGTTCATGAAGCCAAAATTTATAGAACTTCAAGGAACTTACTGACCCACAATCCTTGTCAGAGATTTTAATATCTTCTTTCTCAGTGATTTATAAACACTAAGTTATTATCACTAAAAAACATCAGTAAGCATATAGAATTTGTAAACACTACCAAACAATTCGATCAAACTAAACATTAAAACAACACACAATCTTCAGAACAAACATTCTATTCATAGAGGAGGAAAAATTGTCCCATGCCCTCGTAGGGTCTCTGGCTGGTCGTAAGAATTAACTTGACATAAACCAGATTAATATCATGCACTTTTCACTGAATTTTTACACATACATGAGCCTTCACAAGACACTGAAGACCTTAAATAATGACCACAACAGTAAATTCTATGTCTTTCCAAAAAGGGAACAATAAATTTCTGATGAATTTGCAAAGCATGGGGTTTTGGGCTACAGGTAGTCAATGGTGAAGAATTAACAAGGTATGTTTATACAGCCTTTTCAATCCTAAATCGCCTGTTTCTGGTGATGAGGATGACTCCCTTCCTCCTGGTACAGGAGTGCACCTTTCACATGGAGTTTTATCTCTGATTTTCAGGAATAAAGGGACTGTCTGAGTGCCCTCCCTGCACCTCCTGTTTCTTAGTCCCTTTAACTTAAAATAATCAACATGCCAAAGTGGCACATTTTGCAGTAACATGCTCCTAATACCTTCAGATGCTTAGGAAGTGAATATGGAAAGTTCATCAAGATAGAGCACAGGCTGATCTGCAAATTCATTCTCCATGTAGTTCAAAAGAAATAAATTATATGAAGCACATTTTCTAATATTGGAGTTAAAGAAGAATTTAATAACTCCCCAAAGAATTGGGAATTAAGTAAACATTTCTAAATATACCTTGAGAAAAAACAAAAAACATGACAGAAAATACCTTGAATGTATTTTATTATTGACAACAAAAGCAAAACACAACATTTGTGGTATGTTTCTAAAATAGGACTTTATGGTGAAATTATAACTTCAAACGCCTTCATCAGAGTAACAGGGAAAATGAATTATGCAAATTTCCATCTAATATAACCAGAAGAGCATACTTTACCAAAAGTAGGTAACAGAAAACAACAATATGAATAAATTAAAAAATGAAGTAGTAAACATGTACAGAATAGAGGAATTCAAGCCAAGTCCATGTTGATTCTATGAAAAAACAAAATATATAAGACACTCCTTGAGGGGGAAAAATAAATTAAAAATTACCAATATTAAAAAATAAAAGAAAAATACCAGTATATAATCTACATATTATAAGGGATATATTATTAACTAATTTTAGCCCCGTTACAAATCTAATTTTAGTACACTAAAATCATGGCTTAAAATAACAGCACACCCTTAGTTTCTATGTAAACTCAAGTTCACTGGGTCAAGAGTCACTTCTTCTTGGGGTGTCTCCTGTAGTCAGTCCAGGGCTGAGGCTGGGTCATGTCGGTGGCAAGGCTGGCATGGGAGGATTCCCTCCTGGGTGTTTTCATGTACTGAACTCAGGGTAAAAAGACATGCTGTTCCAGTTGGTGGAGTAAAGAAGCCTCCAGGAGAATTTGCACAGGTATGCCAAGATCTCAGTCATATTAGAGGTGTTACTGTAATTTCCTGTGCAAAAGAATGACAGATCTTCTGTAAGTGGGGAACTTGGAAATGGAACCATTAAGTTGTCACAAGCAAAGAACGCCAATAAAGAAGAGAAAGCTGTTACCATAGAGATGAGTGAGCTAATTCATCTAACTTTTGCATTAAAGTACAAATTTTGGTTTTTTTTTTTCATTTTAATTTTTGTTTTTGTTTTTGTTTTGTTTGTTTTGTTTTACAATGCCACTGTGACTCTTGTACAGTAACACTCACTATGTCAGCAGGTACCCCTTGTCCTGGACTGTAAAACTGCTGGTATGGGGCATTTAAAGCACTACTTAGCTCCAAAGATCAATGAGGAAAAAGGATTTTTGGAATTATTAAAATCCAAGAAAATAGAACTAATAAGCCCTTAGAGAACTGCTTCTAAAATGCCAGTCTCTGTCACCAAATTTATACCTCTGGGGAGAGACATAGATATTGTTTTCTGCAAATATCATAGCCTTCCTCTCCATTCTCCACAATTAAGTCCAAAGTCGAAACAAACCAAAGGACGCTATGGGCTTTGCTGAAGGCCAGCTGGCCTGGGGTTTCCCTAAGTCTCAGGTCCCCTGAGTTGGAGACCGCCCGACCAGCCCTGTCATCCTTGCTGCACCTGCTCTGTGCTGGAGCCAGGGCCCTAGAAACCCGGCAGGAAGGCTGGTCCCTGGGTCTGGGAGCACAGGGAGCCCTCCTGACATAGGGAAGGGGCAGCGCTGGGGCTCCCTGTCCAGACTGAGCCCCCCAGGGCCACACCTCCCTCTGCCAGATGGGGCTCAGGCAGTTTTGGTTCTCGCTGAAGCTCCAGACTCCCAGCCAGAAGCCTGATGCTCTCAAGGCGCCAGAACGTCTCCTCTAGACATAGGTAGGGAAAGGGGTGCTGGCTCTGGAGGCTCAGCCCAGCGCTGAGTGGCAATACTTGTTCTGGGCTGCCTGGTGATGATCCACCTGTTAGTAGTCCTCTTCAGCAAGGGCCCACGGTCCGCCATCAATGAGATGTGGGCGGAGCTGCCTGTGATGGTAAAAGACCTTCCTGCATGTAAGTGGGAACTTGCACGGTGCGCTCTGGCTTGTGCGCTGCCGCTCTCTGTGTCCCTTAGACTCTTACCCTGCCCAGGACTCCGCTCTACAGCCCAAAGCCTCGGCTCATGCCTCAGTGTGCTTGTGGTGCTGGACACCTGCGTCAGCTGGTGGAGCTTTTGTGTGGGCGGAAGGCCCTAGACCAGTGTGAGCAGACGCACCATCTGGGCGGTGCAGGTGCTGAGTGTGGTGGGCACAGCCCGGCTGGCCAAACCGGGGCACCCCGTGGACCCAGGGACATGGCAGTGCCAGGTCTGGCCTTGGGGCTGGTGCTCACCTGCTCTACATCTAACATACTCCTTCCCAAGCCACCTGCCTGCCTCCCAGGGTCAGGACCTCCGTGCTCTGCTGCCCTGCTTGCTGGACTGAGTGTAGGGTGTGGGCCACCTTAGGTGCCCTCCAGGCCCCAACAATGGCAACCCTACCTCTCTACTCAACATAGAGCTTCTCAGATGGTGTTGCTGTCAGCACCTTCTTCTGGGCACTG
Source organism: Ursus maritimus (assembly GCF_017311325.1). NCBI lineage: Eukaryota > Metazoa > Chordata > Mammalia > Carnivora > Ursidae > Ursus > Ursus maritimus. Next base: position 83,471,488 of record NW_024426663.1, read on the forward strand.
ACCGCCTTTCAGGTCACTGAAGCTGCCACCTTCCAGGGTCCCCTGATGCTGTTTCTGTCACCACCATTCATACCCCAGGGAGGTCAGGGCCTGGACGGCAGGTGGGAGGCCAGGAGCAGAGGAGGGAGAGGAAGAGACCTCTGCCCTGCAAAAGCCACCCAGCTCACAAGCATGTGAGTATCAGTAGTTCATTTCCTATCACTGATGCCATTTTGTCATACAGAGCTTATCATGGTGTGTTTTTCCATTCTTTTCCTCATGACTATTTTGATTGATTCTGAATATGTGCTTATTATGGAATAAAACTACTATAAATATTTATGTATTAACATTTTTTAAATTTATTTACTTTTTTGTTTTTGTTTTTTTTTAAATTTTTTATTACATTATATTATTCACCATACAGTACATCCCTAGTCATGATTCATTGTTTGCATATAACACCCAGTGCTCCATGCAATACATGTCCTCCTTAATACCCACCACCAGGCTAGCCCATCACCCTACCACCTCCCCTATGAAGCCCTCAGTTTGTTTCCCAGAGTCCACAGTCTCTCATGGTTCATTCCCCCTTCCTTTAACCCCCTTTCTTCCTCCCTTTCTTTTCCTACCAATATTCCTACTTCTTATGTTCCATAAATGAGTGAAACCATATGAAAATTGTCTTTCTCTGCTTGACTGATTTCGCTTAGCATTATCTCCTCCAGTCCCGTCCATGTTGCTGCAAATGTTGTGAAATCGTGCTTTTTGATGGCTGAGTAACATTACATTGTATATATGGACCACATCTTCTTAATCCAGTCATCTGTTGAAAGGCATCTCGGCTCCTTCCACAATTTGGCTATTGTGAACAATGCTGCTATGAACATTGGGGTGTATATGGCCCTTCTCTTCACTACGTCTGTATCTTTGGGGTAAACACCCAGTAGTGCAATGGCTGGATCATAGGATAGCTCAATTTTTAACTTTTTAAGGGACCTCCACACTGTTTTCCAGAGTGGCTGTACCAACTTGCATTCCCACCAACAGTGTAAGAGGGATCCCCTTTCTCCAAATCCTCTCCAACATTTGTTGTTTCCTGCCTTGTCAATTTTTGCCATTCTAACTGGCGTAAGGTGGTATCTCAGTGTGGTTTTCATTTGAATTTCCCTGATGGCTAATGATTTTGAACATGTTTTCATGTGTCTATTAGCCATTTGTATGTCATCAATTGGAAAAGTGTCTGCTCATATCTTCTGCACATTTTTTATTTGATTATTTAATTCCTGTGCATTGAGTTTGAGAAGTTCTTTGTAGATCTTGGATACTAATCTTTTATTTGTAGTGTCATTTGCAAATATCTTCTCCCATTTCATGGGCTGCCTCTCAATTTTTCTGACTGTTTCCTTGGCTGTGCAGAAACTTTTTATCTTGATGAAGTCCCACCAATTCATTTTTTCTTTTGTTTCTCTTGCCTTAGGAGATGTGTCGTGGAAAAAGTTGCTATGGCCGATGTCAAAGAGGTTACTGCCTATGTTCTCCTCCAGGATTTTGATGGATTCCTGTCTCACATTGAGGTCTTTCATCCATTTGGAGTTTATCATTGTGCATGGTGTGAGAGAGTGGTCATATTTCATTCTTTTGCATGTATCTGTCCAATTTTCCCATCACCATTTCTTGAAGAGACTGTCTTTTTTCCACTGGATGTTTTTTCCTTCTTTGTCAAAGATTAGTTGCCCAAAGAGCCAAGGGTCCATTTCTGGGTTCTCTATTCTGTTCCATTGGTCTATGTGTCTCTTTTTGTGCTAGTACCATGCGGTCTTTGTGATCACAGCTTTGTAGTATAGCTTGAAATTTGGCAATGTGATGCTCCCAGCTTTGTTTTTCCTTTTCAACAATTCCTTGGTGATTCTGGGCCTTTTCTGGTTCCACACAAATTGAAGGGCTGTTTGTTCCAGTTCTTTGAAAAACGTCATTGGTATTTTGATTGGGATGCCTTTGAAAGTGTATATTGTGCGGGTAGCATAGACCTTTTAACTATGTTTTTTCTACCGATCCATAAGCATTTTTAATACGTTGATATTATATGAAGGACTTTAATCAGATTTTTTTATCATTGCACCAAAGGAAAGAGATGTTTTACATTTGGAGAAGGGAAAGATGATTTTGGATTAAAGGATATCATTGGGACATATTCTGTTTGTAGTTAATTAAAAGGTGTTTTGAATTTGAAAATATAATGGTCATCTTGAGAGCGCTACAAGAAAGACTAAAAGTCGCAGGAATGGCAGAAACTGAACCATCAAGTGAGGACACTTAAAGGCCCATTTGTTTAACTGCAAAATTTTCCATAATGCTTCAGCTAAATGAAAGAAAGAGGGGGGATAGGAAGAAATCATAGTAATAAGGAAGATGTGAAAAATAAATCATTGAAAAAAAAGTTTTAAGAAAATAATACAGTTGACCATTGAACAAAGCAGGGGTTGGAGGTGCTGAGCCCTTTTGTGATTCATAATCCATTATAATTTTTGACTACCCCAAAACTTAACTCCTAGTGGCCAAAAATTGACAGGAAGCCTTACTGATAACATAAACTGTTGATTAACACATATCCTGTATGATGTATGTATTATACACTGTATTTTTACAATAAAGTAAGCTAGAGAAGAGAACATATCATTTTTAAAAAGACAAAATATTCAACGGTTAACTATATTGTGGCATCTCTACTTACCCGTTGAAGTATGCCTCACACTTTGTATTATGTTTTTCATTAATCTTCTTAGATTTTTTACACATACATGATTTGCATGAGATCCGTAGTTGGAATCACTTCTATAAATCAGTTGTTGTTGTTATTGCTTTTTCTGACAGTCTTAAAATTTAGAAACAAAGGGGGGAGAATACATTGATGACTATAGAATAGTTTATAACAGCTTAGCCTGGGAATGACGAGTCTTCTCCCCTTGCCTTGTAGGAAAGACAATCAAGACGATGAAATTTTGAGGTTCATATCCCTAAGTCACTGCAATTTGGAAAGAGGATTAAAGCCTGAGTTCAACATCGCTTCTCCCTGGAGGCAGGGCTTCTCAGATAAGTGGTCTACAGGAAAAAGAAAAAAGTATATATATATAATTAAATAAGAAGAAAGTTTCCATGTTTAACAAAGTGGAAAAAAACTTCCATAAAATATGTACCCCTACTCTCAAAAAAAAAAGAAATAGCTACTTCTATGAATGGACATTGGACCACAATTAATTAATAAAAGTATACACTGCAATTCACTGTTTTGAATTAGGAACAAAGTTGGTATTTTTAACATCATAATAATAAATGGCCTAGGGATTTGTAATTTTTGAATACTTATGTATTAAGCACTTCGTTAAAATTTTTCCATATATTATCTCTCTTACCATTATAACAATAATATGAGAAATATGATATTATTGCTCATTTATGGTATTTAGTTTATATAATTCATATAAGACAAGCCATATAAAGTGTTAAAAGGTATTAAAATTTGAACATATATTATAAATTATTATTTCAATGTAAATTACTAAAACATATTGAGTGCTTATACATATTCTGAGTCACTAGGAAATGAAGCTTGCATCATAGGTTATAATACAGTCAGAGTGAAAAGATATAAATGTGTTAAAAATTTTTACACACATGTTAATTTGTGTTTTTGAATATAGAGTAAGGAAAATGTATTTCCCTACTTAAGAAATGTTTGAATATGCAACTGATGAATCACTAAGCTCTACCTCTGAAAATAATATTACATTATATATTAGTTAAATGATTTTATTTTTTTATTTTTAAAGATTTTATTCATGTATTTGAGAGTGAGAGAGAGAGAAAGCAGGAGAAGGAAGAGGGGGAGAGAGAGAGGAAGAAGCAGGCTCCCCAGTGAGCAAGGAGTCCAGGATTCAGGGGCTTGATCCCAGGATCATAACCTGAGCCAAAGGCAGATGCTTAACCAACTGAATCACCAGGTGCCCCTAATTGATTTTAAATTAAAAAAAATCTTTTAAAAAATAATAGAAACCAGAAAAACATGAATTTTGGTGTTTTATTTTTATTTTTTTATTTACATTCAATTAGCCAACATAAGGAATAGTGCAGAGGATCATAGTCTAAGGGAGGGAAAACTGAAATGTGTGAATGGTGTTCTACCAAAATAGTCCATTATGACAAATTATCTTTTTTACAGGTAAGAGAAGTGGTTATATATAGAAACAGAAACTATACTTATCAGTTACCTATTCAATAGACTGATGGTTTCCAATCATGCAGATATATGGTAATTTAGGTAAGAACCCATGACAATCTGTTCGTTCATTCAGTGTTTAATAAACTATCCTTATCAAATAATTGGTTATATTTTATAGTTTATTATCTAGGATGAATTATAAAATTTTCGTAGCCCATTTTAATCATTTTATCTGTCTTCGAGGTCCTTGTTCTCTGTCTCATTTCCCTTGCCATCTATATTGGAATTTGTTTAGTTGTTTACATATCTTTAAATTTTTCAATGTATAGTTACTACATATAATTTCTCTTTGCCTGGTATTTTCTCACTACATTCTACCACTTTTACCAGTCTAAAGCCTCACATGACCTGAATATAACCTTTCTTCTATAAACATAACCAGATTCTTAGCTACAGTAGTCTCTATGCAAATCCATTATACTTTTATTGTATCTGTAAAGTCATAATATTTGCATTAATTTGTAATATCAGTTTTCCCCAATAAGCTAAACTTTAAAGATTTTATTTATTTATTTATTTGACAGAGACAGAGAGAGCAAGAGAGGGAGCACAAGCAGGGGGAGTGGGAGAGGAAGAAGCAGGATTCCCACTGAGCAGGGAGGCCACTATGAGGTTCAATCCCAGGACCCTGGGATCATGACCTGAGCCAAAGGCAGAGGCTTAACAACTGAGCCACTCAGGGGCCCGATAAATAAGGTAAACTTTAAGTGGGACCTGAAATAATGTTTGTTCTATTAATATTAGATCTAAAATATTGAGCCCATTTCCATTAAGACCACCTCAGTATGGAAAGTATGAATGGATTAATAAATGGATTGGTGAATGATGTGAGAAAATACTATATTGGGAAAAGAAATGTAACTCTATTCTGTAAATGTGTAGTTTTAGGTGCCTAAGGAAAAACCAAGTGTGTATATGATGATTTGAGGAGGACAAACACATTTGGAATTTAAGTCAACTAGAAGGGTCAGAGTTCAAGGTCTCTGAATTTATGAACATAAATTAGATTACTAAGAGGAGAAAGTGGTAGAGGAGAGCATGGATAAGAGGAAAAAGTTAAATAGAGTTATACAACAACATTTTAAAGATTCTCTTATCTTTACAAAGTGTCAATGCCATAAAGACGTACAATACTGGAAATTTCAAAAAACATTCTATTATGACATCATCACTCACCCTTTGTACAGTAGACCTTGCGAAGTAATTGATGATATAAAAAAAATTTCCCCTCAAACTCATAATGTAATGAAAAGCATGTAAATACATAAACTCCTTCAGATTACACTGTAGTAATTAGGAGGTGAATGAAAATTATTTAAAAAAAAAACCCAAAATTCCATAAGTAGAAAACATTGAGAGAAAATTGGAGAAAGGATTTTGATCTCTGTTTCACATTCTTGGGGTGAAGATGCTTGGTTATACATTCATGGTGAGTGTAATGGTGATTAGAAGCAGAAAGTTTGAAATTATAAGAATAGCAGTATACCCCCCAAACAAATGATCCAGTTAAAAAATGGGCAGAAAATATGAATAGAAATGACTAGAATTTTTTTAAGAAACAGAATGGAAATAAAATAAAATATCTCATGTAAAAATGGTAAAAAAAAAAGAAAGAAAGAAGAAAGAAAGAAAGAAAGAAAGAAAGAAAGAAAGAAAGAAGAAAGAAAGAAAAATTTTTCCAGAGAAAACATACAAATGGCTAACAGTCACTTGAAAAGATGCTGACATCACAAATTATCAGGGAAATACAACTCAAAACTACAATGGAATATCACCTCACACCTGTCAGAATGGCTAAAATTAACACGAGAAGAAATAACAGGTGCTGGCCGTGATGTGGTGGATGGGGAACCCTTTTAACACTGTTGGTGGGAATCCAAACTGGTGTAGCCACTCTGGAAAAGAGTATGGAGGTTCCTCAAAAAATTAAAAATAGAGCTACTCTATGACGCAGAAATTGCACTACTAGGTATGTATCCGAACGATACAAAAATGTTGATTCAAAGGGATTGCACATCCCAATGATTATAGCAGGACTATCAACAATACACAATTTTTTTTAAAGATTTTATTTATTCGACAGAGATAGCCAGCGAGAGAGGGAACACAAGCAGGGGGAGTGGAAGAGGAAGAAGTAGGCTCACAGTAGAGGAGCCTGACGTGGGGCTCGATCCCACAATGCCGGGATCACGCCCTGAGCCAAAGGCAGATGCTTAACCGCTGTGCCACCTAGGCGCCCCAACAATACCCAATTTTTTTAATAATAATATTTTTTATTATATTATGTTAGTCACCATACAGTACATCCTTGGTTTTTGATGTAAAGTTCCTTGATCCATTAGTTGTGTATAACACTCAGTGCACCATGCAATACATGCCCTCCTCACTACCCATCACCAGTCTATCCCATTCCCTCACCCCGTCCCCTCTGAAGCCCTCAGTTTGTTTCTCAGAGTCCATAGTCTCTCAGGCTTCATTCCCCCTTTTGTTTACCCCCCCTTTCTTTATCCCTTTCTTCCCCTACCGGTCTTCCTAGTTCTTATGTTCCATAGATGAGAGAAACAATATCCAAATTTTTGAAAGAGCCCAAATTTCCATTGACTGGTGAATGGATAAAGAAGATGTGATATATATACACATTGGTATACTATAATACACACACACACACACACACACACACACACACACATATATATGCACATATATATGGGAATATTAGCCACAAAAAATGAAATCGTGTATTTGCAATCACATGGATGGATCTACAGAGAATTATGCTAAGAAAAATAAGTCAGTCAGAGAAAGATATCATATGATTTTACTCATATGTGGATTTTAAGAAACAAAACAGATAAACATAGAGGGGGAAAAAAAGAAGAGTGGCAAACCAGAAACAGAGTCAACTATAGAGTAGAAATTGAGGGTTGGTGGAGGGGAGGTGGGCAGGGGGATGGGTTATGTGTAATGGGTATTAAGAAATGCACTTGTCCAAGTGAGCACTAGGTGTTATATGTGATTAATCACTAAATTCTACACCTGAAACTATTTTACTCTATGTTAATTAACTGGAATTTAAATAAAAACTTGAAAAATAAAAAAATAACATTTTACTAATGAACTCATTCCTTATAGAAAAACATCACAAAGATAGCAGAATAAGAGATCCTAGCCCCTATTGCCTCATAAAGCTCAACAATTATACAGCTATGCACAAATAAAAATAGCTCTGAGAGAACTCAGAGGGTCCATTCAAAAAGCTTTATCAACACAATAAAACAAACAAAAAACTTAAGAAAACCTGTAGAGAAAAAATAGGAGGAAACTTCATTTTGCTTGCATCCTCCCATAACCTAGGCTGGTACTGTTCAATGCCAAGAGGGAACTTCTGAAAGGAAGTGGGGATAAATGATCATATCTCCAGTCTTTCAGGGCACTGCAGGAATGACCCACTCCACAGAGAGATTGGAAATGCTGAGACATCTACAGATGAGTAGGAACAAGGAAGAAGAGCAGGGGTTACCAGGATCAGCCACACAGTGAGAGTGACTATGGTTGCCAGTGGCCTGCTCTCTACAGGACCCTGATGGCCTTGCCCACTGATGACCTCAGTAACCCTTGCAGACACAGCAGATCCTCATCCCAAGGTATTATCACTGAGACAGTTGTCATGGATCCTAGGTAGAATATCCCAATAGCATCTGCTGATGCGACTACCAATGACTAGCATAGCACCCTATAGATACCCTATACATTTTGAGGCTGTGATTGTTCCCCGTAGATATTAGTGTTTGCAGACATTGACTGCTTGAGTTGCTCTCTATGCCCTCCTTTTCTCCTCCTGCATTTGCAGGCACGATTACAATACAAAGGTTCACAAGAGATTAGTGTGAACATGTATGCATAAACTGGATAACATACAAAAATAAAGTTCTAAAAACATGCAGCCAACAACACTGAATCTTGAAGAAACAGAAAAAGTTAAACAGAATGAGTAAGGATATCTCCTTCATTACTGGTGTACAGAAATACAACAGATTTCTGTACATTGATTTCTTATCCTGGGACTTCATTGAAATCCTGTAACTGTTCTAGAGATTTCTGGGTGGAGTCTTACAGGTGTTCTATATAGAGTACCATATGATGTGCAAACTGAAAGTTTGACTTCTTCCTTGATGATTTGGATGCATTTACTTATTTTTGTTGTCTGAATGCTGAGGCTAGGACTTCCAACACTATGTCAGATAAGAGTGGTGAGAGTGGACATGCCTGTCTTTTTCCTGGCCATAGAGAAAAAGCTCTCAAGTTTTCCCATTTGAGGATAATATTAGCTGTTAGTTTTTCATAAATGACCTCTATGATGTTGAGGTATGTTCCCTCTAACCTTACTTTGGTGTGGGTTTTTATCATTAATGGATGTTGTACTTTGTCAAATGCTTTTTCTACATCTATTGAGAGGATTATATGGTTCTTAGGCTCCCTTTTACAATGTGGTGCATAACATTGATTAATTTGTGAATATCGAACCACCCTTGCACCCCAGGAATAAATTCCACTTGATCATGATGAATGATTCTTTCAAATGCACTGTTCAATTCATTTTGCTAGTATTTTAGTGTGGATTTTTGCATCCATGTTCATCAGTGATCTTAGCCTACTTTCCCCTTTTTACTAGAGTCTTTATCTGGTTTTGGTATCAGGGTAAATCATAGAATGAATATGGAAGTTTTCTTTCCATCCCTTCTTTTTGGAGTAGATTGAGAAGAGTAAGTGTTAAATCTTCTTTAAAAGTTTGGTAGAGGAAACATAAGAGACTCTTAACCCTAGTAAACAAACAGGATTGTTGGAGGTGTGGTGGGTGGGTGGATGGGATGATTGGGTGATGGGTATTAAAAAGTGTGTGTGATGTGATGAGCACTGAGTGTTATATGCAGCTGATGAATTACTGAACTCTACACTGAAACTAATAATACACTATATGTTAACTAATTAAATTTAAATAAAATAATTTTTAAAAAGTTTGGTAGAATTTAACTGGGAAACCATCTGACCATGGACTCTCGTTTATTGGGATATTTTTTAAAAAGATTTATTTATTTTTATTTGAAAGAGAGAGAGAGCATGAACAGGGAGAGGGGCAGGAGAGGGCAAGAGAGAATCCTCAAGCCGACTCCCCACTGAGCATGGAGCTAGATCCCAGGACATCGAGATCATGACCTGAGACATCAATAGAGTGGGCTGCTTAACTGACTATAAGACCCAGATGCCCAACTGGGAGATTTTTAATAGTGATTAAGTTCCTTTCCTGGTAATCAGTGTCTTCACGTTTTCCATTTCTTCTTCTTTCAATTTGAAATAAGAAACTTTCCATGGCCCTTCCTTCCACTTCTATCATAGTTCTGGGGGATTCATGAGTGTGATTCCAACGTTTAAAGAGTTCATTTATTCTGACAGCAAATACTCATATTGCACTGAGGTTTAAGATGAGTGACATAAGTTAGATCCTATGAGTCTTAACATATTTACTGATTAAACACTAAGATTTTAGAAAGGAGGTTAATTATGTGAGGTAAAATATGGTGTTAACCAAACTTACTGTTTTGCAATATATAAGTATATCAAATAATCATGCTATACACCTTAAGTTTACACAATATTATATGTCAGTTATATCTCAATAAAACCTGGAAAAGCAAGAAAGGATACCTAGAGTAACTTTTTGTAAGAATAACCTTGAAGCATTTGAATGGTCCCACAAATAATAAATGCACACATGTACACACACATGCACACCTCACATATTTGAAGAGAAGATTCTCAGCTCCAGGAGAATGATATATATTTTTTTATTGTTTTAATGTATGCTTATTGAGATATAATTGACAAATAAATATATATTTTTAAAGATGCAATGTGATTGATATACACATACATATATGTTGTGAAATAATTACCACAGTCATGATAATTACCATTTTATTGGCACATAATTAACATTTTATTTTTTGTTTGTATTGGTGAGGAATGGTTGAGATACTCTTTTAGCAAGTCTTGATTATACTATATAATAATGTTAATTACATTAGATATGTTGTACATTAGATCCTCAAAATTTTTTCATTGAATAACACAAAATGTGTACCCTTTGACCAATATATCCCCATTTCCCCCACTTCCCAGCCCCTGACAACCACCATTCCACTCTCAATTTCTGAGTTTTACTTTATTTCTGTTTCTACTTGTAGATTCTACATGTTACTGATACATGTTGCATTTGCCTTTCTATCTCTGGCTTGTTTTACGAAATGTAATGTCTTCCCAGTTCATCCAGGTTGTCCAAATAAAAAATGTCCTCCTCCCTTATGGGTGGATAATCATATTTATTGGTTTCCATATTTTAAACCATTCTTGCTTTCCAGAAATGTATTTTAATTGGTTGTGGTGTGTGATTCTTTTTATATGGTGTGCAATTCCATTTGCTTGTATTTTGTTGTGTATACTTCATCTATTTTCATCCATCATATTAACTTATAATTTCCTTTCTTATAGACTACTTTTGGCTTTGGAATAAAGACAGTGCTGTCAGATGAAATGATTTTGAAGGATTCCTTCTTTTTCAATAGTTTGGAGGAGTTGGAGAAGTATTGATGCTAATTATTTTGGACTTGTTTGGTAGAATTCACGAGTGAATCAATCTCTTCTTGGGCTTTGTTGTTGGGAGATTTTTGATTACTAATTACTAATTACTAGTTATCTGTCTGCTCAGATTTCCAATTTCTCATGATTCAATCTTGGCAGGTTACATGTTTCTAGGAGTTTATCTTAGTCCTATAGGTGATCCAATTTGCTGGCATATAAGTATCTATAACAATCTTTTATTATCCATTTGTATATCTTCCCTATAAGTTGTCATGTCTCCTCTTTCAATTCTGATTTTATTTATTTGCATATTCCTTTTTTTTTAGTCTAGTTAGAGTTTTGTCAATTTCATTTTTTTCTATTGTTTTTCTCATCTCCATTTAACTAATTCCTTACTGACCTTGGATTTCCTCCCTTGTGATAGTTTTGGGCTTAATTTGCTCATTCTCTAGTTCCTTGAGGCATAAATAGATTGTTTGTTTGAGATTTTCTCAGTGGTTGTAGCACCAGTGTCTGAAGGGGTTTCGGCAACAGAGCTAGGAGTGGAGCATGGGTGCTCACAGAGTGACCACAGCTCTGGAGTCTGGGGCCCTAAGTAGATTGCAATGGCATTGGTAGTGCTGCCTGAAACACGGACATGTAAGGAGAAACTGTGGAGTTGAAGTCTAGAGGATGGGTACATGAGGAGGTGTCACAGAGCTAGAGTTTGGCACCCAAGCATGCATGTTTGAACTGAGAATTTGGGGTTCATGGGATACTCAGGTTTACAGGCATTCACAGTCCTTTTCCTGGGGTGTCACAAGAGCAGTTCCTTCTGGGATAATGGAGCAGACCTGCATCTTCCAGCAATGACTACTGGTTACCTCAGACATAACACCTGCCAATGTCCTCTGAAAAGCAAGCAACTGTGGACTATGATGACAAACACAACATGGTCCTCTGCTGTGAAAGTCATGGAGAGTCCGTAGCCATTGTGGGGACTGGGACGGTCCACAATAGTAAAGGCTGTTAGGGTCTACTGCAGAGGAAGACCCTGTGGTTAAAAATGGCACCTGCCACATGGCTGGTACTGATTGCCTGTCCCTTCATCTTTCTAACCTTTCCAGACATCTCTAGATGTCTTCCAGTTGCCCTTTCTGTGTGGTTATTTTCATATTAGTCCACTGTATTGCTGTAGATTTTTAATTGGATTTTGAGCCCAGAACAGCTATTTTTATTTAATTATTTTATTTGTATTTATTTTTATTAGCTAGTTGTTGTGTGTGGGTAATTGGGTGGGTGGGTGTGGGTAATAAAGTTCAGTGTCTTCTACTCAGTGTTCTTGCTCTAGAATTCTTACTCCCTATCCTGAACATAAGCAGCAGATGGGAAGGCTGAGGCAAATGATTTTAGGAAATTAATTCCCAAATGTGTCACTTATTGTCTTATTTGGGGACTAACTATATTATTTATTGTCTAATATGAGATAAGGTTGATGATAAAAGGAATCAATACTAATGATTTGCTGATACAACTGGCAGAACCGATGAATTTCTTTTTTTTTTTTTTTAAGATTTTATTTATTTATTTGACAGAGATAGAGACAGCCAGCGAGAGAGGGAACACAAGCAGGGGGAGTGGGAGAGGAAGAAGCAGGCTCATAGCAGAGGAGCCTGATGTGGGGCTCCATCCCATAACGCCGGGATCACGCCCTGAGCCGAAGGCAGACGCCTAACCGCTGTGCCACCCAGGCGCCCCAGAACCGATGAATTTTTGAGTCTGACAAAAGAAGTTATGCTATCCTACATATAAGTTAATCTACTTTGTAATAAGTTAATGATACACGAATGTATTTTAAGACTCTTTCTGATTTGGGGGACATAAAAATTTGACAGAATTGATTCATTTAAAATTGTTTATTCATTAAAATATTTTATTTTTTTGTTAAATGGCAATCATAAATATTTTAATCAAGTTTTTATCATTTTTTTTCTTTATTAAGCCAAATAACATAGTAAGTTGATCGGTGTTCACAAGACATTTTCACCACCTCTGCCTTATTCTCTTTTCCTCCTCCTGAATTTACTCTGTCACGTACTATCACATGTTAAAATACCAATACTTGTCATTGTGCTCTTTAATTGCCATCACACTGTTCTATCTAGCCCAACATTTTTCTCTTAAGAAATCATTTGAGTCTCCTCCATGTCTATTGTCCCATTGTTTTTTATATTATTTTTATATTGTATATTATATTTATATTATATTATTTTTCCTTGTGTGGTAAATAAATTGGGCAACTGTGACAGATAAGATCCATCTCCCATACCATCTCTGTAAGTTACTTGTAGATATAAATAATTTTAAGCATGTGGAATAGACACAGAGGGTATAATTTATAATGTAGGGTCATGGGGAAAAAGCAGATAATAACACAGTATATAATTATTATTGCTAAAATTAACTTGCATGCCTATAAAATGTTGGTTATAATTATATAGATTTGTATTTTCCAATTATGCATATATTTTTTTTTCTTTCTTCAACGTTATCTTTCATGCATCTTTGTTGCTTTTTCCATTTAAGTATTTGGAAAGATTCTTTCGGTTTGGATTATGTGAGATTTATGTGGAATTGTGTGGGAATTCGTACTAGCAATCATTATAGTAATTATTCATCACCATGCTAACATTGAGCATAACAGTTGTAAATGTTAGGTGTGGTTCATGCCCTTACGCATAACATTCTTTTTGCACAGATAAGAGTAGCACACAAGAAACCTGATCCTGTGTGACAACCCAGCCTGATGGTCACATGATGGGATTCTGAAGTCACAGCCATGGAGGTGGAATGGGTTGGTAGGCAGTGGAGTAGTAAAAAACACCTTTCAAGGGGATTGTGTTAAGTTACACCTTGAAGACGAGGAAAACATGGAATAAAGTCAGGAAGATTTTTGGCGTCCATATTCATCAGGAATATCGGTCTTTAATTCTCCTTTTCGATGGCATCTTTGCCTGGTTTGGGGATCAAGGTAATACTGAACTCATAGAATGAGTTTGGTAGTTTTCCTTCTTTTTCTATTTTTTGAAACAGCTTCAGGAGAATAGGTATTATTTCTTCTTTGAATGTTTGGAAGAATTCCCCAGGGAATCTATCAGGCCCTGGCCTCTTGTTTTTCAGGAGGATTAGATCATTGCTTCAATCTCTTCATAATTAATCGGTCTGTTTAAAAAATTAATTTCTTCCTGTTTCTGTCTTGGTAGTTTTTAGGCTTCCAGGAAGGCATCCATTACTTCCAGGTTGTTTAATTTATTGGCATAAAGCTGTTGATAAAAGTTTCTAATGATCCTTCCTATTTCATTGGTTTTGGTTGTGACCTCCCCTTTTTCATTCATAATTTTATTAATTTGGGTCCTTTCTCTCTTTTGAATAAGTCTTGCCAGTGGCTTATCTATCTTTTTCTTCTTTCAAAGAACCAGCTTCTAGTTCTGTTGATCTGCTCTACTGTGCTCCTGGTTTCTAATTCATTGATCTCTGCCCTAATTTTTATCAAAAGATTTCTCGTGCATGGGTTAGATTGTAGCTAATTGGATCCAACAGTACATTAAAAGGATTATCCATCATGACCAAGTGGGATTCATCCCCGGGATGCAAGGGTGATACAACATTCAAAACTCGGCCACTGTCATTGATCATATCAACATGAAAAGAGTCAAGAACCATATGATCCTCTCAATAGATGCAGGAAAATGCATTTGACAAAACACAGCATCCTTTCCTGATAAAAACTTTTCAGAATGTAGGGATAGATGGTACATTCCTCAATTTCATAAAAACCATCTATGAAAAGTCTACAGCAACTATCATTCTCAATGGGGAAAAGCTGGAAGCCTTTACCTAAAGATCAGGAACAGGACAAGGATGCTCACTCTCGCCATTATTATTCAGTGTAGAACTAGAAGTCCTTGCAACAGCAATCAGACAACAAAAAGGGATAAAAGGTATCCAGATTGGCAAAGGAGAAGACAAACTGTCTCTCTTCACAGATGACATGATGCTGTATATGGAAAACCCAAAAGACTCCACCCCCAAACTACTAGAACTTATAGAGCAATTTAGTAATGTGGCGGGATACAAAATCAATGATCAGAAATCAGGTTGCATTTCTATACATGAACAATGAGACTGAAGAAAGAGAAATTAGGGAATCTATCCCATTTGCAATAGCACCAAAAATCATACGTTACCTTGGAATTAACTTAACCAGAGATGTAAAGGAGCTATATTCTAGAAACTACAAATCACTCTTGAAAGACATTGAAGAAAACACAAAAAGATGGAAAAATATCCCATGCTCATGGATCAGAAGAATTAACATAGTTATAATGTCCATGCTACCCAGAGCAATATACACTTTCATCGCTCTCCCTATCAAAATATGGATGACATTTTTCAAAGAACTGGAACAGAGAGTCCTTCAATTTGTGTGGAACCAGAAAAGGCCCCGAATCACCAAGGAATTGTTGAAAAGGAAAAACAAAGCTGGGAGCATAACATTGCCAGATTTCCAGCTGTACTACAAAGTTGTTATCACAAAGACAGCATAGTACTGGCACAAAAACAGACATATAGACCAATGGAACAGAATAGAGAACCCAGAAATGGACCCTTGGCTCCTTGGGCAACTAATCTTTGACAAAGAAGGAAAAAACATCCAGTGGAAAAAAGACAGTCTCTTCAAGAAATGGTGATGGGAAAATTGGACAGCTACATGCAAAGGAATGAAACGTGACCACTCTCTCACACCATACACAATGATAAACTCCAAATGGATGAAAGACCTCGATAGAGACAGGAATCCATCAAAATCCTGGAGGAGAACATAGGCAGCAACCTCTATGACATTGGCCAAAGCAACCTTTTTCATGACACATCTCCAAAGGCAAGAGAAACAAAAGAAAAAATGAACTTGTTGGACTTCATCAAGATCAAAAGCTTCTGTACAGGCAAGGAAACAGTCAAAAAAACTAAGAGGCAGCCCACAGAATGGGAGAACATATTTGCAAATGACACTACAGATAAAAGACTGGTATCAAAGTTCTACTAAGAACTTCTCAAACTCAATACACAAGAAAGAAATAAACAAATCAAAAAATGGGCCAAAGGTATGAACAGACACTTTTCCAATGAAGACATACAAATGGCTAACAGACACATGAAAAAATGTTCAAAATCATTATTCATCAGGGAAATTCAAATCAAAATCACGTTGTGATACCACCTTATACCAGTTAGAATGGCAAAAATTTACAAGGCAGGAAACAACAAATGTTGGAGAGGATGTGGAGAAAGGGGATCCCTCTTACACTGCTGGTGGGAATGCAAGTCGGTGCATCCACTTTGAAAAACAGTGTGGAGGTCCATTCAAAAGTTAAAAATTGAGCTACCCTATGATCCAGCCATTGTACTACTGGGTATTTACCCCAAACATACAAATGTAGTGAAGAGAAGTGCCATATGCACCCAGATGTTCATAGCAGCATTATCCACAATAGCTAAATTGTGAAAGGAGAGAGATGCCCTTCCACAGAAGACTGGATTAAGATAATGTGGTCCATATATAGAATGGAATATTACTCAGCCATCGAAAAGAACAATTTCTCAGCATTTGCTGCTACATGGACGGGACTGGAGGAGATAATGCTAAGCAAAATCAGTCAAGCAGAGAAAGACAATTATGTGGTTTCACTCAGTTATTGAACACAAGAAGTAGGAAGATCAGTAGGAGAAGAAAGGAAAGAAGAAAGGGGGGTAAACAGAAGGGTGTATGAATGATGAGAGAGTATGGACTCTGAGAAACTAAGGGCTTCAGAGGGGAGGGGGTGGGTGAATGGGATAGCCTGGTGATGGGTAGTAAGGAGGGCACGTATTGCATGGTGCACTGGGTGTTATACACAACTAATGAATCATGGAACTTTACATCAAAAACTAGGGATGTACTGTATGGTGACTAACATAATATAATAAAATTTATTATAAAAAAATAAAGTCAGGAATACATGTTTGCTCTTATGGAGCCCTAAACTGTGAGAATTGTCATAATTCACAGCTTTCAAATACAACTTCTAAAAATGAGAAGTATTTTGGTTTGCATGAGTGGAAGGGATTGAGATAGGGAAAGCCTAAACATTCTCTTCTGTCTCAAAAGAAGATATAAAATGCAATATTATCTCACAGTGCTTTTGCCTGTGCATAATTCATCAACTCTTCCTCTACATTATGTAATTCATCTTCTCAGATACCATGCATTGAGAATAAATTCTAAGGTCATAACATCTGCTCATAATATTCATTTTTAGAGTAAATTCTATGAAACCACTTTCTTATTTGTCCTTCAGTAACTTCCTAGCATCAAAATTCTATATTGTTTTTGGATACAGTCTTCGTTAGGTTCCAATCCACAGTTTGGAAGTTTCCTTTGTAATCTTCTTTATGAAAAACTAATGATTGTTACAGATCTTGCTACTGTTCATGAATAACAGCCAGTAATGGCAATTTCCCATATTCATTCATTCATTCATTCATTCATTCAAACACTCACAAAATATTTTGAACCATCTACTACATGTCACTCTTCTAAGTGTTAAAATATCCAAGGTGAATGAAGTATTTATTCTAAATATGTTCACTAAGGATTTGAGAAAGGCAATGCTATACATTCGAGGTAGACTAAGTGCAGAGTGTGTATATGTGTATATCTGTAATCTGCAGAGGATCCTCGGAGTCAGGAAAGATGATCATATGTGAGAGAACACAGAAAAGATGGACACCATATTAGGCTTTAAAAGGTCTATTTCATTTTACCTAATGGAAAATGGGACAGAGAGGCATTTGTGGTAGAAGAAATTACATTTGTAAATCTAACAGTGTTGAAAGAAACTATTATTTTTGAATCGCAGAAAATAATTCTTGCAGGACAGGAATACAATGCACATTGAGCATTCATCAGAAATGAAAGTTGAAAAAAGGTGGAAATAAAATAGTGTAAGATCCAATATACATACAAGCAGGCCTACCACAAATACATAAGGGGATAAAAGAGAAATGAGAAAAACGTCCTTTCTCTGGGGGAAAAAAACCGGTAATAAAATGGATTCATCAAATTTAGAGCCCCATCCTCACACACACACAGACTTATTTTGAGTGTCCAGTGGATTTTGCCCCTGCCCCGGGCTCTTTTCGCAGTGAACAACATGTTCATCAATATTTCTCCCTCCCTCATGTACACTTATAGTCAAGGAATCAGATTTTTTTTTGGTGAATAAATCTTTCATATTTATAAGACAGGTTCATGTGGGGAAATCATGTTTGCACTTAACCAGAGTCATCCACTGAAAAGAAATAAAAACAAAATAATGGAGCACATATATTCCTGATTTCAGAGGACACCTTATTTAGAGATAACAATATTTTACCTAAAAAGTTTCAGCCACGTTTGCACAGAAAACCATTACCTTTTTTTTTTTTTGAAATACATCATCATTTTTATTCTTTAAACTCCTCTGGGAAAGCAAAGTGTTCTCTGTATATTGGAGTCACAGAGGAGTAGACTCATTAAAGTTTCAGGAACACAGAGAGAGTGAGAACATGGCCCCGCCCCACCCAGCTATGCTCCCTGGGGGCTTATAGACTGAGGAGCTGCTTTCAAAACTGTTCCAACCTCTGAAACTATTTCTGCAGAAGGTCTGGAACTGGGGACTTATCCTGTATTATGTTGTCATCACAAGGGGTGGGACAGAACAGTTTTTATGAACCCCAGTTCCTGAGCCCAAGAGCTGAGTTTCAAAAGGAAAAAAGTGGCACAAAGATGGGCATTTCTTCTGCTTTTTCCTTCATCTAAACCATTTTTATTGGGCAGGGGGCAATTCTTGTAAGACAAGACGATGGGGTGATAGAGAAAGAAGTTTTCTGTGTTGGAAAGAAGATGGGGGACTTCCTAAAGGTATTATCCGTGTACAAGTTTGTCCAGTGAGAACAAATGCACCCACATTTAATAGTTTACATTTGTTTGAAACTGAGGTACTAGTGAAGTTAGTACATTGTATGATTAGATCTTAATTCGACATTTTGTTGTAAGAAAGACAAGGTTGATTCATTTTAATGAGAAATAAACTTCCATACTCTCACACATTTTTCTTCAGCATTTCAAACATTGCTTCATTTCTGTAGTATCTACTTTGCCTCATTAGTTTCCTGAACCCCAACCCAAACATTCAATGTTTAGGTTTACTTCAAGGCACATTCATCAAATAGCTGTTCCAACTTTTATATCAATCTTATTTCTTATCTATTCTGAGTGAGCTTCTCCCTCTCTCTCTCTTCATTGATCTCACCATCCCTTGCCCTCCCTCTGTCCCTCCCTCTCCTTCAGTCTTTCTCTCCCCTGCTGTCCCTCCCCCTCTCCCTATGCCTCTCTCTCTCTTGTTCTCTCTCTCTCTCTCATCTCTATTTCTGATATTGAGGCATGTTGTCTGAATTCAGATTATCAAGAACACTGCCTCACTTGCTGTTGTCACTAAAATTATTAAATATACATTTGTTAGCCTTGGTCTTCTGTCTACCTCACATTTCTTTGTAATGCTCACTGTATTATGTATCCTGACAATCAGTTATTTTTTTATAATTTTTTAATGTTATGTTAGTCACCATACAGTATATCCTTAGTTTTTGATGCAGTGTGATCACTACATCCTGACAATCAGTTCTTAAAAGAAATTTATCATTGTGGATTACAGATAGAGTATGACCCATTTTTTAAAGATTTTATTTGTTTATTTGAGAGAGAGCAAGAGCAGAAGCAGAGGCAGAGGGAGAAGCAGAATCCCCGCCGAACAGGTAGCCTGATCCTGGGATCATGACCTGAGCAGGCACTTAAACAATGGAGCCACCCAGGTGCCCAAGTATGCCCCATTTGAATATCATTGGTCAGTTAACATTCTTTCCTTACAGCTACTCTAGAGAATTAAATAAAAATAATTATGTGGGCATTTATAACGTTGGGGATATTTATCTTACAGGGTTTTGATCTGTCTAAATAATAGTATACTAGCTCATACTGTGTAATCATATTTATTATATTGCTTTAAAATAGACTCTTTAAAAATTAGAGATTACATTTTACATATTCTGGGCATTTCTCAACTAAAATCCAATCCTACCTTTTAGTTATAATTGAATTTTAGTCATAAATAATTTTGCAGTATTGATTCCAATTAATGGATTTATTCTGTCATTCCATTTGTAATATTACAGACATTTCCTATAATTTATTTCTAACCAGTTTATTTTACTAATCTCATATAATTGATACTTCATTTAATTCTCTTTGAAACATATAGAAACTATTGCATTAAATTCTCTTATTACCATATTTTTTTCATTTCGGTTTCTATTTCTAAAAGTTGTGTCCCCTAAATCTGATGTGATCTCTCATGTCATATAGTTTCATGACATTTTGATCTGTTTTTTATCTGATTTTCTGTCCCTTGCTTTGATAGTGATTTTTCTACCCTTAATATGACACGACATATTTTAGTTTTTCACAAGTGTTTCCTAAAATATTTATACGAATGTTTGTATTTTTTATATCTTGAGCTATTTTATGTTGTATGTGTTTCTGACAAACTCTATTGGTTTTATTTTTTATTTTTTTTATAATAATATTTTTTTATTATATTATGGTAGTCACCTTACAGTACATTCCTGGTTTTTGATGTAAAATCCGATGATTCATTAGTTGCGTATAACACCCAGTGCACCATGCAATACGTGCCTTCCTTACTACCCATCACCAGCCTATCCCATTCTCCCACCCCCCTCCCCTCTGAAGCCCTCAGTTTGTTTCCCAGAATCCATAGTCTCTCATGCTTCATTCCTCCTTCTGATTACCCCCCCTTTCTTTATCCCTTTCTTCTCCTACCGATCTTCCTAGTTTTTATGTTGCATAGAGGAGAGAAACCATATGAAAATTGTCTTTCTCTGCTTGACATATTTCATTTAGCATTATCTCCTCCAGCCCATATATACAATGGAATATTACTCAGCTATCAAAAAGAACTCAATTGGTTTTATATTACAGTCCTAGATTATAACAGTATCAGGGATATATTAATATTTAGTGGTACAATTCTTATTCCTAAGATTGGTAATTATTATTTTCAAAATGCTTTTTGTGGGTTTTTTTTTGTTTAGTCTTTTATT
The DNA here is from genome assembly GCF_017311325.1 of Ursus maritimus. Classification (NCBI taxonomy): domain Eukaryota; kingdom Metazoa; phylum Chordata; class Mammalia; order Carnivora; family Ursidae; genus Ursus; species Ursus maritimus. Next base: position 83,492,621 of record NW_024426663.1, read on the forward strand.
GGAAAAGTTGATTATGATTATTTTTATCCCAACTTGTGTGTGTGTGTGTGTGTGTGTGTGTGTGTGTGTGTAGTCACTTTTGGTAACTCTGACTTCTGTCAAAGTTACATTATCTACCTCTAGATATACTACTGTGCTTATGTTTTATATGATTATTTCTCAAACTTGAGGATTCTTTGTGTACTTCTTCTGCAAGGTCATTGTAATTTTTTTCCTTTTCTGTAACTAGTTCAGACACAAACCTGTAATCATTACTGTGTCCCATCAAATATAATACTTAAAAATATAATTGACAATAATCAAGACTTTTATAAGTATTAACACATTGTTGAATAATATTTTACAATACAACATTTTCAAGACAGATTCACTTTGACAGGTTTTAGTACAGTGCAATGAAAAAGAAGGGCTACAAAAGAAGTATAAGTCGAAATCTATAGAGATAATTGAAATTTAAATAAAAACTTTAGAAGGTAATATTAAATATACAAAGGAGGATAAGCTAATTCACATATTTTCCACCTTAACTGGCAGTTGGAGTGCCAGAGTCTCAGGTGGGAAAACCTGGCTGCCATGTCTGCACACTGTCCACCATGGCTCTGGAACCAAACTGCACCATTGACTTGGAGCTGGAGTCTGTACCCTCTATGTGTCCTTTCAACATCTAGACATCCAAGTTCTTATACGATAAGCACTGAAAATAAATTGATATGATATTTACAGGTACCACCTAAAACTTTCACTGGTGTGGTTTATCAGAACACTTACATGGCAAACTTCTTATTGAGAAAACATATAGTTGTAATTATATATTTAATATATCTTTGCAAAGATTTATGGAATATAAAAAGGAAAGAGGCTGGATTTTTAAAGATTATTTATTTATTTATTTATTCATTTATTTATTTTTATTTGTTGATGAGGTAGATATATATATAGAGAGAGAGTGTGAGCATAAGCAGGGGGAGTGGCAGGCAGAAGGAGAGGGAGAAGCAGTCTCCCCAGCGAGAATGGAGCCCAACTTGGGACTTGATTCCAGGACCCTGGGATCATGACCTGAGCCAAAGGCAGATGCTTAACTGCCTGAGCCATCCAGGCGTCTCAAGAGGTTAGATTTTTTTAAGGATATGTTATACTCAATTATTAACATCATTTTTTGGATCAATTTTGCCAGGAAAAAGATTGCTAAAATAATTTATTTTAAAATTATCCAAAATTTCTTTTTTTATTATTATGATATGTTAGTCACCATATGCTATATCATTAGTTTTTGATGTAGTGCTCCATGGTTCATTGTTTGTGTATAACACCCTGTGCTCCATGCAATATATGCCCTCCTTAATACCCATCACTGGGCTAACCCATCCCCCCACCACCCTTCCCGCTAAAACCCTAAGTTTCTTTCCCAGGGTCCATGGTCTCTCATGGTTCCTCTCCCCTTCTGTTTTCCACCCCTTCATTTTTCCCTTCCTTCTCCAACCGATCTCCCTTACTATTTCTTATGTTCCATAAAGGAGTGAAACCATATGATAATTGTCTTTCTCTGCTTGACTTATTTCACTTGGCATAATGTCCTCCAGTCCCATACATCTTGCTGCAAATATTGGGTGATCATTCTTTCTAATGGCTGAGTAATATTCCATTGTATATATGGACCATATTTTATCAATTTGTTAATTTAATGAATGATTCATCATACTTTCTCCCCCCCTCTGCTATCACTCTCTTTACAGTAAAAAGAGACAAATATGGAAAGAGGCAATTGGACATTGGTGACTGAGTTTATTCTTGTGGGGATACCAACAACCAGAGCCCTTGGGGGCCTCCTGTTCTTGATTTTTTTATTGGCCTATTTGGTGACAGTCCTTGGAAACACCCTCATCATTACCCTGATCCTCCTGGATTACAGGCTACATTCACCCATGTATTTCTTCCTCAGCAATCTCTCTTTCAGTGAAGTATTAACTACCACCTGTGCTGTTCCCAAGATGCTGGCAGGCTTCCTGTCAGAGAGAAAGACCATTTCATTTGGTGGATGCTTCACCCAGCTGTATTTCTACTTCCTTTCTGGATGCACGGAGTTCATCATTTTTGCAGTCATGTCCTATGATCGCTATGTGGCCATTTGCAGCCCCCTTCAGTACCCTACGATTATGACCAGCTCACTCTGTGTGCGTCTTGTTATCTTCTCATGGGTGGGCGGCTTTCTCCTCATTCTCCCATCCATTATCCTTAAGACTGGGCTTCCATACTGTGGCCCCAATGTGATCGATCACTTTTTCTGTGACAGTGCCCCCCTCCTCCACTTGGCCTGTGCTGACATCCGTGTCATTGAACTCTTGGACTTCCTCACCTCTCTTGTCCTGCTCCTCAGCTCCCTCTCCCTCACTGTGGTCTCCTATGTTTACATCATCTCCACCATTCTGAAGATACCCTCAAGACAAGGTCAACACAAAGCCTTTGCCACCTGTGCCTCTCACTTCACTGTGGTTTCCATGGGCTATGGGATCTCCATTTTTATCTATGTCCGGCCCTCCCAGAAGAGCAGCTTGCATCTTAACAAGATCCTCTTTATCCTGTCTAGTGTCACCACACCACTCCTGAACCCCTTCATCTTCAGTCTAAGGAATGAAACCATGAAAGATGCACTGAAGGACAGCTTGGCCAAGGGCCAAAACTTCTTCCAGCAGATGAGGTCCAAGTGACATGATCTTTGAGAACCATCTTTACTCATGGCATCCTCAACTTCATAAATGATTCCAGCTATGTCCCAATATGTATGTGAATTAATGAGAGTATGAGTTATGAAAGTATTTTAACTTGATAATAAAATATACTGGTTTCCTGTGCATGTTAGATTTTGAAGATTTTGTTTCAATAATTAAAGTTTTCATTCGTAGGTGGTAATAAAGGTAATGGTGAGTAGGAGTAATAGAAGTAGTCGTATTCACTAAAAACTCGATTTCAGATATCACTTGGATGGAAATGCATACATTATATATGATAGATATAGAAAAGAGCGGTTTTAGAACACTTTTGCACTCCAAACACATGCAGATACACAGGAATTACGCTTTGGAATGGGATTTAAATGTTTTAATGGGCTGAACATTTATCTTATGTTGGAATGACATACACATTACTAATTTTCTTTATTCTTCATTTCAATTCAATTTTATTTATGTCATTTCTATTTAGATTAAAAGCTTCTAAAGAAAGTATTTAAATATGTATATTTACCACAGTTTCTTCAAGTACAAGTATTTCGTAATTCAGTGTTACTGTCAGGAAAATATACTACACTTACTTTAATGGAAGGTCTACACAACAGATGGTATTTAAGGAGCAAATGCATGGAAGGAGCAAGTAATGGATATGGATTTATCAAGGACAAAGAATGGAACATTTTCGCATAAGCCAGGAAATAATCATTTGGCTACTGGTAATATTAGAAATTCTGCTTTAGAACAAACCATGCTCACATACGCTCCAGGAAATTTTCTGTACATCCAAGCTGCTGACTAGAGATATCAGAGAAATGGGAAATTGAACATGAAGACAGATTCATATTAATTATCTTAATTGAAGAATAGAGGGGGAAAAGAAAGATGAGTATCACCAAAGGGAGCCTTGTCCCAATTTGCTTTGTTTCTTGTGTGCTTATGGTTCCAGAGTAGAAACAGGTGAACTATGGGCAAAAGTATGAAGAAATAGTGATGGAGTGTATGGTGACACCATGTAGAAGAAATGACAGGGAACATTAAAGTAATGCATAACTAAAAAATAAAAATAAAAAGTAAAATAATGTGTCATTAACCAAAAGGAAAAAAGAAAGGACAGGAAAGAATAAATTGAGGAAAAATAACAGTAGCAATCAGGATGAAGTGAAAATATGTAATCAGGTAAATTCCAAGCCTGAAACAGAAAATTAATTAAATACAAATGGAGTTAAAGCACCAAAACCAAAGAAAGGCAGAGCTTGTCAGTTGAATAAAAAAGAACTTGATTTACACAGTCTTCAAACATGGACTCTAAAGAAAGATCCACATAAAAAGTAAAGTGTAGAATAATGAAGAAATTCTATGGGAATGGTAAGCAAAGGGACAATGGAATAACCACTGCTATAAATCAAATACATTTCAAGGTAAACATCATTGCAAGAGGAAATCAAGAGTATTACATGATGGAAAAAGGAGACAGTTTTGAGAACATCATAATATTCCAAATTATGTAACAATGTAACAGAGCATCCAGTTCATGAAGCCAAAATTTATAGAACTGCAAGGAAAACTCACTGACCCATGATCCTAGTTAGAGAATTTAATATGATCTCTCGCAGTGATTGATAAACACTAAGTAATTATCAGTAAAATATATCAGTAAGCATATAGAGCTTGTAAACACTATCAAACAATTTGATCCAACTAAACATTAAAACAACACACTATCTTCAGAATAGACTTTCTATTCATGGGGAGGAAAAAAATGTCCTATGCCCTCTTAGGGTCTCTGGCTAGTCCTAAAAATTAACTTGACATAAACGAGATTAATAGCATACACTTTTCACTGAATTTTTACACATAGATGAGAGACTTCAGGAGACACTGAAGACCTTAAGTAACAACCACAACAGGAAAATTCTATGTCTTTCCAAAAGGGAAAAATCCATTTCTGAAGAATTTGCAAAGCACAGGGTTTTGGGCTACAGGTAGTCAATGGTGAGGTATTAAGAAGATATGTTTATACAGCCTTTTCAATCCTAAATCCTCTGTTTCTGGTGATGAGGATGTCTCCCTTCTTCCTGGTAAAGCAGTGCACCTTTCACACGGAGCTTTATCTCCATTTTACAGGAATAAAGGCATGGTCAGAGTGCCCTCTCTGCACCTGTTGTTTCTTAGTGCATTTAACTTAAAATAATCAACATGCCAAAGTGGCACAATCTGTAGTAACATACGCCTAATACCTTCAGACCCTTAGGAAGCGAATACAGAATGTTCAGGATAGACCACGGCTGATCTGCAAATTCATTTTCAATGTAGTTCAAACAAAATAAATCATATGATGCACATTTTCTAATACTGGATGTTAAATTATATTTCAAAAAATAATGGGACAATAGACATGTAGGGGACTCAAACGATTTCTTGAGAGAACAATGTTGGCCTAGAATGGTGTTGTGGCAATTAAAGAGCACGATGACAAGTATCAAGTATTTTAACATGGGAAGACATGTGACAGAATAAATTCAGGAGTAGGAAAAGAGAATGAGGCAGAGGTGGTGAAAATGTCTTGTGAACATCAAACAGCTTATAACGTAATTTGGCTTGATAAAGAAAAATGATAAAAACTTGATTAAAATATTTTTGATTGCAATTTAACAAAATAAAATAAATATTTCAATGAATACACAATTTTAAATGAATAAATTCTGTCAAATTATTTTTATGTCCCCCAAATCAGAAATAGTCTTAAAATACATTCGTGTATCATCCTGTTATAAAGTACATTAACTTATATGTAGGATAGCATAACCTCCTTCGTCAGACTCAGAAAATCATGGGTTCTGCCCGTTGTCTCAGCAAATCATTAACATTATCTCTTTTATCATCAATACTATCCCTATTAGGCAATAAAAATATGGTTATCTACCAAATAATACAATAAGTGCCACATTTGGTAATTAATTTCTTTTTTTTTTCTGTGTTAATGATTTTTTATTATATTATGTTAGTCACCATACAGTACATCCCCGGTTTCCGATGTAAGGCTCGATGATTCATTAGTTGTGTATAACACCCGGTGCACCATGCAATACGTGCCCTCCTTACTACCCATCACCGGTCTATCCCATTCCCCACCCCCCGCCCCTGAAGTCCTCAGTTTGTTTCTCATAGTCCATAGTCTCTCATGTTTCATTCCCCCTTCTGATTACCCCCCTTTCTTTATCCCTTTCTTCCCCTACTGATCATCCTAGTTCTTATGTTCCATAGATGAGAGAAATCATATGATAGTTGTCTTTCTCTGCTTGACTTATTTCACTTAGCATTATCTCCTCCAGTGCTGTCCATGTTGTAGCAAATGTTGAGAACTCGTTCTTTCTGATAGCTGAGTAATATTCCATCGTATATATGGACCACAACTTCTTAATCCAGTCATCTGTTGAAGGGCATCTCGGCTCCTTCCACAATTTAGCTATTGTGGACATTGCTGCTATGAACATTGGGGTGCATATGGCCCTTCTCTTCACTACGTCTGTATCTTCGGGGTAAATACCCAGTAGTGCAATGGCTGGATCATAGGGTAGCTCAATTTTTAACTTTTTAAGGGACCGCCACACTGTTTTCCAGAGTGGCTGTACCAACTTGCATTCCCACCAACAATGTAGGAGGGATCCCCTTTCTCCACATCCTCTCCAACAATTGTTGTTTCTTGCCTTGTCTATTTTTGCCATTCTAACTGGCGTAAGGTGGTATCTCAGTGTGGTTTTGATTTGAATTTCCTTGATGGCTAATGATTTTGAACATTTTTTCATGTGTCTGTTAGCCATTTGTATGTCTTCATTGGAAAAGTGTCTGTTCATATCTTCTGCCCATTTTTTGATTTGTTTATTTGTTTCTCGTGTATTGAGTTTGAGAAGTTCTTTGTAGATCTTGGATACCAGTCCTTTATCTGTAGTGTCATTTGCAAATATATTCTCCCATTCCGTGGGCTGCCTCTTAGTTTTTCTGACTGTTTCCTTGGCTGTGCAGAAACTTTTAATCTTGATGAAGTCCCATAAATTCATTTTATCTTTTGTTTCTCTTGCCTTTGGGGATGTGTCATGAAAAAGGTTGCTTTGGCCGATGTCGTAGAGGTTGCTGCCTATGTTCTCCTCTAGAATTTTGATGGATTCCTGTCTCACATCGAGGTCTTTCATCCATTTGGAGTTTATTTTTGTGTATGGTTTTAGATAGTTGTCAAGTTTCATTCTTTTGCATGTAGCTGTCCAATTTTCCCAGCACCATTTATTGAAGAGACTGTCTTTTTCCCACCGGATGTTTTTTCCTGCTTTATCAAATATTAGTTGCCCAAAGAGCCGAGGGTCCATTTCTGGGCTCTCTATTCTGTTCCATTGGTCTATGTGTCTGTTTTTGTGCCAGTACCATGCTGTCTTTGTGATCACAGCTTTGTAGTACAGCTCGAAATCCGGCATTGTGATGCCCCCAGCTTTGTTTTTCCTTTTCAACAGTTCCTTGGAGATTCGGGGCCTTTTCTGTTTCCATACAAATTTAAGGACTATTTGTTCCAGTTCTTTGAAAAATGTCCTCGGTATTTTGATCGGGATAGCATTGAAAGTGTAGATTGCTCTGGGTAGCATGGACATTTTAACTATGTTAATTCTTCCAATCCATGAGCATGGAATATCTTTCCATCTTTTTATGTCTTCCTCAATGTCTTTCAAGAGTGATTTATAGTTTCTAGAATATAGGTCCTTTACGTCTCTGGTTAAGTTAATTCCAAGGTAACGTATGGTTTTTGGTGCTATTGTAAATGGGATGGATTCCCTAATTTCTCTTTCTTCGGTCTCGTTATTCGTGTATAGAAATGCAACTGATTTCTGAGCATTGATTTTGTATCCCGCCACGTTACTGAATTGCTCTATAACTTCTAATAGTTTGGGAGTGGCTTCTTTTGGGTTTTCCATATAGAGTATCATGTCATCTGCAAAGAGAGACATTTTGACTTCTTCTTTGCCAATTTGAATACCTTTGATCCCTTTTTGTCGTCTGATTGCTGTTGCAAGGACTTCTAGTACTATGTTGAATAATAGTGGCGAGAGTGGGCATCCTTGTCGAGTTCCTGATCTTAAGGGAAAGGCTTCCAGCTTTTCCCCATTGAGAATAATATTTGCAGTAGGCTTTTCATAGATGGCTTTTATGAGATTGAGAAATGTACCTTCTATTCCTACACTCTGAAGGGTTTTAATCAGGAAAGGATGCTGTATTTTGTCAAATGCTTTTTCGGCATCGATTGAGAGGATCATATGGTTCCTGAGTCTTTTCTTGTTGATATGATGTATCACGCTGATTGATTTGCGAATATTGAACCACGCTTGCATCCCAGGTATGAATCCCACTTGATCGTGATGGATAATCCTTTTAATGTACTGTTGGATTCTATTAGCAAGTATCTTGTTGAGGATTTTGGCGTCCATATTCATTAGGGAAATCGGTCTGTAATTCTCCTTTTTGAGGGGGTCTTTGCCTGGTTTGGGGATCAAGGTAATATTGGCCTCATAGAATGAGTTTGGTAGCTTTCCTTCTGTTTCTATTTTTTGAAATAGCTTTAGGAGAATAGGTATTATTTCTTCTTTGAATGTTTGGTAGAATTCCCCAGGAAAACCGTCCGGGCCTGGAGTTTTGTTATTTGGAAGGTTGTTTATCACTGACTCAATTTCTTCATAATTAATTGGCCTGTTTAAGGAATCAATTTCTTCCGGTTTCAATCTTGGTAGTTTATAGGTTTCCAGGAAGGATTCCATCTCTTCCAGATTGCTTAGTTTATTGGCATATAGCTGTTGATAAAAATTTCTAATAATCCTTCCAATTTCAATGGTGTTCGTCGTGACCTCTCCTTTTTCATTCATAATTTTAATAATCTGGGTCCTTTCTCTTTTCTTTTGGATAAGTCTTGCCAGTGGTCTGTCAATTTTATTGATTCTCTCAAAGAACCAGCTTCTAGTCCTGTTGATCTGCTCTACTGTACTTCTGGTTTCTGCTTGATTGATTTCAGCTCTAATTTTGGTCAACTGCTTCCTCGTGCGTGGATTAGGCCTGTCCCTCTGTTGCTGTTCCAGCTTCTTGAGGTGAGAATATAAAAACTGCATTTTAGATTTTTCTATTCTTTTGAGTGAGGCTTGGATGGCTATGTATTTCCCCCTTAGGACTGCCTTTGCAGTATCCCATAGGTTTTGGACTGTTGTATTTTCATTCTCATTGGTCTCCATAAATTGTTTAATTTGATTTTTGATTTCCTGGTTTATCGAGTCATTCCTGAGCAGGATGGTTCTTAGTCTCCAAGTGTTTGAGTTTCTTCCAAATTTTTCCTTGTGGTTGAGTTCCAATTTCAGAGCGTTGTGGTCTGAGAATATGCAGGGGATAATTTCAATCTTTTGGTATCGGTTGAGACCTGTTTTGTGTCCCAGAACATGGTCTATTCTTGAGAATGTTCCATGGGCATTAGAATAGAATGAGTATTCTTTGGTTCTGGGGTGTAGTGTTCTATATATATCTATGAGGTCCAACTCGTCGAGTATGGCATTCAAAGCCTTTGATTCTTTGCTTAGTTTTTGCCAGGGTGTTCTGTCTATTTCTGAGAGTGGAGTGTTGAGGTCCCCTACTATTAATGTATTTTTATTTATATGTCTCTTTATTCTGGTTAAGAGTTGGCTTGTGTATCTTGCTGCTCCCCTGTTGGGGGCATATATATTTATAATTGTCATATCCACTTGTTGAATACTTCCCTTAAGAATAATATAGTGCCCTTCTGCATCTCTAACTATAGTCTGTAGTTTAAAATCCAATTTATCTGATATGAGAATTGCTACCCCAGCTTTCTTTTGAGGTCCATTTGCGTGAAAGATGGTACTCCATCCCCTTACTCTCAGTCTGAATGCATCTTTGGGTTCGAAATGAGTCTCTTGTAGACAGCAAATGGATGGGTCATTTCTTTTTATCCAATCTGCAACCCTGTGGCGTTTTATGGGATGGTTCAAACCATTTACATTAAGACTGATTACTGAGAGATATGATTTTAATGTTGCCATGTTGCCAGTAAAGTCTTTGTTTGTATTGGCTGTGACTTTCTGTTCTGTATCACTCTTGGGGCCTTTTTACTTTTATAGAACCCCCCGTAATATCTCCTGTAGGGCTGGTTTCGTGGTTACAAAATTGGTTAGTGACTGGCGATTCTGAAATGTCTTTATTTCTCCATCAATTCTGAATGACAGCCTTGCTGGATAAAGGATCCTTGGCTGCATGTTTTTCTCTGAAAGAGCTTTAAATATGCTCCCCCAACCCTTTCTCTCATTCCAGGTCTGTGTAGACAGGTCTGACGTAATTCTGATGCTTTTGCCTTGGTACGTGAGAAATTTCTTTGCCCTGGCCGCTTTCAATACTGTATCCTTGCATCTAATATTTGCGAATTGCACTATGACGTGACGTGGCGTAGGTTTGTCGTGGTTGAGCTTGGGAGGGGTCCTCTCTGCCTCTTGGACACGAATGTTTGTTTCCCTTGCTAGATTAGGGAAGTTTTCAGCTACAATTTGTTCAAATATCTCTTCTAGACCTCTGTTTTTCTCCACCCCCTCGGGGATGCCGATGATTCTAACATTGGATCGTTTCATTGAGTCAGTAATCTCCCGTAACCTACATTCGTGGGCGTGGATTTTTTTAAGACCATCTTCTATTTTCATTTTTTCCTCTATTAACCCATCCTCCAATTCACTAACCCGTTCCTCTGCTTCTGCGACCCTGGCCGTCAGAGCCTCTAGTTTTGCCTGCATTTGGCTCATAGAATTTTTAATTTCTGTCAGATTCGCTCTCATTTCTGTCCTTAGGGATTCTATATTCTCAGTAACCTTTTCGTTAATAGTTTTTTCAATTCTACTCATCATTTTGACCATCGTTACTCTGAATTCCATTTCTGATAATTTGGTTACATCCATATCCATTATTTCTGTGGCAGAGGCCACAGAATCACTGTCTTTTCTTTGCTGGGGGGGGCTTCTCCTTCTTGTCATTCTGATGAAGAGAGGTTGCGGGGTTTCCAGAGCCCAAATTATTGACTGGGTCCCAGGCCGTGCCCCTTGTTTTATAGGGATCTTAGGGATGTGGGCTTCTTCTTTAAAGATTTTATTTATTTATTTATGTGGCAGCCAACCAGTGAGAGAGGGAACAGAAGCAGGGGAGTGGGAGAGGAAGAAGCAGGCTCCCAGCGGAGGAGCCCGATGAGGGACTCCTTTCCGGAACGCCGGGATCACGCCCTAAGCCGAAGGCAGGCGCTCAATGACTGCGCCACCCAGGCGCCCGGGTTGTGGGCTTCTTGATTTTTCAGCCTGCCTTCTGTGTTCTGGGGGAGGGGCCTGCCGCGCCAATACTCAGGCAACCCTGTTTGGGTAGAGTCTCCGTGTCCCCTGCGAGGGGGGATGGGGATGGGCACTCTCTGAGCCGGTATTTCCAGGCTTTTGTTCTCTGGCGGCTTTCCCTGGCGGTTGGCTATGCCTCTTCTGAGAGTCAGAGCAGCAGCGGCCAAATTTCAGCCTCTGTCACGGAACAGAAGGATTGCGGCCCGTTCTCTACTAATGTTCTGGCCACTTTAACTCTGTTTCTGTTGGTGCTGCTCAACCCTGCAGCGTCCTGGGATGTGGGCCCCACACCCGGCGTCCCAGCCCTCACTTCCAGGGCGGGCGCGTCTCTGTCCTTTGTGTTTCTAATGCCGCCAGCTGCCAGCCGCCCTGCGCACGCTCCCGGATCTCCCGGTCTCAGTCTGGATCCAGTGAGCGCACCGGGATTCCGGTGTTCCGCGAGATGCTTGGTGGCACGCGTGCACCCGGCTCACGGTCTCAGTCTGCTGTTTTGCGGGTGCCGTCCGCGAGCCCCGCCCGCTCCCCCGTGCAAGTGGCTACCGCTTCCCGGTGCCCGAATGCGGCAGCTCCCTCCCCCTTCCGTTTATCTTCCGATATCTGTGCACAGTTTCATGGCTCCCCACTTCGTACCTCAATACTCAGCGCTGGAGGTGTTCATTTGTAGAGATCCAGATGCGTCTTCCTGCGTCTCAGGCTGGTTCCGTGGTTGTTTAGGCTGGTCTGGTACCTATCCAGCTCGACTCGGAGGACCGGCTGAAAACGGTGTCTCCTACTCCTCCGCCATCTTAACTCCAACCGTTTGGTAATTAATTTCTTAAACTCATTTGCCCCAGCCTTCCGATCTGCTGCTTTTGTTCAGCATAGGGAGTAAGAATTCTAGAGCAAGAACACTGAGTAGGAGACACCAGCCTTTATTACGCACATCCACACACCCACACACACACACAAACACATATCAACAAGCTAATAAAAATAAATATAAATAAAATAATAAAATAAAAAATAGCTCTTGTAGGACTCAAAATTCAAATTCAAAATCTACAGCAGTAGAGCGACCAGTATGAAATAACCACACAGAAAGGACAATTGGAAGACATCTGGAGATGTCCGGAAAAGGCTAGAAAGATGAAGGGAGAAGAGACCAGTATCAGCAATGCAGCAGTTGCCATTGTTAACCCCAGTGCCTTCCTCTGCAGTAGACCCTAACAGCCTTTGTTATTGTGGACCTCTGGAAACCCCACAACAGCTACAGACTCTCCATCACTTTCACAGCAGAGGACCATGTTGTGTTTGTCATCAGTCCACAGTTGCTTGCTTTGCAGAGGACATTGGCAGTTCTCATGTCTGAGGTAACCAGTTGTCATTGCTGGGAGATGCAGGTCTGCTCCATCATCCCAGAAGGAACTGCTCTTGTGACACCCTGGGAAGAGGGCTGTGAATGTCCATAACCATGAGTATCCCATGAACCCCAAATTCTCAGCTCAACTGTGCATGCTTGAGTGCCAAACTCTAGCTCTATAACACCTCCTCATCTACCCATCCTCCAGACTTCAACTACACAGTTTCTCCTTATGTGCTCATGTTTCAGGCAGCACTACCAATTCCACTGCAAACTAGTCAGGGCCCCAGACTCCAGGACTGTTGTCACTCTGTGAGCATCCATGCCTCAATCCCAGCTCTGTGGCTGCTTCACCCATCAGACACTGGTGCAACCACCACTGAGAAAATCTCAAACAAACAACCTATTTATGCCTTAAAGAACTAGAGAATGAACAATTTAAGCCCAAAGGTATCACAAGGAAGGAATAGCGAAGATCAGTAAAGCAATTAGTTAAATGGAGATGAGAAAAACAATAGAAAAATGAAATTGACAAAACTCTAGCTAGACTAAAAAAAAGGAATATGCAAATAAATAAAATCAGAATTGAAAGAGGAGACATGACAACTTACAGGGAAGATATACAAATGGATCATAAAAGACTGTTATGGATAGTTACATGCCAGCAAATTGGCTCACCTATAAGACTAAGAAAAACTCCTAGAAACATGTAACCTGCCAAGATTAAATCATGAGAAATTGAAAATCTGAGCATACAGATAACTAGTGATAGAGACTGAATTAGTGATCAAAAATCTCCCAACAACAAAGCCCAAGAAGAGTTCGATTCACTCGTGAATTCTACCAATCATGTCCAGAATAATTAGCATCAATGCTTCTCCAACTCCTCCAAAATATTGAAAAGGAAGAAATCCTTCAAAATCATTTTATCATGGCAGCACTGTATTTACACCAAACCCAAAAGCAGTCTACAAGAAAGGAAATTACAAGTTAATATGATTGATGAAAACAGATGCAGTATACACAACAAAATAGAAGCAAATAGAATTCACATCATATCAAATGAATCACACACCACAACCAATTAAAATACATCTCTGGAAAGCAAGAATGGTTTAAAATATGTAAACCAATAAATATGATTATCCATCCATGAAGGAGGAGGACATTTTGTGATTTGGACAACCTGAAAGAACCAGGAAGTCATTACATTAGATAAAACAAGCCAGAGATAGAAAGGCAAATAACACATGTATCAGTAAGATGTAGAATCTACAAATAGAGGGGCGCCTGGGTGGCACAGCGGTTAAGCATCTGCCTTCGGCTCAGGGCGTGATCCCGGTGTTATGGGATCGAGCCCCACATCAGGTTCCTCCGCTGTGAGCCTGCTCCTTCCTCTCCAACTCCCCCTGCTTGTGTTCCCTCTCTCGCTGGCTGTCTCTGTCTCTGTCGAATAAATAAATAAAATCTTTAAAAAAAAAAAGAATCTACAAATAGAAACAGAAACAAAAAAAAGGAAAACTCAGAAAGTGAGAGTAGAATGGCAGATGTCAGGGGCTGGGAGGTGGGGGAAATGGGGATATATTGGTCAAAGGATACACATTTGGTGTTATTCAATGAAAAAATTCTGAGGCTATAATGTACAACATACCTAATATAGCTAATGTTACTATATTGCATAATTGAGGCTTGCTAAAAGAGTATTCTCAACCATTCTTCACCAAAAACAAATGAAAAATAAAACGTTAATTGTGTGGCAATAAAATGGTAATTATCTTGACTGTGGTAATTATTTCACAACATAAATGTGTATATATATTATATATCAATCACATTGCAATATTTAAAAATATATAAAATATATATATTTGTCAATTATATCTCATTAAGCATAATTAAAACAAATATATACATATAGATATAGATGATATAGATATGTATTGTTCTCCTTGAGCTGAGAATCTTCTCTTCAAATATGTGTGATGTGCATGTGTGTGTACATGTTTGCATTTATTATTTGGGGGACCATTCAAATGCTTTATGGCTATTCTTACAAAAAGTTGCTCTAGGTATCCTTTCTTGCTTTTCCCAGTTTTACTGAGATATAACTGACATATAACACTTGTAAGCTTAGGGTGTGTAGTATGATTATTTGATATACTTACATATCGCAAAACAGTAAGTTTGGTTAACACCATACTTTACCTCACATAATTAACCTCCTTTCTAAAATCTTAGTGTTTAATCAGTAAAGATATTGAGCCTCATAGGAACTAACTTATGTCACTCATCTTAAACCTCAACTTAGTATCAGTACTTGCTCTCAGAGTAGACATACTCATCAAAAGTTGGAATCACATTCCTGAACCCCCAGATTCAAGTGGAAGGAAGAGCCATGGAAATTTTACCTTACTTCAAACTGAAAGAAGAAGAAACAAAAAACCTGAAGACATTGATAACCAGGAAAGGAACTTAATCAGTATTAAAAATCTCCCATTTGGGAATCTGGGTGTTCCAGTCAGTTAAGCAGCCCACTCGAATTTGTCTCAGGTCATGATCTCCCTGTCCTGGGATCTAGCTCCATGCTCAGTGGGGAGTCTGCTTGAGGATTCTCTCTCACCCTCTCCTTCTGCCCCTCTCCCTGTTCATGCTCTCTCTCTCAAATAAAAAGAAATAAATCTTTTTTACAAAATCTCCTAATAAATGAGAGTCCAGGGTCACATGGTTTCACAGGCAAATTCTACCAAACTTTTTTTTTTAAACTTATTTTATTTAGATTTAATTAGTTCATGTATAGTGTATTATTAATTTCAAGTGTAGAGTCCAGTAATTCATCAGCTGCACATAACACTCAGTGTTATATCACATCAAATCTATCATCTCTCATCTATCTATCTATCTATCTATCTATCATCTATCTACCATCATATATATATATATATATCATATTTTCTTTATCCATTCATCAGTTGATGGAAATTTGGGCTCTTTCTATAACTCGGCTATTCTTGATAGTGCTGCTATAAACATTGGGTTGTGCAATCCCTTTGGATCAGGCTTTTTGTAACTTTTGGGTAAATGCCTAGTAGTGCAATTGCTGTGTCATTGGATAGTTCCATTTTTAACTTTTTGAGGAACCTCCATACTGTTTTCCTGAGTGGCTACAACAGTTTGACTTTCCACCAACAGTGTTAACAGGGTTCCCCATCTACTTCATCATAGCTAACACATATTATTTCTTCTGTTGTAAATTTTAGCCATTCTGACAGTTGTGAGGTGATACTTCATTGTAGGTGTGATTTCTATTTCCCTGATAATGAGTGATGTTAGCATCTTTTCATGTGACTGTTACCCATTTGCATGTTTTCTCTGGAAAAATTTCTACTCATATTTTCTGCCCATGTTTTAACTGGATCATTTGTTTTGGGGGTATAATGCTATTCTTATAACTTCAAACCTTCTGCTTCTACTCACATTTGTACTCAGCATGAATGCATAAGCAAGCATCTTCACCCCAAGAAAGTGAAACAGAGATAAGAATCCTTTCTCCAATTTTTTTTCTCAGTGTTTTCTAGTTCCAGAATTCTGTTAGTTTATAATTTTCATTCACATCCTAATTACTGCAGTTTAACCTAAAGGGGTTTATGCATTTAAATATTTTTCATTATCTTATGAGAATGAGGGGAGTATTTTTTTTTAAGATTTTATTTATTTATTTGACAGAGAGAGAGACAGGCAGCAAGAGAGGGAACACAAGCAGGGGGAGTGGGAGAGGAAGAAGCAGGCTCCCAGTGGAAGAGCCTGATGTGGGGCTCGATCCCAGAACTCCGGGATCATGCCCTGAGCCAAAGGCAGACGCTCAACGACTGAGCCACCCAGGTGCCCCGAGGGGCGTATTTTTTTAATCATCAGTTACTTCAAAAGTCTGCTGTAGAAATGGTGAGTGATGACGTCATACTTGAACATTTCTTAAGCTTTCCAGCATTGTACATCTTTATGGCATTGGCACTTCATAATGATTCTCTTTGAAGTTTTGTTGTATAACACCCTTTAACTTTTTCCCCCTTATCTATGTTCTCCTCTACCACTTTCTCCACTTAGTAATCTAATTTCTGTTCATAAATTTAAAGACCTTGAACTCTGACCCTTCTAGTTGACTTAAATTCTACATTTATTTGTTCTCTTAAATTCATTACATGCACACTTGGTTTTTCCATAGGCACCTAAAATCACATCTTTATAGAATAGTGTTACATTTCTTTTCCAAATATAGTATGTTTCTCACATCATTCACCAGTCCATTTATTAATCCATTTATACTGTCCTTACTGAGGTGGTGTTACAGGAAATGGGCTTGATATTTAAGATGCAATATTAATAGAGGAAACACGATTCAAGATCCCCTTTAAAGTTTAGCTTATTTATTGGATACCTGGGTGGCTCGGTTGTTAAGCATCTGCCTTGGCTCAGGTCATGAGCCCAGAGTCCTAGAATCGAAATCCACATCAATCTCCATGCACTGCATGAAGCCTGCTTCCTCCTCTCCCACTCGCCCCTGCTTGTGCTCCCTCTCTTGCTGTCTCTCTCTCTCTCTCTGTCAAATAAATAAATAAATAAAGTTTATCTTCTTTGGGAAAGCTGATATTACAAATTAATGCAAATATTATGCCTTACAAATAGAATAAAAGTATAATGCACTTGCATAGAGACTACTGTAGCTAAGAATCTGGTTATGCCCTTCAGCAGATGACTGGATTAAGAAGATGTGGTCGGGGGCGCCTGGGTGGCGCAGTCATTAAGCATCTGCCTTCGGCTCAGGGCGTGATCCCGGCGTTCCGGGATCAAGTCCCACATTGGGCTTCTCCGCTGGGAGCCTGCTTCCTCTCCCACTCCCCTGCTGTGTTCCCTCTCTCGCTGGCTGCCTCTCTGTCACATAAATAAATAAAATCTTAAAAAAAAAAAAAAAGATGTGGTCCGTATATATGATGGAATATTACTCAGCCATCAAAAAGAATGATTTCTGAACATTTGCTGCAACATGGACAGGACTGGAGGAGATAATGCTAAGTGAAATAAGTCAAGCAGAGAAAGACAATTATCATATGGTTTCACTCATTTATGGAACATAAGAAGTAGGAAGATCAGTAGTAGAAGAAAGGGAAGAAGAAAGGGGGGGGTAAACAGAAGGGGGAATGAACCATGAGAGACTATGGACTCTGGGAAACAAACTGATGGCTTTAGAGAGGAGGGAGGTGAGGAATTGGGATAGGCCGGTGATGGGTATTAAGGAGGGCACGTATTGCATGGTGCACTGGGTGTTATACGTAACTAATGAATCATCAAACTTTACATCAAAAACCAGGGATGTACTGTATGGTGACTAACATAATATAATAAAAAAAACATTTAAAAAAATCTGGCTATGTTTATAGAAGAAAGATTTATTCAGGTCATGTGAGGATTTAGACTGCTAAACGTGGTAAAATGTAGTGAGAAAATTCCAGGCAAGGGGCGCCTGGGTGGCACAGCAGTTAAACGTCTGCCTTCGGCTCAGGGCATGAACCTGGCATTATGGGATCGAGCCCCACATCAGGCTCCTCCGCTGGGAGCCTGCTTCTTCCTCTCCCACTCGCCCTGCTTGTGTTCCCTCTCTTGCTGGCTGTCTCTATCTCTGTCGAATAAATAAATAAAATCTTAAAAAAAAAAAAAAAGAAAAAGAAAATTCCAGGCAAAGAGTAATTAGATGTACTAACTATACCTTGAAAATTTTAAAGATATGTAAAGAGCTAAAACAAATTTCAATATAGATGGCAAGGGGAATGAGACAGAAAATAATGACCTAGAAGAAAGAGAAAATGATTACAAAAGTCTACCAAAATTTTATAATTCATCCTAGATAATATAAAATTTAGCAAATTATTTGATAAGGATAGTTTATTAAACACTGAAAGCAAGAACAGATTATCATGGCTTTTTATCTGAATTACCAAATATCTGCATGAATGGAAACCATCAGTCTATTGATTAGGGTAACGTTTAAGTATAGATTCTGTTTCTATATATAACCACTTCTCTTACCTGTAAAAAGATAATTTGTCATAATGAAATATTGTGAGAGAACACCATTCAAACATTTTGGTTTTCCCTCCCTTCCCCTATGATCCTCTGCATTATTTTTTATGCTGGTTAATTGAATTTAAATAAAAAAATTTTAAAAATGAAACAAACTTTTCTTTTTTTCTGGTTTCTATCATTTTTTATAAGATTTTTTTTTTTAATTTAAAATCTATTAGGGGCAACTGGTGACTCAGATGGTTAAGCATATGCCTTTGGCTCAGGTCATGATCCTGGGATCAAGCCCCTGCATCATGGACTCCTTGTTCAGTGGGGAGCCTGCTTCTTCCTCTCCCTCTCCCCCTTTCCCTACTGGTGCTCTTTCTCTCTCTCTCACTCAAATACATAAATAAAACATTTAAAAAATAAAAAATAATAAAATCATTTAATTAATATATTATGTATTATTAATTTCAGAGGTAGAGGTAGTGATTCATCAGTTCCATATTCAAACATTTCTTAAGTATAGAAATACATTTTCTATACTCTATATCCAAAAACACAAATTAACATATGTGTAAATTTTTTAAACACATTTATGTCTTTTCACTCTGACTAAATTATAACCTCTGATGCAAGCATCATTTCTCAGTAACTCAGAATATGTGTAAGTACTCAATACATTTTAATAATTTACATTGAAATAATAATTTATAATATATAAGTTCAAATTTCAATACCTTTTAACACCTTATATGGTTTGTCTTATATGAATTATATAAACTAAATACCACAAATGAGCAATAACATCACATTGCTCATATTATTGTTAAAAGGGTGAGAGAGATAATATACGGAAAATTTTTTAACAACACTCCTAATACATAAATATTCAAAAATTACAAATATTTATGCTAATTATAATGATGTTGAAATTACCAACTTTTTTCCTAACTCAATAACAGTAAATTGCACTGTATACTTTTATTAATTAACTTAGGGATATGATCTTAGAAATTTCATAGTCTTAATTTTCTGTCCTACAAGGCAAGGGGAGAAGACCCATCCTTCCCAGACTAAGCTGTTATAAACTATTCTATAGTCATCAATATATTCTACACCCCTTCATTCCCAAAATTCTAAGACTGTCAGGAAAAGCAACCAACAACCAAAACAGCAACAACAACAACAACAGTAACTGATTTATAGAAGTGATTCCAACTATGGATCTCATCCAAACCATGTAGCTTAACAAGGGAGACACCTTGTTCAATTCTAAAAAGATTAATGTAAACATTAATACAAAGTGTGAGGCATACCTCAGCAGGTAAGTAGAGATGTCACAATACAGTGAACCCTTGAATATTTTGTCTTATTTTTTTTAATGATATGTTCTCCTCTCTAGCTCAATTTATTGTAAGAATACTGTATATAATACATAGAACATGCAGGATATGTGTTAATCACTGTTTATGGTATCAGTAAGGCTTTCTGTCAATTTTTGTCCACTAGGAGTTAAGCTTTTGGGTAGTCAAAACTTATAATAGATTATGAATTGCAAGAGGGATCTACACCTCTAATGCCTGCTTTGTTCACCGGTCAACTGTATTACTTTCTTAAAACTGTTTTTTTTTTTCACTCATTTATTTTTTTCTCATCCTCCCCGTTACTATTTCTTCCTCTCTCCCCCCCTTTCTTTCTTTTAGCTGAAGAATTATGCAAAATTTTGCAGTTAACCAAATGGGCCTTGAAGTGTATTCACTTGATGGTTCAGTTCCTGCCATTCCTTCAGCTTTCAGTCTTTCTCATAGTGCTCTCAAGGTGCCCATTGTTTCTCAAATCCAAACCACTTTTTATTTAGCTACAGAAAGAACATGTCCCAGTGATACCCTTTAGTCCAAAATCGTCTTTTCCTTCTCCAAATGTGTCACATTTTCTTTCCTTTGGCATAATATTAGACAATCTGATTAAAGTTCTTCACATTATGTGAACATATTAAAAATGTGATGTCTTGATAATTACTTTTAATTCATGTGATACAATTCTAAATGATCATTTTAAGGCATCACAGAGAAAATACCAACTTGGATCCAAAATGATGGCATTTAAGCTTTTCATTTTTAATTGCATATGTCAGAAAGTCATTACTGTCCCTGGTCCATTAAATGTATAATAATGAAATGAATGAAAGAAGGAATTGAAATTTTTATCCAGAAAGAACAGCAAACCTAAGTCAGAACACCCAGAATATTATCTCATTTCTACCACTGAACCTCTATGGACCCTGACAAATTTTAGCTCACCACTCCAAGCCTCACTCATAGGTTTAGAAAAGAAAAATAATAAAACATTCGTTTAAAATTAGCTCTCAAGGGGTGCCTGGGTGGCACAGCGGTTAAGCATCTGCCTTCGGCTCAGGGCGTGATCCCGGCATTATGGGATAGAGCCCCACATCAGGCTCCTCCGCTAGGAGCCTGCTTTTTCCTCTCCACTCCCCCTGCTTGTGTTCCGTCTCTCGCTGGCTATCTCTATCTCTGTCAAATAAATAAATAAAATCTTTAAAAAAATAAAATAAAAAATAAAAAAATAAAATTAGCTCTCAAGCATCTCTTAATATTGAACTTCTATGTGTCTTGTAATATGGGATATGAAATATCTTGTGACACTTAACCTGTGCTTTTTGTCCTGAATCACCTAGATATAAGGAGCAATATACATACTCCCAGATAATCAGCTCAGTGACTAAGTAAAAATTATCTTCTCTGCACCATGTTGCTGTTTGTTTATTTGTTTGTATATTCTTGCAAATTCTAGTATGAAGTCGGCAATCTATTGCAGGAGCTGCTTCTTTCAGCAGGCAAAATTCAGAAGTTCAATATTTTTAAACTGCTTGCTAACCATATACTCTCTCTGACTGAATTCTAAGATAAACAGTAAATAGTGATCAATTCAGTTATATTTCAGCCTCTCCCTAACGCTTGTAAGACCTGTGATAATCTCATGCACTCTGGAGCCTGATATCTTACAAAGATTACATTACACTGATTTCATATTGTTAGAAACTGATTTGGTAATATGGAGGCTGGAGCCTGTGAGCCAGGAGTCATGAACATTTTGGAAAATATTTCTGTTATGTAATTGTGTTCACTGATTTTTGAATAATTTCATTCCATATGTAAAATAATATACTTAGCTCAAAAGGTGCCTTTTAAAAAATTATGTAGAATTAAATTTTACTAAAACTCTGTTAGCATCTCAAAAAATACCATTACATCCGTGATGGATTAGTGACACACAACAAGGGATCTATTTCAGAGGGAGATTGGACAAGAGTCTGTTTCCTGTTACTTGATCCATTGTTCAGTTCCCTACACTTAAAGGAGTCTCAAGTGCTTTCCCAAATCATAATTACCACAATCTTAATGTGGAATTGATTTTGCTGTAATAAGTAAGTGTCACCCTCAGCACTAAATCTTGTAGAGTTTATCTCAGTAGATATTTATAAACTGAAAATAAGTGTATTTGTCTGCATTAATCAATCCTTGGCGACAACAGCAGCAAAAAATAGTTATGAATATTGACAAGGTTTATCCAGGGTTGAGATGCAAGGATTAATTATAAAAGAACTATCTGTTATTCCAGGTTAAACTGGGGACATTATGGATTATAGGAACAAGACCAGAGTCACTGAATTCATTCTTCTAGGGTTTCAGAATGAGAAAGAAGTAGAAATTCTTCTGTTTTCTGCATTCCTGCTCATGTACATGACATCTCTGAGTGGCAACACCATGATCATCCTTTTGGTGTGTGGTGACTACCGTCTGCATTCACCCATGTATTTCTTTGTAGCCAACCTTTCCTTCCTTGAAGTTGCCATCACCTCCACAGTGGTGCCTAAGATGTTAGCTAACACATTTTCCCACACCAAGGCAATATCCTTCGTGGGATGTCTCACACAATCTATCTTCTACTTCCTTCTGGGATCCACAGAATTCTTCATCCTGGCTGTCATGTCATTTGATCGATATGTTGCCATCTGCAACCCACTGAGGTATGCCATCATCATGAATAGGCAGACATGTATAATGTTACTTCTGGGATCCTATTTAGGTGCATCTTTGTTAATGTTGGCGCCATCTATCTTAACTGCCCCATTAATCTTTTGTGGGCCTAATAAATCCATCATTTCTTCTGTGACAGAGCCCCCATGCTACAGCTGGCCTGTACTGATATTGCTCTGGCTGAGCTGGCTGACTTTGTCTCCTCTGCTGTGTTGCTCTTGGGCTCCTTTGCTCCTGACAGGAGTGTCTTACACCTACATTGTGATTACTATCCTTGGAATGCCCTCTGTGCAGGGGCGGCAGAAGGCCTTCTCTACTTGTTTTTCACATATTACAGTGGTTACACTTTATTACGGGAGCTCCATCTTCCTCTATGTTCATCCAAAGAAAGGCTGTGCAGCAAGCATTAACAGATTTGCCACAGTGCTGAACACCTTTGTCACACCAATGTTGAACCCTTTCATCTACAGCCTTCGAAATGAGAAAGTCAAGGAATTCCTGAGAGGTGCTTCCAGGAAATACATAGGTATGCTAATAAATTTAAGACCTCAAAAATGATATTTTTACAGAATTCAATGACTTGCATGATTGCCAACAAAAACATTCTTCATGATATAATTATGTAAATGTTTAAATTTTACATGAGAGAGAAACATATGTAAAGATACAGTCTTAAATATCATATATATATATATATATATGTAAAAAAATAACAACAACAATTTGGAAAGTCAGTGTGCCCTCTTGTTTAATTGGTTTTGATTTTGAAACAATGTTGTGTTGTGTTGTGTTGTGTTGTATCATGGTCATGTGTTACTGTGTGAATTTGGTCCAAATATTTAACATTTGGTTAGTCTTCTAAAATCTAAAATTAAAATAATAGCACATATTACACTATTGTTTTAAGAATTGACTTAATAATAAATAACATAAAAACCAATACAAAAATCACAATATATATAACTTATCAATGGTGCCCCCTTAGATGGCCTAAACCTGCACAATGTTTTATGCCCAAATATAATGTTAAATTTCTACTCAAAATTTAGAGAAAAAGCTATCTAAAAAAACTTTTACTCTCAGTATTTGAAGAATCTTTTTCACAGTATTTGCACCAATAAAGTTTAAGGAAAATGGATTATTCAATACATTGATAAACAATAAAATGATTGAAAAATAGGTGATATAAGCATCAATTAAATTAAGAAGAAAATTTAAGGAAAAAAAAAAACAAAAAACAACAAATATGCCATTACAAAAAATTAAAGCTACCAACTCTAACCATCAAACAGGCAAAGAAACCCAAATATGACTGTATCAGGGGGTGACATCAACAAGCTAAGAAAGTAGACAGTAATCAGTTTATGTTTCTCAATGTAAACGTTGAAAAACTAATGTAAATGGTTGGAACAGCTTCTTCAGATCTCTGTAAAAAACAATCAAATGCTTAGCCACCACATGACTGCATCATCAAGAAAAAGCAAATATAATTTAAAAAATGACTTTGTGGCATATTTACATGCCCTTTCGCCACCCCCTTCCTTGGCTTGTAGTCAGTGTTCTGTTTTTTATTTTTTTTTCATTTTTTTAATTTAAATTCAAGTTAGTTAACATGTAGTACAATATTAGTGGCATGAGTAGAATTTAGTGATTTATCACTTACATATAGCACCCAGTGCTCCTCACAATGAGTGCCCTTCTTAATACCCATCAGCTTTTTAACCCACCCCCTGCCCACCTCCCCTGCAGCAACCTCAATTTGTTCTTTACAATTAAGAGTTTTATCTTTTGGCTCTCTCTTTTTTTCACCCATGGTCATTTGTTTTGTTTCTTAAATTACACATATGGGTGAAATTATATGGTATTTGTCTTTCTCTGACTGACTTATTTTACTTAGCATAATACACTCTAGCTCTGACCATGTCATTTCAAATAAAAAGATTTCATTCTTTCATTCTTTTTTATGGCTGATACATAGGTGATATAGGTAGATATAGATATCTATGACATAGCTATAGATAGATATAGATAGCACATCTTTTTTTATCCTCATCAGTCAGTGGACAGTTGGGCTGTTGCCACAGATTGTCTAGTGTAGATAGAGCTGCTATAAATATGGGGGCGTGTACCCCGTGTTTAGTATTTTTATATTCTTTGGGCAAAGACCCAGTAGTACAATTGCCAGACATAGGATAGTTCTATTTTTAACTTTTTGAGGAACCTCCATACCATTTCCTGAGTGACTGGACTAGTTTGCATTCCCACCAACAGTGAAAGAGGATTCCCCTTTTCTCTGCATCCTCACCAACATCTGTTGATTCCCGTGTTGTTAGTTTTAGCCATTCTGACTGGGGTGAGGTGGTATCTCATTGTGGTTTTGATTTGTATCTCCATGATGTTGAGTGATGTTGAGCTTCTTTTCATGTTTTTATTAGCCGTCTATATGTCTTCTTTGGGAAAATGTCTCTTCATGACTTCTGCCCATTTCTTTTTTTTTAAGATTTTTTTTTAAATTTATTTGACAGGGATAGAGACAGCCAGTAAGAGAGGGAACACATGCAGGGGGAGTGGGAGAGGAAGAAGAAGGCTTCCAGCAGAGGAGTCTGATGTGGGGCTCGATCCCAGAACGCTGGGACCACACCCTGAGCTGAAGGCAGATGCTTAATGACTGAGCCACCCAGGCGACCCTTATGCCCATTTCTTAACTGGATTATTTGGTTTTGTGGTGTTGAGTTTGATAAATGCTTTATAGATTTTGGACACTAACCCCTTATCAGATATGTCATTTGTAAATATGTTCTCCCACTCTGAAGGTTGCCTTTTAGTTTTGTCCATTGTTTCTTTTGTTGTGTAGAAGCTTTTTATATTGACGAAGTCCCAATAATACATTTTTGGTTTTGTTTCCCTTGCCTCTGGAGATGTATCTAGTGAGAAGTAGCTATGGCCAAGGTCAAAGAGGTTGCTGAGTGTGTTCTCCTCTAGCATTTTGATGGATTCCTGTCTCACATGTATGTCTTTCATCCATTTTGAATTTATTTTTGTATGTGGTGTAAGAAAGTAGTCCAGTTTCATTCTTTTACACAATGGGATTTTTCTTAAAGTCTAATAATGACCAGAAATTTTCATGGTAACAGAGGGATTACAGTTGAATGAACAGTCCAAATATCTTAATTAAATGTAAGTAAGGAAATAGTTTTAAGGCAGTACTCATTTGAACATGAATGAAGATCCATTCTTGTTACATGAAGTATTTATTTCATGATAGCTAAATTGGCTCTTGGAAGAAACAGGTGACTTCATAAGAACACTGTCGCATGGAAAATGTTTTTTAAAATACACACTTTATGAAGATATTTGTCTTTGAATGCTTTCTGTGTGCCTCAGCAGTGGAGATAGAAACTAGGATATAAAGCTCTTGAATCATCTACATTTAACTTGTCAATAACTTCCAGCTCATTTTTAATCTACAAATCTCTTTTCCAACTATTGAATTTATCATATCCTCTATATCTTTGACTACACATCCTGACTCTAAATAAATCAATATTAGTAGTGATGTTTTCAATGCGTCTGTCTGTTCTCAGCACTCTAGCATTCCTGTTTCGACTCCCAGGCCATTTCTGGAACCACCTATATTGCTTGAGGCACTACTGTCTAGTGGAAGAAGATATAGGTTGGCTTTTTCAAACATAACCATTGATATTATTATTATTTTATTACCATGAATATAACCTGGAAATATATTTCAGGCTTGTATGTGTTTGAGCATGAACTCTGAAGAAAAAACAGCTTTATAGTAATGCACAAGCTTGCTGACCAGAAGGGGTACAGGCTCTCTGGCAACAGTTTCCTCCATTACCCTCCGTTATCCTAAAATAAGGTACACTTCATCATCTGTGAGTAATTCACATTATTCAAATTCAACATCAACTGGTGTCCACTATTATTTGAACATGTATCACAGTATTGAAATTGAGTGATGAATTATCTTTCCTAGAGGACATGATGCTTCTTAAGGACTATTATTATGACTGCAGTATTTATTTTGGAATCTCTGTTGCTGGCTAAGTATGTTTTACTTAGTGGCATATGAGACAAATCACACTGGAAAAGGGATTTTCATATTTTATTTATTTATTCTTGTATTTCCAATATCCATAAGAATGCCTGAGAACTCTTAGTTGTATATAAACATTAATTGATTCAGGAAATAAATGAGGAAACTGTTAAGTGGTTAATATGTATAGCAAACTAATAAGATGATCAAATACTAAGCAGTCAATATGTATTTAAAATTTAATTGAACAATATTATAAGTGCTTTGCAATATTACCTGGAACATTTCTCAAGATAAATTACCCATATCCATTTGAAACTCCTCTCATTATTGGTCTGATCATATCTTCAGTTTATTTATCATTCAGTCTTGGTAGGTTGTATAATTCTAGGAATTTATCATTTTTTCTAGGTTATTCAATTTGCTGGAGTGTAATTGTTCATGGTATTCTCTTATGATCCTTTGTAATTATGTGGCATTAGTTGTGTGTGTGTGTGTGTGTGTGTGTGTGTGTGTATGTGTTTAAGATTTTATTTATTTATTTGTCAGAGAGAGAGAGAGAGAGAGAGACAGTGAGAGAGGGAACACAAGCAGGGGGAGTGGGGGAGGAAGAAACAGGCTCCCAGTGGAGCAGAAAGCCCGATGTGGGACTTGATCCCAGGACCCTGGGATCACACCCTGGGCCAAAGGCAGACGCTAAAACACTGAGCCACCCAGGCAGGCACCCCTAGTTGTGTCTTTCCTTTCATTTCTTATTTTATTTGAGATTGGTCTGGGTTTTGTTTTTCTTTTCCTTAGTCTAGGTAAAATGATTTGTTAGTTTCATGTGTAGTATTTAGTGATTCATCACTTATACACAGCACCCAGTGCTCATCAGAAGTGCCCTCTTTAACACCAATCACCTGTTTAACACATCTCCCCACCCACCTTCCTTTGTTCTCTATAGCTAAGTGTCTGTTTCTTACTTTGTCTCTTCTTTTTTTTTCATTTGTTTTGTTTCTTATGTTCCACACATGAGTGAAATCATATTTTGTTTGTCTTTCTCTGACTTATTTTGCTCCATCCATGTTGGTGCAAATTACAAGATTTCATTCTATTTTATGACTGGTAATATTCCATTGCATATCTATACCACATCTTTATTCATTCATGTATTGATGGACACTTTGGCTGCTTCCATAATTTGGCTATTATAAATAAAAATGGCGCAATGAGCAGAGGGATGCATATATCCCTTTGAAGTGGAGCTCTTATCTATTATCTATCTACCATCTATCTATATCTATCTATCTATCTATCTATCATCATCTATCATCATCTATCATCATCTATCATCTACCTATCATCATCTATCTATATCTGTCATCTATCTATATCTATTATCTAGCTAGCTAGCTAGCTATCATCTATCTAAGTAAATACACAGTAGTGTGATTACTGGATAATAGGGTACCTCTATTTTTTTTAACTTTTTGAGGAAACTCCTACTGTTTTCTATAGTGGCTGCTTCACTTCGCGTTCCTCCCAAAATGCATGAATGTTGGTTCCTTTTTCTTCACATCCTTACTAAAACTTGCACTTTCTTGTCCTGTTGATTTTATCCATTCTGACAGGTGTGAGGTGATTTCTCATTGTTTTAATTTGCATTTTCTTGATGATCAGTGATGTTGAGCATCTTATCTTGTGTCCATTAGCCATCGTATTCTTTGGAGAAATGTCTGCCTAAGGCTTCTGCTCATTTTCATTGGTTTGTTTGTTTTTTGGGTGTTGAATTATATCAGTTCTTTCTACATTTTGGATACTACCCCTTTATCAGATATGTTATCTGCCAAATATCTTCTCTCATTCAGTAGGCTGCCTTTTAGTTTTGTAGATTGTTTCTTTCACTGTGCAGAAGCTTTTTATTTTGATGTAGTCCCAAGAGGTTTTTTTTTTTTTCCTTTTGTTTCCCTGGCCTCAGGAGATATATCTAGAAAAAATGTTCCTATGACAGATGGCAGAAAAATTACTGCCTTTGTTCTCTTCTAGGTTATTTATGCTTTCAGGTCTTGCACTTAGGTCTTGAATCCATTTTTAGTTTATTTTTGTGTATGGTGAAATAAAGTGGTGCAGTTTCATTCTTTCCCATGTAGCTGTCCAGTTTTGCCAGTACCATTTCTGAAAGAGATCCACTGTATATTTTTTCCATTGTATATTCATTCCTTCTTTCTCCAAGATTAACTGTTCATGGAATTATGGGTTTATTTCTTGGTTTTCAATTCTGTTCCATTGATCTAAGTGTCTATTTTTATGCCAGTATCATACTGTTTTTATTACTACTCCTCTGTAGTATAACTCAAAGTCTGGGATTTTAATGACTACAGTTCCATTTTCCTTTTTCAAGATTACCTTGGGTATTTGAAGTCTTCTGTGATTCCATACAAATTTTAGGATTGTTTTACTTCTGTGAAAAATGTTGTTGGTATTTTGATAGAGATTACATTTAACCTGTAGATCACTTGGGAAGTAGAAATATTGTAAGAATATTGGTTCTTCCTATCCATGAGCATGGTATGTCTTTCATTTCTTTGCATCTTCTTGAACTTCATTCATCCCTGTTTTATAATTTTCAGATTACAAGTCTCATCGGTTAAGTTTAGTCTTAGATATCTTATTTTTTGGGCTGCAGTTTTAAATTGGATAATTTTCTGAATTTCATTTTCTGCTACTTCATTATTAATGCATAAGAATGCAACAGATTTCTTCATGTTGATTTTGTGTCTTGTGATTGTCTGAATTCATTTATTAATTAGAGTAGTTTTTCATGGAGTCTTTTGGGGTTTCTATATATACTATCATGTCATCTGCAAATATACTTCCATTTTCTTTTTCTTTCTGATTCTTGTGGCTAGAACATCAAGTACTGGGTTGAATAAAAGGGATTAGGGTAGACATCCGTGTCTTCTTGATCATAGGAGAAAAGTTCTTAGTTTTTCGACTTTGAGTATGATGTTAGCTATGGGGGTTTATCCTATACGGTTTTTATTATATTGAGGTGTTTTCCCTCTAAATTTACTTCATTGAGGGTTTCCTTTTTTTAAAAGATTTTATTTATTTATTTGACAGAGAGAGACAGCCAGCGTGAGAGCGAACACAAGCAGGGCTGGTGGGAGAGGAAGAAGAAGGCTCCCAGTGGAGGAGCCCAAAGTGGGGCTTGATCCCAGGACTCTGGGATCATGCCCTGAGCCCAACTAAGGCGGATGCTTAATGACTGAGCCACCCAGGAGTCGCTCATTGAAGGTTTTTAATGTTAATGGATGCTGAACTTTGTCAAATGCTTTTTTCTGCACCTATTGAAAGGATCATATTGTTCTTATCCTTTTTTTATTATTATTAACGTGATGAATCATTTTGATTGATTTCCTGATATCCAATCACTCTTATAACCCAGAAATGAATCCCACTTCATCGTGGTGAGTGATTTTTAAAAATATATTGTTGGATTCACTTTGTTAGTATTTTGTTGAGAATTTTGCATCTATGCTCATGAGACATATTGGCTTTTTTTTTTTTTTTTTTTTTTTTTTTTTTTTTTGGTCGTGGCGGTGGTGTCTTTGTCAGTTTTCAGTAACAGGTAAAACTGACAGAATTAATTTGATAATTTCCCTTCTTCTTGTATTTTTCTGGAATAGTTTAAGAAGAATAGGTATTAACTCCTTAAATGTTCAGTAGAATTCAATTGCGATGTTCCCTGGTCCCGGACTTTCCTTGTTGGAAGTTTTTTCATTCATTACATTGGTCTGTTCAAATTTTCTATTACTTCCTGCCTCAGTTTTGATAGTTTACATGTTTCAAAGAATGTGCCTATTGTTCCTGGTTGTCCAATTGTTGGGCATTTTTTTTCATAATATTCTCTTATAATCTTTTGTTTTCCTGTGATGTTGGTTGTTATTTCTCCTCATTCATTTGTAATTGTGTTTATTTGAATTCTTTTTTTTAATGAATCTGGCTAAAGGCTTCTCAATTTTATTGATCTTCTGAAAGAAGCAGCTCCTGTTTTCTTTTTGTTTTTGTTTAGCTCCTCATTTCTTTGATCTGTTCTATTGTTGTTTATTTTGTTCTATTTCTATTTTTTTTTAAATTCTATGTCATTTATTTCTGCTCTAATTTTGATTATTTTGTTTCTTCTCGCTGGATTTGTTTGATTTATTCTTCTTTTGTAGGTTAATTACTTGCAAGTTTACATGGCTTTTTTTTTTGAGATTTTTCTTGTTTCTTGAGATAAGCCTTTATTTCTATTAACTTCCCTCTTAAAACAGCTTTCGTCAGATCCCAAAGATTTTGTACCATTCTCTTTACATTTTCATTTGTTCCTATGTAACTTGATTTCTTCTTCAATTTTTTGGTTGGTCCATTCATTGTTTAGTAGCATAATATTTAAACTCCATTTATTTGTAGTTTTTCTAGAATTTTTTTTCTTTTCGTTGTTTCTAGTTCTATATTGTTGTGTTCAGAAAAAAAATGTATTATACAATCTCATTCTTGTTGTACATATTCAGAGTTGTGGATGGTCTAATACAGGATCTATTCTGGAGAAGATCTAATACAGGATCAATTCTGGAGAAGTCCATAGTCTCTCATGGTTTATTCCCCGTTCTGTTTACCCCCCCTTTCTTCTTCCCTTTCTTCTCCTACCGATATTCCTATTTCTTATGTTCCATTAATGAGTGAAACCATATGTCTTTCTCTGCTATACTTATTTCGCTTAGCATTATGTCCTCCAGTCCCATTCATGTTGCAGCAAATGTTGAGAAATCATTCTTTTTGATGGCTGAATAATATTCCATTGTATATATGGACCACATCTTCTTAATCCAGTCATCTGTTGAAGGGCATCTCGTCTCCTTCCACGATCACCTAAATTTGAACCCACTGTTTACTCCTCTGCCTTCCCAGCTGAAGGCATGTGCTGTCATATTTTGCATCCTTGTATTTTATGAATAATCAGTTCTTTTATTGATTTTTAGAGAAATATTTATTTATACTGAGTTTATGGGGATGTTTGTTAGTTAGTTAGTTTGTTTGTTTTACTTTTCATATCTCACTTGTGGTCTTTCCTTTCCACTCAAAGTGCCCCTTTAATCTTTCTTGTGGGACTGATTCAGTGTTCATGGATTCGTTTGAATTTTGTCTGAGAAACTATTTGTCTTTCTTTCTGTTCTGAATGGCAGCCTTGCTGATAGAATATTCTTAGCTGCAAATTTTTCCCTTTCACACTTTCCATATATTATACCCTTCCTTTCTGCCTTGTGAAGTTCCTGCTGAAAACTGTGCTGATAGTTTTATGAGGGTTCCCTTGTATGTAGTTGTCATGTTTTTTCTTGCTGCTTTTACTTATTTATTTTCTTTCCACTACTTTTTGCCATTTTGAATATTATGTGTTTTAGTGTGGCCCTCCTTTGATATTGTTGGGGAATCTCTCTGTGTCCCAGATCTGGATATCCGGGGGATAGACATGTGTCTGCCACCTCCTTTGTCCCTACAGAAGTTTTCCCATGATCCCTGCCTCTCTGAAACAGGCTGTGAAATGAACAAATCACTCTCCCTCCCATCTGCCCCTAGAGTGTTTCAAACTGCTGCTTCTCTGTTGTATCTCCATAGCCTGTTTGTCCTGCTGCATCTTTTAGGATGGGGACTCTACTTCCTAATGCCTTCTGGGGTCTTGGACAGGTGATCCTGCTGATTTATAAAATTCCAGGTTCTAAGTCATAGGGTTTTAAGAATAAGAACGTAGGAAATGTGTGCCCATCTCACTTTCAAAGCCAAATATTAGGGGGAATCATCTTCCTCTGGAGGCTCCCTCAGTATAAAAATCTGTTTTTTGTACTTCTCCCCACCATCAGCTCCCTCCCTCCCAGGCTCATTAGGGTCTGTTTCACTTCCAAAGATTATCTTTGCCCTTCCTAACTTCTTTGATATGGCCTTTTCTCTACCTCTGTTGTGGAGTTTCTTCTTCCAGTCTTTGGATCATTTTCTGGGTAATCTATGCTGATGTGGGTGTTATATGTTTGTCACCATGGAATGAGGTGAGCTTAAGTTCCTTGTACCCAGCCATTTTCCCAGCCTCCTCTCACCAAAGAGCTATTGAGGCAGCTACAAAACATTGCAACTTAGTGTTATCTTATGAGAAGGGCAAGGGAGTTCAGGTGTGTATGTATGAAACCCTGCTAGAGTCATTGTTGGGGTACTGGGTATAGCATACATAATATTCTTGTTACCTCTGGTTCAGTACTAAACTGAGCTCAAGAGTTGAAACACTCATGCAAGAAAAAGTCTTTGTGTGAAGGTGAGGTTGTATGAACTGACGTGCAGAGAAACAGGAAGTGTATGAAATTCTTCAACAGTATTTATTATAACCTGTACATGCACATACACACACAAACTGAATAAGCTAACATTTCCAACAAGGAGATAGTGATGTCTGGTTAGTTTATTTAAGTGTTTCTCCAAGCATTGAATAAAGAGATAAAAACAAGGCTTATAATCTCAGAGAAAATTCTTCAGAGAATAGGGGAGAAAAATAATTCCAAATGATTCTTTATTTCATTATATTAGGCTAATAGGCTCATGGAATCAAAACCAAGTAAGAATAGTATAAACATATTATCAAAATATAACTGTACTCATTAAAATTGAGGCAAATATTTCACAAAATTTAAGAACTGAATGCTGCAACAAAAAATAATATATTACCAAGTATGCTTTATATATGACAAGAGTTGGTATAATAGTTAAAAATTATAAGGCTGTAATTCACTGACCTAAAATTATGAGGTAAAATAAAACATGATAATTGCAATTGATGCAAATTCCACTTCTAACCTATCATTTTAATGATCAAATGTTAGTTATTTCCATTATATCTGTAACAAAACATAGAAGCTTATTTCTGCAACTTATATTTAAATTTGTACTAGAAGTCCCAGAAGAACATAGCAAAGATATAATTCATTTAAAATGTTAAAAAATAATTTAATTAAGAGTCTTCTATTTTTATTCCTTAAGCTGTGCCTTTTATTCTCATGACTTATGCATTCCTTACTTGGCCACCTGTATCTTCCACTCCTCTTAACCCATTTTATCCACACCCCTGCCCCTCCACTCTGGCAACCATCAGCTTGTCACTGTATTTACAGGTCTAGTTCTCCTTTTAAAATTCTTTTTCGACTCCATATATGGGTGAACACAAATGGTATTTGTCTTTCTGTGTCTGACATTTCACTTAGCGTAATACCTTCCAGGTCCATCCATGTTGCTTCAAATGACACAATCTCACCCTTTTTTTAATGACTGTGTAATATATCACATCTTATGTATCTATACATTTCTCAATGGCAACTTGGGTTTCTTCCATATCCTGGCTATTGTGAATAATGCTGCAATAAGCATAGGGGTGCATATATGTTTTTGAACTAGCGTTTTTGTTTTCTTTCTGTAAATAGCCAGTAGTGCAATGACTGGATTATATGGTATTTCTAGTTTTAACTTCTCAAGGAAACTCCATTTTGTTTGACACAGTGACTATACCATTTGCATTCCCACCAACAGTGTCCAAATGTTCCTTTTATTACACAATTTTGCCAACAACTTGCTATTTCTTGTCTTTTTTATTTTAGCCATTTTGACAGGTATAGGATGATATCCCATTGCGGTTTATTAAAAATATTTATTTATTTGAGAGAGAGCACGTTGAGCAGGGAGCCCAGTGAAGGGCTCCATCTCTGGACCCCAGGATCATGATCTGAGCCAAAGGCAATGCTTAACTGACTCCCACCCAGTTGCACCTCTCACTGTGGGTTTGATATGCATTTCTTGATGATTAGTGAGGTTGAGAATCTTTTCATGTGTCTGTAGCTTATCTGTATGTTGTCTTTGGAAAAATATCAATCCAGTTCTTCTGCCCGTTCTTTAACCACATTGTTCATCATCATCATCATATTATTATTATTATTATTAATTATTATTTTGTTGTTGTTGCATCAATGAGTTTTTTATATAGTTTGGATATTAACCCTTTCTTGAATACATCATTTACAAACATCTTCTACAACTCAGTAGTTTGATTTTTTGTTTTATTAATGATGTTCTTCACTGTGCAAAGTGTTTTTATTTTGGTGTGCTTCCCAAAGTTTGCTTTTGCTTTTGTTTCCCTTGCCTTAGGAGACATAGATGCAAATACGTTGCTATAGTCAATGCCAAATAATTTACTGCTTCTACTCTCTTCTAGGATTTTCATGGTTTCAGGTCTCACATTTAGATCTTTAATCTATTTTAAGTTTATTTTTGTGTGTAGTGTAAGGAAGTGGTCCAGTTTCATTATTTTGCATGTAGCTGTTGAGTTTTTCTAACATCATTTATGCAAGAGACTGTATATTCGTGGCTTGCTTTGGGTAATATGGACATTTTAACAATAGTATTTCACCCCATGAGAATGAAATATCTTTCCATTTGTTTGTGTTGTCTTCAATTTATTTTATCAATGTTTTATTGTTTTAGAGTACTGGTCTTTTGCCTATTCAGTTAAGTTTGTTCCCCTAGTTTTTTTGTTTGTTCGTTTTTGTTTTTATTTTTGTTTTTGATTTACTGTGAAATTTTAAATAGAACTACTTTCTTAATTTCTCTTTCTCCTACTTTATTATTAGTGTATAGAAGCAATACTGATTTCTGGGTATTCATTTTGTATCCTGTATCCTACAAATTTCCTGAATTTGTTTATTTCCATGATTTTTGGAGGAGTCTTTTTTATTTTTTTATGTGTATTATCATGTCACCTGCAAATAGTGACTTTTAACTACTTCCTTACCAATATGGGTGCCTCTTTTTTCTTTGTCTTATATCATTACTGTGGCTGGGACCTCCAGTGCTTTGTAGAATAAAAGTAGCATGGGTGAATATCCTTGTCTTGTTCTTGATCTTAGAGGAAAATTCAGTTTTTCACCATTGAGTATGTTAGGTCTGCTTTTGTCTCATATTGACTTTACTATGTTGAGGTATGTTCCCTTTACACCCACTTTTCTGAGGGCTTTTCTCATAGGTGAATGCTGAAGTTTGTCAAATTCTTTTTATGCATCTGTGAGATTATCATATGGTTTTTATCCTTGGTTTTGTTGATGTGGTGTATCATATTGGTTGATGTGTGAATATCAAACCATTGTCACATATCCAGAATAAATCTGTCTTCAATGTGCTGAGTTATTCTTAAATCTAGTC
Organism: Ursus maritimus; assembly: GCF_017311325.1. Lineage (NCBI taxonomy): Eukaryota > Metazoa > Chordata > Mammalia > Carnivora > Ursidae > Ursus > Ursus maritimus. The sequence continues at coordinate 83,528,506 of NW_024426663.1, forward strand.
TTGAATGAGGCTTGCTAATATTTTCTTAAGGCTTCTTGCCCATATGTTCATCAAGATTATTAGTCTTTGGTTTTCTGTTTCTTTTATTTTTTTAATGGTATCTTTGGTTTTGGCATTAGGGTATTACTGGCCTATTATTACCAGTTTTTCGAATACCAATTCAATTTCATTGCTACTAATCAGTCTGTTCAGATTTTCTATTTCTCATTGCTTCAGTTTTAGAAGCATGTATGTTTCAAGGTCATTTTGGCTAATATAGGTATTGCTACTCTGGCTTTTATTCACTTCCATTTCTATGGTAACTATTTTCCATGCTTTCATTTTCAGTCTATGTCTTTAGGGGTGAGCTGACTCATTTGGAGGTATCACATATATGGGTATTGCATTTTTAACTGTTTTAATTGGAACTTTTAGGCTATTTACATTTAAAATAATTATTGATAAGTTTGTACTTATTGCCATTTTGCTTTTCTTTTCTTGCTTGCTTGCTTGGTTTCCTTTCTTTTTTTTTTCTTTCTTTCTGTCTTTATTTTTTTTTTTCTTTTGTAGTTCTCTGTTTCTTTCTTGGTGAGTTTCTGTAGTGTTATGTTTGGCTTTCTTTCTCTTTCTTTTCTGTGAATCTACTTTCTGGGTTTTTATATAAGGTTCTTATATAATATCCTAACTATATACCAGTTAGTATCAATTTGATTGTAGCTTAAGTTCAAACACATTTTAAAAACTTACTTCTTTTTTCTCCCTCTTACACGTTTCATATATATATATATATATATATTTTATTGACAATTTTCTCACGTCCAATTATGACCATTTATTTTTCACTTAATGAAATCTCTATAATATTTCTTGTAGGGCTGGTTTAGTGGTGATAAACTCTTTTATCTTTTGTTTCCTCAGAAACTACCTCAAGGGACTATGGACTCTGGGAAACAAACAGAATTTCAGAGGGGAGTGGGGTTGGGAATCGGGTTAGCCTGGCGATGGATATTAAGGAGGGCACATATTGCATTGTGCACTGTGTGTTATACACAATGAATCATGGAACACTACATCAAACACTAATGATGTACTGTACGGTGACTAACATGACATAAACAAATTTAAAGAAAAGAAAGAAATTATCTCACTTTCAATCCTAAATGATAGCCTTGCCAGGTAGAATATTGTCACATATGGTTATTTTCCTTTCAGCATTTTGGATACGTCATACCACTTCTTTCTGGCTTGCATAATTTCTGCTGAAAAGTCAGGTAGTGACATTATATGGTCATAACTTACCCTCGTTTAAAAGTAAAAAGAGAAAAAAATATGTGTATATATATATATATATATATGTATGTATATACTTATATATACACACATATATGTGTCTGTGTGTGTGTTTACATATATATATGTGTGTGTGTCTGTGTGTGTGCATATATATATATATATTTAAAATATTATATATAAGAACTATTATCTTTTTGCAGTCCAGCTTCTGTGTTTTCGAATTACCCTGTCTCCCAGATCACTGATACATTGTTATATTTTCAACAATTTACTGCTGATTCCCTCTACTGTATTTCTTAAAATTTTTATTTATTTCTTTTAGAGAGCTAGAGAGAGTGAAGGAGACGGGAGGACATATAGAGGGAGAAAAAGAAGGAGAGGATCTTTAACAGACTGCCCACTGAGCATGGAGCCTGACACTGGGCCTTGAGCTCATGATCCTGATATCATGACCTAAGCTGAAACAAAGATTTGGACCTTTAACCAACTGAGTCACCCAGGAACCCCTCCTCTAGTGTATTTTTTATTTTATTTATTGTATTTTTCAAGTTTGATTTATTCCTTTTTTTATATTTGCTATTTCTTTATTGAAACTATCACTTCTCTCCAACTCAGTAAGCATCTTGACCATCATTACTTTAAATTCTTTATCAGGCATATTGCTTATCTCCATTTCATTTAATTATTTTTCTGAGGATTTGTCTTGTTCATTTTTTTCCTTTAAATTCAATCAGCCAACATACAGCACATCATTATGTTCAGATGTAGAGTTCAGTAATTAATCAATTGCATATAACACCCAGTGCTCATCACATCACATGTTCTCCTTAATGCCCATCACCCAGTGACCCCATCCTCCCACCCACCTCCCCTCCAGCAACTTCACTTTGTTTCCTTTGGTTAAGAGTGTCTCATAATTTGTCTCCCTCTGATTTCTTCTATTCAGTTTTCCCTCCCTTCTGCTATGATTGTCTCTTCTGTCCTCTTTCTTTTTGAGCATAGTCTTATGTCTCCTCATCTTGTTTGACTGTCTGTAAGATTTTTATGGGAAAAACTACTTCTCCAAACTTAAAGGAGTAGTCTTGTCCCAAGTAATGAATCATAGAACTTTACATCAAAAACTTGGGATGTACTGTACGGTGACTAACATAATATAATAAAAGATTTTTTATTAAAAAAAAAGGAGTGGTCTTGTGTATTGTCTTCCCCTATTTATATGCTGTGTGCTTGGTGCCATTTACTAGCTGGCTGGAGCTATGGATGGTGTGGCCTGGGTGTCCTGGGGATTTCCATTCAGTGAATGTCATATCAGGAAATCTAAATCTATCTAGGACACAAGAAATCTAAATCTATCTAGGACACAATGGTATATCTCAGTGTTCTATGTTTTGAAGACCCCCTGGCAGGACATACAAAACTGAAGTGGGTGCAAGCCATGGGTGCTCTATGCAGGGTGCACCCTGGTTGGGTCACTGGAGTTGAGGTGGTATGCGGTTTGGGAGGTGAATGAGCTCTCTGTGCATAGGGTGCCCTGGCAGGATGGCTGGGATGCAAGCTGGGGGACTCAGGGCTCTATGTACAGAGGATATCTTGACAGAAAAGCTGAAAGTGAAGTGCTTATGAGTGGATGTTCCAGGACTCTCCACACATAGGATTCCCTGAAGGGGTGGCTGGGGCTTAGGTGGGGTTCAGTCCAAGATGTCTTGGGGCAGGCTATGCAAGGGCTCCCTGGAAGGGCAGCTAAAACTACCATAAGCATGGGTTGATGTGGACCCTGAGCTACCTGTGAAAAACATGTCCTGACAGGAAAGATGAAGCTGAATTGCATTCAAACCAGGGGTCCCAAGGTGCTCAGCACAAGGGATGCCATGGTCATCGTTGTTCTAGTGGAGCCCAAGTGATTAAGTCATGTGTGTTCCAAGAGACTTCATGTAGTGGGAGTAACAGTGGAGTGGCTGAAACTGATGTAAGACTGGGATAGGGGTTTCCAGGGTACTGCATGCAGAAATCAACCAGGCAGTTTGGCTGGATCTTAAGCAGACATCAACTGAGAGTTTCCAGACCACTGTACATTGGGAATGCCTCCTTCAATGAGTTGACAAGTTCTAGAGCACTGCAATGGGGGGTGCCCTATCAAGCTATTGTGTGGGTCTGAAGTGATCTGCAGTGCTTTGCACTTGCATTACCTTGCTGTAAAGCCCTGGGTGTAGTGAATGCTAATCAGATGTGTCCCAGGGTATATCACTGTGTGGCCACCTTGGTGGGACAGCTGGGGCTGGTGTAGGCTATGAGCCCTGTGCTCACTGAGGGAACAAGCCAATTAGTGCACCTGGACTAGTCTGTGATTTCAAGGTGGAGGGGGTGCATAGGCTGTGTCCATCAGTCCATCCCCTAGCATCTCCCCCAGCCATTTGTTGGTTCTTGGGTTGTTTTATATGCTAGCTGCTCCTTAAAACCATTGATTTTATAAGAAAAAATTAAAAAGATAAAAGAGGAGGACCTGGGTAAAGCAGTTAGATGAGCATTGGACTTTTGTTTTTGGCTTGGGTTATGAAGTCAGGGCTCTGAGATCAGCTCTTTTCAGGCTACTCTCTCAATGCAGAGTTGGCATCAGACTCTCTCTCTCGCCTCTCTCTGCTGCATACTCTCTGTAAAATAAATCAATAAATCTTGGAAAAAAGAGGGAATAGAAAGAAAAAAGATAGGAAAAGGGACAAAAAAGATAGGAAAAGAAAGAAAAAGAAAAGAAAGGGAAAAAAGAAAAAAATATTTTTCTGCATGCCATAGTGTGACCAGGTCTGGTGTTGGCTTGTGGACTCAGCACCCACTGAAGTAGTAGGTGCCTCTGACAAAAACATTCCCAAAGCCCCTCTGCCCTCCCTTTTAAGCATGTGCTTTTTTGTGTGTGCTCTAGCATGACTGGGACTGGTATGAGTTTGTGGACCTGTGGCTTGCTGAGGCAGGATATAGCCAGTAGACCATGCCTGGTCTGTGCCTTTAAGGTGGAAAGAAAACATAAACTTGTCATCCTTTAATCTCTGTGACCCACAGAGCATTATCACAGCTACTCTGCCATTTGTCAGTGTTCTAGTTTTGTTTCTTTTATATGCTAGTCTGTGCTCTTTTAAACTGCAGCTTTTTATTTTTTTTTCCTGTGTCCAAGGCAAAAAGACTCTATTCTTAGTCCATCTGCACCATGTCTTCCTTACAACATTCACTGCCTTGAGGGTAATGCTTCCCTTTATAATCCTGTGTCCATCTCTCTTGGTTGTTCTCTTTTGCCATTCTCTCTGTCTTGTGTTGTGGGACCCCCACCACACAACTATGATTAAGCCATCCCACTCTTATGTATATATCAAAGAGAAAATGAAAGCATGTTTACATGCAAATTTGTATAACACAAAGTTCACTTCAGATTTACTTGTTATTATCTAAGTTTGGCTATAATGGATACAAATTTTTTGAAGGGGGAAGTGATCTCAGTATTATGATGGCATGTCTCTTCCCTTTTTTCTCCCCTTTGATTAACAAATAATCAGCATCTATAACCAAAACAAAACAAAACAAAACAAATCTTTGAGCAGTGTATTGGGATCCCTGAAAGATTTGTGCACCTGATCCTGGGTGGACTGGACGGCAGAGGATAGAGGATGCTGTGGAGCAAGAAGAGTGGTAGCAAAGTTGGAGGCAGAAGTGGTAGTGACAGAAAAAGTGGTGCCAGTTCCAGCAGTGGGACAGCAAGATCTTTCTGGCAAAGCAAATGGAGGGTAAAGGCTGTGAGCAAGACTCTGCCCAGCCACCTGCAGTTGGAGGGACATGTTGCTCTTTCTTTGAAGAGAGACTGCAGTGTCTGAGGAAAGGGAAATAGGAAAAGAAATCTGAAGGGTAATGTCTCTTGCTATTTGCCCTGAAATTCTGGAACTTGGACTTCTGGGACCCACACCACTAATCAGGAATCCCACAAGTGGGGTGTTAGTTGTACACCTTCCCACACCGTGCCACAAACTCCCCTTTACTTTTCTGCCAGATTTTTTAACTTAATTTTTAAAAATAAGAAAAATTAACATACAGTGTTACACTAGCTTCAGATGTACAAAAGAGTGTGTTATTCTATCTCTCTCTCTCTCTTTTTCTTTCCCTACCAACTTTAAATAATAATAACAATAACGATAATAACAATAACAACAACAACAACAATAATATTTTCCCAACTTCAGTAGTACATCATCTCCAAGAGGAGAAATAAATACTGTGTAGCACCTTGTGGAAGGCTCACAATTCCTTTCCTGTGCCTTTAATCAAAGTAAACAAAGCCTTGCCTAAATAATAAAGACATTGGCTATTTTAAATGGAAAAACAGATGAACTTTTTACCAAAGACCACAAGAATCCATGGTAATATATCACACAAAAAAAATGAGTTTTCCAGCAACTGAACTCAAAGTTATAGAGTATTGCAATCTAAATGATAAATTCAAAATGGCTATTATGAAAAAGTTCCACCAGCTACATGAAAAATCAGGAAGACACTATGATGACCTCAGGAATAAAATTAATAAACAGAAGGAATACTTTTCCAAAGAGATTGAAACTCTAGAGCTGAAAAACTCAATAAATAAAATGAAAAATGCCATAGAAAGCATTGGAAATAGAGCAGAGCAGATGGAAGAGAGAATGAGTGAGCTAGAAGATCCAAATGTAGAAGGGATTCAGGTGAAAAAGGAGACAAAACTAAGATTCTTTCTAACTGAAGTAATTTGACAAGAGCTATCAGACTCCATTAGAAAAAGAGAACATAAAAATCATGGATATTCCAGGAAAAGAAGAAAGGGAGAAGAGTGCAGAGAGTTTGTTTACAGAAACAATAGTTGAGAACTTCCCAATTTGTGGGATGAACTGAACATGCAGTCCAAGGAGCTAATAAAATACCCTATTACCTCAAAGCAAAAATGCCTCTAAGATTAAACATATTACAACTGTCAAAAGCTAAAGACAAAGAATTTTAAAGAGAGTCAGAGGAAAAAAAAAAACAAAACAGTAATTTAAAAGGAATCTCAGAGGGAAGGGATGTGGGGAATGGGAAAAATGAGAAATGTGGATTGGGAGATACAGGTTTCCAGGAATGGAATAAATAAATCATGGGAATGAAAGGCACAGCATAAGGAATATAGTCAATCATATACTATCATAGTCAATGATAACATTGTTTGGTGATAAATGATAGATGCACTTGTGGTTAGCATAGCATAACATACAGAGATGCTGAATCACTATGTTATATACCTGAAACTAATGTAACATTGTGAGCCAACTCTACTCAATCTAAAACAAACAAACTACAACAACAACAACAAAAACAAAAGATAACTTGTGACATTAAAATATAAAAGGGGAATAAAACAGGATGAGACCTGTATAAACAAGTAAACATAAATTGCTCTCAGCAGAAAAAATATAAAACTATTTTATCTATAAAAATGATTTGTAAACTTAATGGTAACCACAGAGCAAATATCTAGACTGGATGCAAAACTTAAAAAAAATAGGTGAAACTGAGTAAATTGCCATGGAAAACCAATCAGCTTACAAAGATAGAGCAAGAAAAAGAAAAAAAGGGAACCAAAAAATGAACAGAAGACATAAGATAAGATAGTAGTAGTAACAGTTGTAGTACATATTAATGATTGTGCAAATTGTAAATGTATTAAACTCTCTAACTACAAAGCACAGAATGTCTGAGTAAAAGAAAAAAAAATCCATCTATATGCTGCCCACAGGTGACATATCTCAGCTACAAAGGCAAACATAGGCTCAAAGTAAAAAGATGGAAGATGACATTTCAAGCAAACACAATGGAAAATATATGTATGAAGAGTGCAAAAGAAGAGTATAGCAGGGATAGCTGTACAAAATAAACTTCAAGTAAAAAACAGCAACAAAAGACAAGGATCATTATATAATGATAAAGTGGTCAGTTTAGAGAGGAAGGTTTATAGCAATTAATGCATATATTTAAAAAATTAGCTCTTAAAAAAAAACTAACTTTACACGTCAAGTAACTTGAAAAGCAAGAATATATTAAGCCCAAAGTTAGAAGAAAGAAGGAAATAATAAATGTCAGAGCAGAAATAATTGAAATAGAGATACAGAAACAATGGAAAGCATCAATGAGAATGAGAGCTGGTTCTTCAAAAAGTTGAGCTAGACTAGGAAAAAAGGAGAAAACTCGAATAAAATTAGAAGTGAAAGTGGAGACATTATAACTAACTTTTTAGAAATAGATATAATCATAAGAGATTATCATGAACAATTCTTTGCCAGCAAAGTACAAAACCTGGAATACATAAATACATTTCTAGAAATATACAACCTACCAAAACTGAATCAGGAAGAAATAAAAAATCTGGACCATTAAGGAGTAAAGTTTTTTGGTTTTTTTGGTTATTTTGACAGGAAGTAGAAGTTATGGTTGCACATGAATAAATAGGGAGCAGTGCAGAGTTTGTTATGAGTGCAGAGCTCACCATTTTTCCAGAGGGCCATAAATACTGGGATGTATTTGACTTCACAGCCATGTGGGATGAGCTCCCTTTCAGCAAATATGTCTTCAAGTTTGTCTGCATTAAACTTGGTAAAGCCCCACTTCTTGGAAATGTGGATCTTCTGGCAGCCAGGGAATTTGAATGTGCCCCTGTGTAGGGCTCAATCACATGCACCTTGTTCTGCAGCTTCCTACAAACGGACATCATGACATGGTTAATATGGACACTGGTCACTGTGCCCTGGAGCTTTCTTTTTTTTTTTTTTTTTTATTAATAATGATTTTTTATTATATTATGTTAGTCACCATACAGTACATCCCCAGTTTTCGATGTAAGGCTCGATGATTCATTAGTTGTGTATAACACCCAGTGCACCATGCAATATGTGCCCTCCTTACTACCCATCACCGGTCTATCCCATTCCCCCACCCCCCTCCCCTCTGTAGCCCTCAGCCCTGGAGCTTTCTAAAGGCAACCCACATATTTGTCTGTAGTCTGTCAGTCCCAGCAAGGGACAACGTCTTGTTGATACAGATGACATGGAAGGGGTGGAGATGCATTGGATGTGAAGACATCTTTGCCATAGCTTTTCACCATGTACTTGGTAACACAAATACAACAGCCTCCAGGATTTCAGAGGAGACCTGCTCATATTCATCTGACACCTTGTGACCGCACAGTGGGAACACATCCACTTCTGCCTTCTTCCACCCCAGGTCAAAGATGCAGATCTTGGCATCGATGATGACTCTGAAGAAGCAGTACTTTGGATATGGCTTGTTCTCACTATACTGGTAACACCAGGCAAGGTGGCGACCAATGGCCACACCAGGATCTTCAGTGATGCACCATGGAAAGAGCTAGAGATTTAATCAGTAATCAACTCAGGAAATTCCATGGGCAGATGAGTTCATGGGATAATTCCATCAAACATTTAAAGTAGAATTAGTACCATTACATCTCAAAATCTTCCAAAATACCAAGAAGGACTCATTATAGGAAGCCAACATTACTTTGATATCAAAATCAGATAAAGATATCACAAGAAAAAGAAAACTGCAAACCAACATACCTGAGGAATACTAGTAAACCAAAATCAAGAACACATTAAAGTATTATACTCCATGACCAAGTGCCAATTATCCCTAGGATATAAGGATGATGCAATATATATCTTTCAATAAATGTAATAAATTGCATCAATATAATGAAAGATAAAAATCACATGTACATCTCAGTAGATCCAGAAAAAGTATTTCACACAGTACATAATTCTTTTGTGTAAAATCTCTTAGCAGATTGGATATAGCACAAACATAGCTGAACATAAAAAAAGACCATATACAACAGATCACACCTAACATTATACTCAATGGATAAATTTGAAAACATTTCTTGTAAGACTAGGGACAGGACAAGGATGCCCACTTACGGTGCTCCTGTTCAATTTAGTACTGAGCGTCCTAACTAGAGCAGTTTTGTAAGAAAGAAAAGTATTCAAATTAGAAAGGGAAAAGTAAAATTGTTGTTATTTTCTGATGATATGGTCTAATATAGATAAAAATTGAAGGAGTAATAAAAAAATGGAATTCTTTAAAGATTTCAGTTGAGTGCTAGGATACAATATTAACATAAAAATCAATTGCATTCATTTACACTAATGATGAAGCGTCTCTCAAAAACAATCTATCCCATTCATGATAGCCTCAAAAACAATAAGAAACATAGGAATAAATTTAATCAGGGAAGTGAGTTATATACAGAATGAAAACTAGAGTACTTTGCTAAAAGAACTGAAGAAGACACAAGCAAATGGAAAGACATCCCATGTTCACATATCATGATAAACATTGTTAAAATGGCCATAATACACAAAGCCATATAAGGATTCAGCACAATCTCCATCAAAATAACCAATGATGTTCTTCACAGAAATAGAAGAAACAATTATAAAACTTATGTGGAACCACAAAAGTAATCAAAGAAATCCTGAGGAAAAAAAGAACAAAACCATATCATACTTCCTGATTTCAAAGTATGCTACAAATGCATAGTAATAAAAACAGCATGGTATTGACACAAAAATAGACACATTGACCAATAGAACAGAAGAGACATCACAGAATTAAGTCCCAGGATATACAGTAATATGTGGTGGGAGGGGACAGGGGAGCATGAAAGCATGGATATCCAATTAGGAAGGATAGTCTCTATAATAAGTGGTGCTGGGGAAACTGGAAAAACACATTCAGAACCAAAAATTTGAACCCTTAATTCACACCATTCACAACAATTAACCGAAAGCGGATCAAAGACTGAAACATAGGACCTCATAGCCATAAAACTAGAAGAAAATGCAAGGAAGATGGTCCTTGACATTAGTGTTGGCAATGAGTTTTTGGACATGATGTCAAAAGTATACACAAAAGAAAAATTCAGAAAGAGAAACTACATCAAACTCAATAGCTTGTGCACACAATGGAATAAATTCCGAAATGAACAGAAAACCTATACAATTGGAAATTTTTTTGCAAGGTATCCAATAAATTAAGGGTTAATATCCAAAACATATAAGGAATTCAGTCAACTTAAAAACAACAAAAAACAATTTTTCCATTTATTATTTATTTTATTTATTTTTATGTTTAAAGACTTTATTTAATTAATTAATTATTTATTTATTTATCAGAGAGAGAGAGAGAGGGAGACAGAGAGCACAAGCAGGGGAACAGCAGGCAGAAGGAGAAGCAGGCTCCCCACTGAGCAAGGAGCTTAATGCGGGACTTCATCCCAGGACCCCAGGATTAAGACCTGAGCCAAAGGATGACGCTTAACTGACTGATCCACCCAGGCATCCCTACTGATTTTATTTTTATTATATGTTGTTTATTAAGATTAACAACTTTATCTTCCAATAATATGTACACTATTCTGGTTTTCTATCCCTTTATTGCTTATTTAGACAACTATGGTAGTATTGTCTTCCAAAGTTTAAGACCCCTGGAATTAAATTTTTACATATCTAATTTAATTTGAGTATAGCTGTTACACAATGTTACATTAGTTTCAGGTATACAACATAGTGATTTGACAACTCTATATGCTATGCTATGCTCACAAGTGTACTTACTATATGTTACCATAAAATGCTATTACAATACCATTGACTCTATTCCCTATGTTGTAGCTTTTATGTCTGTAAGTTATTCATTCCATAACTGGAAGCCTGTACTTCCCTCTCCCCTTCCCCCACTCTTTCTTATCCCTCCACCCCTCCTCTCTGGCAATCATCAGTTTTGTTTCTCTGTATTTATAGGTCTGATTCGGTTTTTCCTTTGCTTGTTTATTTGTTCATATTTTTTTGAATTTAACAAACATATTTAAAAATGAATAGAACTAAATAACAGCAATGTCCATCCACAATAGCCAAATTGTGGAAGGAGCTGAGATGTCCTTCAACAGATGAGTGGATGAAGAGGTGGTTCATATATTCAATGGAATATTATTCAGCCATTAGAAAGGATGAATACCTATCTTTGCATCGACATGGATGGACTGGAGGGTATTATGCTAAGTGAAATAAATCAACCAGAGAAAAACAATTATCATCATAGGGTTTCACTCATATGTGGAACACAAGAGACAGTGCAGAGGACCATGGGGGAAGGGAGGGAAAACTGAATGGGAAGTAATCAGAGAGGGAGATGAACCATGAGAGACTGTGGACTCTGGGAAACAGACAGACAGTTACAGAAGTAGGGACTTGAGGGGATGGGGTTGTGATGAGCACTGCTTGTTATATGCAACTAATGAGTTGTTGAACACTACATCAAAAACTAATGATGTACTATATATGTTGTCTAACTGAATATAATTTAAAAATGAAGTAGAAAATAATGACAACATAGAGACAGAACACAAAAGGGATTCTGGTGATGCCTGGGTGGCTCAGTTGGTTACACATCTGACTCTTGGTTTTGGCTCAGGTCCTGATCTCAGTGTGCTGAGATGGAACCCCACAACAGGCTCTGCACATAGCACAGAATCTGCTTGTCCCTCTCCCGCTTCCCTCTACCCTTCCCCCTGCTCGGGCTTTTCCTCTCTCTCTCTAAAGTAAATAAATAAATTTTTTTTAAAGGAGAAAAAAACCTAAATAGACATTTTTCTAAAGGAGACAGGAAAATGGTCAACACAGAAAAAATAGTCAACATTACTAATCAGGGAAATGCCAATCAAAAACACAATGAGATATCTCCCAACACCTGTTAGAATGGCTATCAAGGAGACAGGAGACAACAGATGCTGGTGAAAAAGGTAAAATGAACCAATATACATTGTTGGTGGGAATGCAAATTGCTCCAACCACTATGAAAAATAATATGAAGGGTCCTCAAAAAATTAACAATAGACGTGCCATGAAATCCAGATATTCCACTTCTGGGTATATACAAAGAAAACTAAAACAGATTTCAAAGAGACATATACATTCCCATGTTTATCACAGAATTATTCACCATAGCGAGGCTATAGGAACAATCCAAATGACCATCAATGGATGAATGAATAAAACAGTTACTTAGTCATGACAAAGGGGCATATTCTTCCATTTCCAGTAACATGGATGCACCTTGAACATATTATGCTGAGATCAGTCAAAGACAAGTAGAGTATTATGTCATTTGTATGTGGAATCTAAAAAACTAAAATTTATGAAAAAAAAAAAGAGTAAAGTGGTAGTACCAGTGGATATGTGTGTGAATGTGGGGAGTCTGGGGGTGATAAGATTGTTGGTGTTTAAGTATACAAATTTGTAATAAGTACTAAATAATTAACAGATCTAATTAATAGTATAATGAATATAGACACTAATATTTTACTAAATTATGTAATATAATTATTACTACTTCACGAATCACAATACAGTATATGTGTATCAATGTAACATGTTGTATATCTTACACACTATTATATCTCAAATTTATTAAAAATTTTTAATATATCTACAAATTGAATATTATCCGGCAGTAAAAAATCAGCTACTTCCCTTTCAGCATTCATTTTCAATATTGTATTGGAAGTTTTTGATAATTCAGTAAACCCAGAAAAGGAAATAAAATATATATTTACTAGGAAGGAAGAAGTAAAACTCCTTTTGTTCACAGATTGCATCATCATCCATGTAGTAAATCTAAATGAATCAACAAAAAAAGTTGAAACTAGTAAGTGATTATTCAAGATTGCTGGATACAAAGTGATTATACAAGATCAATTGCTTTCCTATATACTAACTATAAACAAGTAGAACTTGGAATTAAAAACAATACCATTTTATTTTATTTTTTAAACAATACCATTTTAATTAGTATCTCCCAAAATGAATACTTAGGTATAAATCAAATACAATATGTACAGGATCTATATAAGGAAAAGAACAAAAGTCTGATGAAAAAATGAAAATAAAGGATGTCTCAGTGACACAGTTGAGTAAATGTCCAACTCTTGGTTTCAGTTTAGGTTGTGATCTCATGGTCATTGGATTGAGCCCTGTGCAGTCTTTGCCCTCAGGGCAGGGTCTCCTTGACAAAGTCTTCTCTGTCCCTTTCCTTCTGCCTTCCCCACTCATGCTCTCTCCCTCTCTCTCTCTGTAAAATAAATAAATCTTTGAAAATAAAAAAATTAAATAAATGGAAAGATATTTCATGTTCATGGATAGAAAGACTAAATACTATCAAGATGTCAGGTTTTCCCCACTTAGTCTTTATTTTTTTTATTTTTTAATTATTATTATATTTTTTATTATATTATGTTAGTCACCATACAGTACATCCCTGGTTTTTGATGTAAAGTTCCATGATTCATTAGTTGCGTATAACACCCAGTGCACCATGCAATACATGCCCTCTTTACTACCCATCACCAGCCTATCCCATTCCCCCACCCCCTTCCCCTCTGAAGCCCTCCATTTGTTTCTCAATGTCCATAGTCTTTCATGCTTCATTCCCCCTTCTGATTACTCCCCCTTTCTTTATCCCTTTCTTCTACTGATTTTCCTAGTTCTTATGTTCCAAGAATGAGAGAAACCATATAATAATTGTCTTTATCTGCTTGACTTATTTCACTTAGCTTTATCTCCTCCAGTGCTATCCATGGTGCAGCAAATGTTGAGAAATCATTCTTTTTGATGGCTGAGTAATATTCCATTGTATATATGGACCATATCTTCTTAATCCAGTCATCTGTTGAAGGACATCTTGGCTCCTTCCACGATTTTGTTATTGTGGACAATGCTGCTATGAACATTGGGGTTCATATGGCCCTTCTCTTCACTACGTCTGTATCTTTGGGGTAAATACCCAGTAGTGCAATGGCTGGGTCATAGGGTAGCTCAATTTTTAACTTTTTTTTCTTTAGATTTCACAAGTCAAAAATAGTCCCAGCAAGATATTTTATATATCTTGTATATATTTTACATATAGAGGCAATGTCATTCTAATGTTCTGTATAGCCAATACCATATTGAAAGAAAGAAAAAACAAACAAACAAAACCAGTCACCTGAGTTGTAGACTTACTATAAAGCTGCGGTAATCAAGACTGTGGCATTAGCTAAAGAGTAGACAAATAGGTCAATGGAATAGAATAGGGAACCTAGAAAGAGACCCCTATGTGTATTTTTACCTAATCTTTGACAAAGGAGCAAAGGCAGTACAATGAAGCAAACATAATTTCTTAAAAACAGATGAGGGTGAAACAACTAGACATCCACATGCAAAAAACAAAACAAAACAAAACAAAAACAAATCTTGCATAGACTTTGTACTCTTCATAAAAATTAACTCAAATATGGGTGGTAGCAATAAATCTAAAATACAAAACTGTAAAAAAAAAAAAAAAAAAACCAGAAGATGACAAAGGAGAAAACCTCTATAGCATTGGGTACAACAATGACATTTTAGACACAACACCAAAGGCACAATTCATTAAAGAAATAGATGATAGGTGGATAGATAGATAGATAGATAGAGAGATAGAGAGATAGAGAGATAGAGAGATAGATAGATGATAAGCTGGACTTCAATAAAATGAAAACATCTGCTCTGCAAAAGACATTAAAAATTAGAATACAAGTCACAGAGTGACAGAAAATACTTGCAAAATACATGAAGGACAGCCTGTACCATGAGTTGTATTGCCTATTACCTAGTGTACAAGTGGGCAAGAATCCTGGGACTCTGAAATGTGATGCTTTATTCCACTGCTTGCACAAAGGCACTTTGGCTTCTGAATAGTTGCTGAATTTTAGTTGTTAAAATAGGGAACAAAAAGGGGACACATTATGTTGCCATGATGCTGACATTACTGGAAAACAACCATTGATTTAGTGAATTTTGTGAAGTTATTTTGTATCGCTGACAATCATAAAAATATATTTTACATATAGTTACCCTGTTGTAAATTACAATATTTGTAGGATATCTTAACCTCAGTTTATCAAACTCAGAGAGCCTTGGATTCTGCCTTCTATCACCATAAATGATAAATTATTATTATTGCCTCATATATATGAGCATGTGTGAGTGTGTGTTGTTTGGGAACTTCACCCCATTATTATGTTTGCTCTCAGAAGAAAAAAAAAACTCATTAAAAGTTGAACTCCAAGCAATGATTCCCCAGAAGATTTCCTAGAAGTGGAAGGCATGGACAATAGAACAATTTATTTAATTTCAGAGTCTTTGGCTGTTAGCTACGTTCATATACCCCATGGAGTTATTGTCTAGATTATGGAAAGATGATGTCAATAGCCAGAAACTATCCTATAGGCAGTACATTGCAACACAAAGGAAACTCACCTCATACATATAAAGATAGAGATTTAATAGTCTTAGAGTAAGATGTATTGACAAAGGTTATGCAGGTGGTTCCAAAATATATTTGTGGCACATTGGTTTAAAGAAATAGAAGTCACTACATCAAAAACTAAGGATGTACTGTATGGTGACTAACATAACATAAAAAAATTATTATTAAAAAAATAAACAGAAGAAAATGCTTTGGAAATTCAGTGTTTTAGTGTTTTAGGTATTAATAGGATACTTGATTTTCTAAGAACTTATTACAATTTTATGCACAGAGGGGCGCCTGGGTGGCTCATTCCTTAAGCATCTGCCTTCAGCTCAGGGCATGATCCTGGTGTTCTGGGATCCAGCCCCACATCAGGCTCCTCCTCTGGGAGCCTGCTTCTTCCTCTCCCACTCCCCTGCTTGTGTTCCCTCTCTCTCTGGCTGTCTCTTTCTTCATCAAATAAATAAAATAAAATCTTAAAAAAATTTTATGCACAGAAAACTGTCCTGTAACCCCCGCAATAGCAGATAAGAAATATTTTTATTTTTCTCATTTTAAATTATATGTGCAGAAAATGAGGTTTAACTGACTCTCAATTGTGGTATCAGAGCTCTAATCCTGAACTGTTCTATTTTTTTTTTTAATGATCACACTTGCCACATAAATAGAAAATGAAAGACATGATATCTGGAGTAAAGAAAAGTAGACACTGTATGAAATGAAGGATTTTCCATTTAAAAATAGTAAACTAAGTAAAACCATCAGTTGAATATAATTTTATTTTTTTTATTTTTTAATTTGCATACATAATGCATTTTATAGTTTAATATCAACTGGTCAAAATACCATCATAAAATATAACATTTGGAGAATAAAAATAATTTTTGGGTCACCTTGGTGGCTCAGTTGGTTAATCTTCTGGCTCTTGGTTTCTGCTCCCGTCATGATCTCAGGATCATGAAATCATGCTCCTTCTGCTCAGCCCAAAGTCTGCTTAAGATTCTCTTTTTCTCTCTCTGCCCCTCCCTGACCACTTGCATGATTAAATAAATAAATAAATAAATAAATAAATAAATAATAAAATCTTAAAACAAAATAAAAGAAACAAACAAAAAAACACTGTCCCCAAATTTATGTTGGCAATCTGACATATAAAATCATATTTTAATGTACGATTAGGTAAAACATGACACTTATTTCAATAAATAAAGATTACACAGGAACTTGACATTAAGAGAAGAAAAAAAAAATGCTAGGATGCATAAGTAATTGACTATTGGTTTTGGCTCAGGTCATGATCTCAGAATACCGAGATAGAGCCCCTCATTGGGGTCCATGCTTAATTCAGTGTCTAATTAAGACTCTCTTTCTCTGCCCCTCCCACCACTCTCATGCTCTTTCTCTTTCTCTAAATTAAATAAATGAATCATTTTAAAAATATTAAGACCTGCTCTGTTCATTAAATTAAAAAAATGTGTATATGACTTGAGGACAGTGTAGAGTTAGTTCCACCAAGATACAATGAACTATTTTCACTGAGTTTTTTTTTTCTTCTCACTCCACAACTCCATTTAGTTTCTCTTCTTCACAAGTACACTTAGTGAATTTTCCTCATTCTTCATGACTCAGCATAAGTAACCATTACAAGGAAGGCTTTCTGTTGGCCCTTCAGTTTACTAGGGCTTTATTCCCCTGTGCTGCAGTTAGAAGTCAGTGAGTACTGTCTAATGAGTAAGATTATGAGATTTCTACAGATAGTCAATGTTCTATGCATGGTCTAAATAAATTATGTAACGGCTGTCAAAAAACATGTGAGAAAATAAAATACAACTTACAATAAAAGAGCTGAAATTTAAAGTCTTGGATCAAAGGAAGTAGAATTTACAGCAAGATAAGGTTTTCAAGAAAGAATTGATGTATAAAGTGACAATTGACCTGAGCTTTGCAGTATTCATATCAAATACATTTCTGAGAAAGGAATGACTTGAGAGATCGCACAAGTTTGAGGGGATGTAGTAACATATTCAAAACACTAGAATTGGACAAATGTACCAGGAATTATCAGCTTACAGATGAAGAATTGAATCATAAATTCTAATTTCTTAGACTAGAAAAGGGTAAATAAATATTATGCTATGAACTGTGGTTAATAAAGAAAAAAGTGTACAAATATCATAAGGTAATGAACTATAAAATATAGATTCTATGTGAAATTATGGAATTGAAAAACCTACCTTGAAATTTCAATTGCACTTTCCTCATAAGTTATACTTACTTGTTGTTTAATAAATAATGTATATGTAACAATATTTAATAAAAATATAATCTGCTAACATTAGTCATTAAAAGGAGGGTCACAAAGAGTGTCCAGTAATGAATAATATTGTATATTTGCAATAATTATGACATAATTGTGGCTAATTAAGTTGCTAATGCCAGTTTTTAAAGAGTATATTAAAGTACAAAATTCTGTCTCCTGGCATCTCAAGATAGTATCATTTCACTTTGGGACACTGACAGTCTTTCTAAGACTCTCTTCAAGGCTCCATTCAGTTCCTTGTTCCTCAGACTGTAGACTAATGGGTTCAAAGCAGGATTGATGACAGCATAGACTAAAGAGATTAATTTATCACCCTCAGATGAATATAGACATTTGGGCCTCATGTACATGAACATACCTGTCCCATAAGAAATGGTCACCACAGTTAGGTGAGAACTACAGACAGAGAAAGCCTTTTTCCTACCCTCTGCTGAGTGCATCCTCATCACAGCAACCAGTATGCGAAGGTAAGGGAGAGTAATAAGGACGAAGGGGAGCAAGACGGTACCAGATGCACCTATCACCATCATTGTCTCCTGTAGGGATGTGTCAGCACAGAACATATGAAGAACAGGTGCTTCACAAAAAATATGGTCAACAATGTAAGGGCTACATAAGGGAAGCATGGTGAAGTAGAGGGGCACCACTGAGACAAAGAAGCTGATGGTCCATGCCCCCACAGAAAGCTGCACACACACAGACCAGTTCATGATAAGCAGGTATCATAGAGGGTAACAAATGGCCACATAACGGTCCAGAGACATGATTGCCAATATAATGCACTCAACTGTTCCCATTAATAGGGATATGTAGGTCTGGGCAAGGCAGAGCTCATAAGAGATAACTTTCTTAGAAGCAAGGAAGTTGAAGAGCATCTTGGGGACCAGAGCTGTGGTGTAAAATACGTTGAGAAAAGCCAAGTGGTAGAGGAAAAAATACATGGGTGTCTGGAGGCAGGAATCAATTACCACCATGATGATGACAGCTGTGTTTCCAAAGAGATTGACCAGGTAGACCCCAGAGAAGAGGAAGAAGAGGGGAATCTCAGCCTGGGTGTGATTGGAAAATCCAACAAGGACCAACTCAGTGATGGTGCTTAAATTTTCCTGAGCCATGTTGAGTGTCAGTATTAAACTGATAATGTGAGCAGAAGAAATGTCCTTTGAGAACAACTATAGTGAAATCACAAAGACACACTAATTCTTTAACATCATCAAGACCTAGTCCAGTGTGTGCACTCAAATAACCTAGGGCCTAAATTATCTCTCCTTACATCCATGCTCAAGTTTGAAAAATACTTTCATATGTTAGAACAAAACAAAAATATTCATTAACAAAAAACACAAACATGCACACACAGATACAAATGCACACATACACATTATGGATAAAGTTTTGCTTATTCCTGTACAGATTTGCTTACATGTACAAAGCAAGTTTTTTAGAAGAACTATTTTTTTTATGTTAACATTGCTTGTTTGGAGTACAAAAGATTATTATACAACATTTCAGAATTTTCAGAGATGATTGTAAAAATATGAAACAGCCATTTAAAAATATCTTAAATGAAGTCAGAGGACTTTAGTGAGTTTGTCAAATTCGCTAAAGTGGCAGAGATGGTTATAGGGTTTAGATAACTCTGGTAACTTGAGTGTAATCCCCACATGCTTGTCACAGTTCATGTTTCCAATGCAGAGATGAGAGGCTCCTGTAGATGTACACAACCTTTCACTTACAGGAATATGTTGTGGATGCTTCAGGGTTTAGAGAAAAATGAAGGCACACATTAATATAGACTCACTTGTTATTCAATATTCAACATCACGAAATAAATATTATATGCCTTTGGTATGAGGAATAAATGAAATCTCCATCTTATTTTAATTTTTACCATCTACATTGCTAATCATTCTGCTTTAAGTAATGCACTACCTAGTCTGTTCCAAATAATACCTACAAATTATATATATATAGTTTTATATATATATATAGTTTTATATATATATAATTTTATATATATAAAATTATCTACCACAGTGTTTGTTATTTATTTATTTATTTATTTATTTATTTATTTATTATGTTATTTTAGTCACCATACAGTGCATCATTAATTTTTGATGTAATGTTCAATGAATGTTTGCTTACAAATATTTTTAAAAACATATCCGTTGTATTCCCATTTCAAGATATGTAAGTTTAGACCATTTTGTTGTTCCAGAACACATTCAATATCCACTGTATAACTCTTTGGTTCCTCCAAATTGTATGACATTAATTATGGAAAGGTTATAACATGATTAATAATAACAGCAGACTAAGGTAACTGAAATACTTTGAATCCATTTTATCTACAATAAAATAAGAATCATACTAATAATACAATAGTAAAGACACAGTTATTCTAAATTTGCTGACATTGCTATACATTTATTTGGATTAATAATTTACACAATAAACATATAATGTGAGTTTTATTTTTATTTCCATTGTACAGTGGAAAACTGTGCTACAATGACTATACTCTCTTGTGAATTATCCCAAATTTGTTATTGATGAAACTAGGGGCCAAAACAAGAGAAGGTGAGTTTTATTCACATTCTTTATTCCCTAGGTTTCCTGATTATCAGAAACTCAACTGATCATTGAGGAAGACATCAAAATAATTATGTAATCAGTGTTTTCTTTTGTGCCATATATTTCCTTAAATATATGCCTTGCAGCCATTCAGTAACTAATACAGGTAGTAAAATTTCTAGAAATGGCAATATCATATAGCTTTTAATCCAGAAACACATCTAAGTGTCTCTTCTCAGGGACAACTAATAAATAATACTGATACTATAACTAACAATAAATCTCACCCTTAAGAAAGGTAGAAAACTCAAAATGACTTGTTTAGTTACCATTGGGAGATTGCAGTCTTTCCTGACTGTTTATAAAAGATACTTCTCAAAGATGATGACAACTTCAGTTTTCAGATAGAAGGGATTTAAAAAAATGGGAATCTGGTTCTTATTCGAATTCACTCATATTTTATTATTCATGAATACCTTGATGTCTTGATTCTGCCCATCTCTGAAAAAACCTCACTGATGAAAGAGCCAGCCCTTCAAGCCACCACATTCAAGCCAGGGATGAAACACTGCTCATAATGGGCAAGGGGAGCCTCCACAGATGATTGCCCTACAGGACAGAGCAGCCAAAACACAAGAGCAGAACACATGCCTGATCGAGAATATAAAGCAACGAGCATAAGGATATTCAGTGGCTTCAAAAGGATAGAGGACATCAGTGAGACCCTTACGACAGAGATAAAAGAGATAGAAAAGAATGAATCAGAGATGAAGAGTATAATAAATAAGATTGTAAACAGAGTTAATTCAATTTACCCAGACGGGAAGAAGCAGAGAAATCAATTAGTAACCTAAAAGGTAATGTAATGGAAAGTAATACAGCTGAGCAAAAGAGGAAATACGCAACTCGAGAATAGATTTAGTGTACTCAGTGACATCATCACACACAAAAAAAATCATATTATAAGAGTGTCAGAAGAAGAACAGAGAGAAAATGGGCATAAATTTTCTTTGAAGAAATAGTAGCAGAAAACATTCCTAGCAGGAAACAAACATCTAGTTCCAGGAAGCACAGAAAACTCCATTACAATCAACAAAAGCAGGCCAACACCAAGACATATTGTACTTAAATTTGCAAAATATAGGGATAAAGAAAACGTCCTAAAAAACAGCAAAACAAACGAAGTCCCTAAAATACAAAACTAGAACCATAAAGTTAGCTGCAGATTTCTCTATGGAAATTTGGCAAGCCAGAAGAAAGTGGCATGATATATTCAAAGTGCTGAATGGGCAAAATCTGTAGCCAAGAATACTCTGTCCAGCAAAGTTATCATTCAGAATTGAAGGAGAGATAATTAGTTTCCCAGGCAAACAAAAACTAAAGGAGTTTGTGACCACTAAACCGGCCCTGGGGATTCTTTGAGTGCAAAGGACAGACCAAAAGTGACATAGACAAGAAAGGATCAGAAAAAAAATCTGCACAAGCAGTAAATACACAACTACAAACAAATAGTTTGAATGTAAACAGACTGCTCCAATCAACAGATGTAAGGTGTTAGAAAGGAAAAGATTTAAAAAAAAAAAAAAGAAGACCCATCTATATGCTGCCTACAAGAGACTCATTTTCTACATAAAGACATCAGCAGCTTGAAAATGAGGGGATGAAGAGATTTTTTTTCATACAAATTGATATCAAAAGAAATCCTGAGTAGCAATACTTACATCACACAAACTATACATTAAAACAAAGACTGTAGCAAGAGATTCAGAAAGGTATCATACCACAATGAAGGGACAATCCAACAAGAAGATCTAACAATTGTAAATATTTATGCAACCAACATGGGAACACCCAAATTTATAAAACAATTAATAATAAACATGAAGGAACTCATTGTCAATAATACAAAATACCAGGGGTTCTTAACAGCCCAATTAAATCAATGGACAGATCATTTGAAGAGAATGTCAACAAGGAAACAATGACTTGGAATGGCACACTGGATTGGATGGGGTTAACAGATATATTCAGAACATTTCATCTTAAAGTAGCAAAATACACATTCTTTTCAAGTGCACATGGGACATTCTCCAAAACAGATCAGATATTAGGTGACAAATCAGAACTCAAGTAATACAAAAAGATTCAGATCATA
Source organism: Ursus maritimus (assembly GCF_017311325.1). Classification (NCBI taxonomy): domain Eukaryota; kingdom Metazoa; phylum Chordata; class Mammalia; order Carnivora; family Ursidae; genus Ursus; species Ursus maritimus. The sequence continues at coordinate 83,551,212 of NW_024426663.1, forward strand.
CCATGCATATTTTCTGACCACAATTCTATGAAACATGAAGTAAAAAAAAAAATTGGAAATTCCACAAATAAATGGAGGTTAAACAATATGCTATTAAGCAATGAATAGGTCTATCAGGAAAATAAGAAATTTAAAAATACATGGGAATAAATAAAAATGAAAACACAATGGTCCAAAATCATTGAAATGCAGTACAAGGGGTCCTAAGAAGGAACTGTATAGAAATACAGGCCTACCTTAGGAATCAAGGAAAAACTCAAATAAACAAAACATTACACCTAAAAGAACAAGAAGAAGAACAACAAATGAAGCCTAAAGCCAGAGGAATGGAGCGTTTAATAAAGTTTAGAGCAGAAATAAATAACATAAGTACTAAATAACATGAGAAAAGATCAATGAAACCAGGGGGGTGGTTCTTTGGGAAAAAAATAATAAAAGTGTTAAACCCCTAGCCAGAATTGTCAAAAACAAAAGAGAAAGGACCCAAGTAAAATTAGAATTTATAGAGGAGAAAAAAGAACCAATGCCTCAGAAATACAAGCAATTATAAGATAATATTATGAGAAACTAACTGCTAACAAATTGGACAGCCTGGAAAAATGTATAAATTCCTAGAAACATATAAACTACAGAAACTAAAATAGGTAGGAGTAGAAAACATGAATAGACTGATAACCAGGAAAGAAATTAAATACGTAACCAAAAGTCTCCAAACAAACAGAAGTCCAGGGCCAGATGGCTTCAAGGTAAATTTAATCAACCATTTAAAGAAGAGTTAATAACTATGCTTCTCACCTATTCCAAAAAACAGAGAAGGAAGGAAAATTTCCAAATTCATTCTATGTGGCCAGCATTCCCCTGATACAAACAGCAGATAAAGACTCGAACTAAAAAAAATGAAAACCCAATATCCCTGATCAATATGGATGCCAAAATGTTCAATAAAATGCTCGCAAACGTGTATCACATTGGTTGATCTGCAAGTATTGAACCACCTCTGCAGTCCAGGAGTCAATCCCACTTGATCATGGTATATATTTATATATATTAACATTTACTTATTTACTTTAGAGACAGAGAACAAGAGAGCATGAGTGTTGGAGGGGCAGAGAGAAATGGAGAGAGAATCTCATGCAGACCCCCCACCAAATCTGGAGCCTGATCTGGGCTCAATCCTAGGACCCTGAGATCACGACCTGACCTGAAATCAAGAGCCTGATGTATAACCTACTGAACTACCAAGGTGCCCCACTGAACAGTTCTTTTAATATACGGTTGGATTCAGTTTGCCAGTGTCTTATTGAGAATTTCTGCACACATGTTCATCAGGGTTATTGGCCTGTGATTCTCCTTTTTCGTGGGGTCTTTGTTTTGGAATCAAGGTAATATTGACCCCATAGAATGAGTTTGGAAGTTTTTCTTCCATTTTTAAATTTTGGAAAAGTTTGAGAATGGGTATTAACTCTTCTTTAAATGTCTGATAGAATTTCCTTGTGTGGCCGTCTGACCCTAGGTTTTGTTAGTTGGGAGAGTTTGTGTTTTAAAATCTAATTTGTCTTATACAAGTACGGCAACTCTGGCTTTCTTTTGCCATCCATTAACATAATAGATCGTTCTCCATTCCCTCACTTTCAATCTCTACATGACTTTAGGTCTAAAATGAGTCTCTTGTAGGCAGCATATAGGGGGATCTTTTCTTATTGATTTATTCATTTTATTGTCCTATGTCTTTTGATTGTAGCATTTACTCCATTTACATTTATGGTGTAGATATACATTTAGTGCCATTGTGTTACCTCTAAATTTGGTGCTTCTGGTGATGTTTTAGGTTTCTTTCTAGCCTTTGTTATTTTCGGTTTCCTCCCCCCCCCCCCCAAAATGTCCTCTTTAACATTTCTTGCAGGGTTGGTTTAGTGGTCAAGAACTCCTTTTTTTTTTTTTTTTTTTTTTTTTTTCTGTCTTGGAAAGTCTTTGTCTCTCCTTTTATACTAAATGGAAACCATGCTGGAAAAAGTACTCTTAGCTGTATTTTTTTTTTTTCCCATTCAGTGCTCTGAATATATCATGCCACTCTATTCTGGCCTGCTGAATTTCTGTCGCATGTCTACTGTGAGCCATATTTGTCTTCTGTGTAGTATGAGGACTTTTTTTCCCCTTGCTGCTTTCAGGATTCTTTCCTTGACTGTATATTTTGTGAATTTGACTATGATTTATCATGATGATGGTCAGCTTTTGTGTTTAATGGGAATTATCTGTGCTTAGTGGATTCTGATTTCTTTTTCCTTCTCCAGATTAGGGAAGTTTTCCACAGATGGACTTTCAACTCCTTTTTTCTTTCTCTTCCTCTGGGACTCCTATGGGTGTGAATGTTATTATGCTTTCAGGAGTATGCTGAGTTCCCTAATTCTACATTCATAATCTGATACCTATCTTTCCCTCTTTCTTTTTGAGTTTCATTATTTTCCATATTATTATCTTTTTTTTTCTTAAAGGGCATTTTAATTTTAAGTTTTTTTAATGTTTTTTTTATTATATTATGTTAGTCACCATACAGTACATCCCTGGTTTCTGATGCAAGGTTCGATGATTCATTAGTTGCATATAACACCCAGTGCACCATGCAATATGTGCCCTCCTTACTACCCATCACCAGCCTATCCCATTCCCCCAGCCCCCCTCCCATCTGAATCCCTCAGTTTGTTTCTCATAGTCCATAGTTTCTCATGCTTCATTCCCCCTTCTGATTAACCCCTCTGTCTTTATCCCTTTCTTCCCCTACCGATCTTCCTAGTTCTTATGTTCCATAGATGAAAGAAATCATATGATAATTATCTTTCTCTGCTTGACTTATTTCACTTAGCATTATCTCCTTCAGTGCTGTCCATGTTGCAGCAAATGTTGAGAACTTGTTCTTTCTGATAGCTGAGTAATATTCCATTGTATATATGCACCACAGCTTCTTAATCCAGTCATCTGTTGAAGGGCATCTCAGTTCCTTCCACGATTTAGCTAGTGTGGACAAGCCTGCTATGAACATTGGGGTGCATATGGCCCTTCTCTTCACTATGTCTGTATCTTTGGGGTAAATGCCCAGTAGTGCAGTGGCTGGGTCATAGGGTATCTCAATTTTTAACGTTCTAAGGGACCTCCACACTGTTTTCCAGAGTGGCTTCACGAACCTGCATTCCACCAACAATGTAGGGGGGATCCCCTTTCTCCACATCCTCTCCAGCAATTGCTGTTTCCTGTCTTGTTAATTCTTGCCATTCTAACTGGCATAAGGTGGTAGGTATCTCAAGGTGGTTTTGATTTGAATTTCCTTGATGGCTAATGATTTTGAACATTTTTTCATGTGTCTGTTGGCCATTTGCATGTCATCATTGGAAAAGCGTCTCTTCTTATCTTCTGCCCATTCTATGATTTGTTTATTTGTTTCTCATGTATTGAGTTAGAGAAGTTCTTTGTAGATCTTGGATACCAGTCTTTTATCTGTAGCATCATTTGCAAATATATTCTCCCATTCCCTGAGCTGCCTCTTAGATTTTTTGATTGTTTCCTTGGCTGTGCAGAAGCCTTTTATCTTGATGTAGTCCCACACGTTCATTTTATCTTTTGTTTCTCTTGCCTTTGGAGATGTGTCATTAAAAAGGTTGCTTTGGCCGATGTCATAGAGGTTTTTGCCTATATTCTCCTCTAGGATTCTGATGGATTCCTGTCTCACATCGAGGTCTTTCATCCAGTTGGAGTTTATCTTTGTGTATGGTGTGAGAGGGTGGTCACGTTTCATTCTTTTGCATGTAGCTGTCCAATTTTCCCAGCACCATTTATTGAAGAGACTGTCTTTTTTCCACTGGATGTTTTTTCCTGCTTTATCAAAGATTAGTTGCCCAAAGAGCAGAGGGTCCATTTCTGGGTTCTCTATTCTGTTCCATTGGTCTATGTGTCTGTTTTTGTGCCAGTACCATGCTGTCTTTGTGATCACAGCATTGTAGTACAGCTCGAAATTTGACATTGCGATGCCCCCAGCTTTGTTTGTCCTTTTCAACAGTTCCTTGGAGATTCAGGGCCTTTTCTAGTTCCATACAAATTTAAGGACTATTTGATCCTGTTCCTTGAAAAATGTCCTCGGTATTTTGATCGGGATAGCATTGAAAGTGTAGATTGCTCTGGGTAGCATGGACATTTTAACTATGTTAATTCTTCCGATCCATAAGCATGGAATATTTTTCCATCTTTTTGTGTCTTCCTCAATGTCTTTCAAGAGTGATTTATAGTTTCTAGAATATATATCCATTACGTCTCTGGTTAAGTTAATTCCAAGGTAATGTATGGTTTTTGGTGCTATTTTAAATGGGATGGATTCCTTAATTTCTCTTTCTTGAGTCTCATTGTTCGTATATAGAAATGCAACTGATTTCTGAGCATTCATGTTGTATCCTGCCACATTACTGAATTGCTCTATAAATTCTAATAGTTTGGGAGTGGATTCTTTTGAGTTTTCCATATAGCGTATCGTGTCATCTGCGAAGAGAGACAGTTTGACTTCTTCTTTGCCAATTTGGATACCTTTTATAACTTTTTGTTGCCTGATTGTTGTTGCAAGGACTTCTAGTACTATGTTGAATAATAGTGGCAAGGGTGCACATCCTTTTCGTGTTCCTGATCTTAAGGAAAAGGCTTCCAGCTTTTCCCAATTAAATATTTGCTGTAGGTTTTTCATAGATGGTTTTTATGAGATTGAGAAATGTACCATCTATTCCTACACTCTGAAGGGTTTTAATCAGGATAGGATGCTGTATTTTGTCAAATGCTTTTTCTGCATCTATTGAGATAATCATATGATTTCTGAATTTTTCTCTCTGGATAAAATCTAAGACACTGATAGATTTGCGAATGTTGTACCACCCCTGCATCCCAGGGATGAATCCCACTTGGTCATGATGGATAATCCTTTTAATGTTCCGTTGCATTCTATTTCCCAGGATTTTGTTGTGTATATTGACGTCCATATTCATTAGGGAAATCGGTCTGTAAATCTCCTTTTTGATGGGGTCTTTGCCTGGTTTGGGGATCAAGGTTATATTGGCCTCATAGAATGAGTTTGATAGCTTTCCTTCTGTCTATTTTTTGAAATAGCTTTAGGAGAATAGGTATTATTTCTTCTTTGAATGTTTGGTAGCATTCCCCAGGAAAACCATCCAGGCCTGGAGTTTTATTTTTTGGAAGATTGTTTATCACTGACTCAATCTCTTCATAATTAATTGGCCTGTTTAAGAAATCAGTTTCTTCCTGTTTCAGTCTTGGTAGTTTATGGGTTTCCAGGAAGGCCTCCATCTCTTCCAGATTGCTTAATTTATTGGCATAAAGCTGTTGATTAATGTTTCTAATAATCCTTCCAATTTCATTGGTGTTGGTTGTGACCTCTCCTTTTTCATTCATAATTTTTTTTTTAATTTGGGTCCTTTCTCTATTCTTTTGGATAAGTCTTGCCAGAGAGTCTGTCAATTTATTAATTCTCTTGAAGAACCAGCTTCTAGTTCTATTGATCTGCTCTGCTGTACTCCTGGTTTCTAATTCATTGATTTCTGCTCTAATCTTGGTCAACTGCTTCCTCATGAGTGGATTAGGCCTGTCCCTCTGTTGCTGTTCCAGCTTCTTGAGGTGAGAATATAAAAACTCTATTTTAGATTTTTCTATTCTTTTGAGTGAGGCTTGGATGGTTATGTATTTTCCTCTTAGGACTGCCTTTGCTGTATCCCAAAGGTTTTGGACCTCTGTGTTTTCATTGTCATTCACCTCCATAAATTGTTTAAATTGATTTTTGATTTCCTGGTTTATCGAATCATTCCTGAGCAGGATGGTTCTTAGTCTCCAAGTGTTTGAGTTTCTTCCATATTTTTCCTTGTGGTTGAGTTCCAATTTCAAAGTGTTGTGGTCTGAGAATATGAAGGGAATAATTTCAGTCTTTTGCTATCGGTTGAGAGCTGTTTTGTGTCCCAGAACATGGTCTATTCTTGAGAATGTTCCATGGGCATTAGAATAGAATGAGTATTCTTTGGTTCTGGGGTGTAGTGTTCTATATATATCTATGAGGTCCAACTCTTTGAGTATGGCATTCAAAGCTCTTGTTCCTTTGCTGATTTCTTGCTTAAGTGATCTGTCTATTGCTGATAGTGGAGTGTTGAGGTCTCCTACTATTAGTGTATTTTTATCTATATGCCTCTTTTTTGTGGTTAAGAGTTGTCTTGTGTATCTTGCTGCTCCCCTGTCGGGGGCATATATATTTATAATTGTCATATCCACATGTTGCTTACATCCTTTAAGAATAATATAGTGCCCTTCTGTGTCTCTAACTATAGTCTTTAGTTTAAAATCCAATCTGTCTGATATGAGAAGTACTACCCCAGTTTTCTTTTGAGGTTCATTGGCGTGAAAGATGGTTTTCCATCCCTTTACTTTCAGTCTGGATGTATCTTTAGGTTCAAAATGAGTCTCTTGTAGACAGCAAATGGATGGGTCATGTCTTTTTATCCAATCTGCAACCCTGTGTTATTTATGAGAGCATTTAGGCCATTTACATTGAGACTGATTATTGAGAGATATGATTTTAATGATGCCATGTTGCCAGTAAAGTATTTGTTTCTATAGAATGTGATTTTCTGTTCTGTATCACTCTTGGGGTCTTTTTACTTTTATAGAACCCCCTTAATATTTCCTGTAGGGCTGGTTTCGTGGTTATGGAATTCGTCAATGACAGGCGATTCAGGAAGGTTTTTATTTCTCCATCAACTCTGAATGACAGCCTTGGTGGATAAAGGATCCTTGGCTGCATGTTTTTCTCTGAAAGAGCTTTAAAAATGCCCCCTGAGCCCTTTCTCTCATTTCAGGCCTGTATAGACAGGTCTGATGTAATTCTGATACCTTTGCCTTGGTACGTGAGACATTTCTTTGCCCGGGACACTTTCAATACTGTATCCTTGGATCTAATATTTGTGAAATGCACTATGATGTGACGTGGTGTAAGTTTGTCGTGGTTGAGCTTGGGAGGGGTCCTCTCTGACTCTTGGAAATGAATGTTTGTTTCCCTTGCTAGATTAGGGAAGTTTTCAGCTATAATTTGTTCAAATATCTCTTCTAGACCTCTGTTTTTCTCCACTGCTTCGGAGATGCCGATGATTCTGACATTGGAACATTTCATTGAGTCAGTAATTTCCCATAACCTACATTCCTGAGCGTGGATTTTTTTGAGTCCAGATTCTATTTTAGCTTTTTCTTCTACTAACCCATCCTCCAATTCGCTGATACTTTCTTCTGCCTCATTCACCCTGGCTGTCTAGTTTGACTGCATTTGGCTCATAGAATTTTTAATTTCTTCCAGATTCGCTCTCATTTCCACCCTTAGAGATTCTATATTCTCATTAACATTTTTGTTAATACTTTTTTCAAGTCTACACATCATCTTGACCATTGTTACTCTGAATTCCATTTCTGATAATTTGGTTATATCTATATCCATTAGTTCTGTGGCAGAGGCCACAGACTCATTGTCTTTTCTTTGCTGGGGGCGATTTCTCCTTCTC